>NW_027263806.1:0-408252 GCF_044049435.1 Aspergillus pseudodeflectus | reverse complement strand
AGAGAAGACTGCTTCTTAACGAACTAAGAAGGTAACTGGGTTTCTGAAAGGTAGGGTAGCTTTGATTCCGAAAGTAACAGACAGTAGCTAAAACTAATTACAAGTGTTAACGAGTGTCCTTAAATACTAGCTGTCCATCATATCCATCATAGCCCTCAGCTATGCTGGCTATGTTCCTTGTCAGAGTCGTCATAGTCGATAGCTCGGACGGTTATGACCGTAACTCTTGGCATCCTAGTCAGGGCTATGACCGGCGCGGCGCATCATTCCTCCGTAGTCGTCACAGCGCTAGCTGCGGCACAGCGGATCCATTGGCTGACAATGCCCGTGATCTCTGACACCAACCTACAAGTTCTTCCTGTTCCTCAATAGTTGCTTGCGTCTGGGATTTAATTATAATATCCCTTAAACTATCTTTTTCAGAAATCTCTTAATATATTTGCTTTGTCTCTTACTACCTCTACTTCCAATACTTCTTGCTTAGTACTCTAAGCAGGTAACGCGTTAAACAGCTCTGGAAATCAGATCTTCGCCCGTAAGTTTAAGTGGAAAAATTTGTTATCAAGAAGCCTTTTAGCAATGTTATATATACAGTTAATATTATATTTTTAGAGAATATCTGTTAGGGCAGGCTGGTTCTGTTAAATCAAGCTTATCACGTACGTTGGTCGGTCCCGTTCCAGATGGTGGCTAAGTTTCTTGATGCTTCAACTGTCCACAGGACGCCGGCGCTAATAAGCATCAACGGAGCTAATGCGATCAGCCGGGGGATATCTCTCTTTGTAAAGACTGGTCCCATTCTGATGACGGGTTTTGAATCTAGTTTCAGGCGCGATCCAGGTTGGGGAAAGTGGAGTTTTCCCTCGAGGCTGTGGGGAGTCGTTATCGTATGACGTGGAGGCGTGCGGCTGAGCTTTAGCTCCGGGAGACAGCGACCTCGTGTCAACATGTGCTGAGGATAGGACGCGCTTCCTGCGCAGCAGTGCCAAGGCTGCCATGCATTGCGACCAATAAACATTCAGTCAGGCCCAGCTTGATCTGTGCCTCAGTCCTAGCTAGCAACGGGTTCGAGGATCAGGGATCTAACCATATGCCTAGTACCAGGGCAAAGTCTCTCTTGGGTCTTAGAAACAATGACTTATAACAGGCATAAGGGCTAAGGTGTAAGAACCCTGAAAGGCACATTTCTGGCTCTTGGTACCGTTGATGCTGCGGCAGTCGCTCTACTCGGGTTCGATGCAAACTTCCGGGTAAGTGAATCAACGGTTGTTCCTAATACGTGTTGATTTGGTGCTAACATGGTTTCTTGATTATTAGGAGGTCGAACTCATGATCCTCGACAGGGATTTTGAAGCTGCTCGAGAGGGTTTAATCGAGGCGGGTTTTCACCGTGCCCAAAAGCTGATTGCAAGGAGCTGAATGATAGACGATATTCGCCATTTGAGGAGAGCGGTCGCTAAGGCACACTAATCGAGGATCAGGCTTATTCAGCGTATTCTCCGAGTAACTATTCTAATAGATCTATGACTCCATAAACTAGAGAGAACCATTAGATGGCCCGAAAAGGTGGCCGAGGTGGTCAGGGGCCCAAAGTATATATCTCCGCAGACAAAAGAAACGCCAAAACTGATCAGATAATTCAACTCGAGGCTACTACGGGCGCTAAGAGGGCCCCTTATTGCAATGAAGGACAAGATCCGTTGCGGAGCAGGCAGGCAAATGTCCTGAGGATCATTGTCGCTCAGAGTAACGCCACCACCCCCAACGTCACTGACAAAGATCAACACGCATGAACCCCTCGCGATATGGGTCCAGCGCATCGAGTGGGGAACATGTTCATCTCGTTCTCGGCAAATATGATCGCGAAAAGCGAGTCTGACTGTGCGATAGGTCGAGACACTGGGGCAGATCTCCTGTCGAGGCGCATCACTTCCCGAACGTGGGCGATCGGCGGGCGGAGGAAATGCACGATGACGAGAACGGGGAGGCTGGGATCTATCGAGGTTGAGCTCAGCTGCGGGGGCAGCAGCTTTTTTTTTTTCGACAAAATCCTCCAGTGCTTTCACTTTATTTTATTTTCCTCGCTAGACGCTACTAGTGGGTTACACAGCGCCGCAATGTCGTGTTTTGGGTGTTTTAAGAGTAAGAGCGGGGAGAAGGAGGCAGGCGCCAACGGGCACGACGTGGTGAGTCCGTCCTCTTTGGTTTCTTCCCCCGACCGTCGATTAACAGCTCAACTCCTTCTCCTGCTCTTCAGGTCGCTCGTCCCAAGCCAAACAATGTTGCGCAACCTGCATCCACAACCACCAGACCATCGGTGGCCAAGGTCCCGTCATCGGTAGAGAAGACAAGCTCTCAAGAGCCGTCGCCCGAAAAGGAACCAGAACCGCTGCCCGATTCTGAGCCAGAGGGGAAACCCCCAATCGTCGACCGCTGGCAACAAGCCTTCGACAGTCTGTCCGAAGACAAGCAGAAAATCCTGAGAGACCTCGGCTTCGACAAGCCCAAGTCCGCAAATGTCGCATCCAACATAACCGAGCTGATCGACGCCGTCAACGAAAAGCAAGAGGAATGTGAGAGGAAGTTCTGGAAGCTGAATGTTGGCGGCAAGGAAATTGTGTTCCGCGACTACACGACGAGCATTGTGGGATGGTTGGAGAAGGCTGGCGATATTGCGATTCAATTCGCACCCCCGCAGGCGAGCTTGCCGTGGGATCTGATCAAGTCGCTAATGAAGGTGGGTGCTCTTGCGAGGTGGAGTAGCTGTGCAGGGGAGAATGAGCTGACGAGATAGATTCCTGTTAACGAGAGCGAGCAAATGTGCGCCTTGCTCGCCACGACCGAACGGATCGTCCGCATTACCAGTCGCGGTCAGGTGTACGAGCAGGTCTATCTGCCAACAGAGCCTGGAGTTGAGATGCAATCGATACAGAAACAGCTCGAAGGCGCGTTGCTCAAGATTTACACAACCTCGCTGGAGCTTCTCGCCGACTCGGGGAAGCTACTGGATTCGAACACTGCGAGACGCACCATCGAAGCAATTGTGAACCCAGGTAAATTCCAGGGTCAATTATCCGGCCTCAAGGAGGACGAAGAGGAGCTTCTTCTCGACGTGCAAGCCTGCGAAGTCCAGCGCAGCTCCGATGCAGACAACACGATGATCGATATGCTAAAGACATTCAACGATCCGATCGTTCGTATCGATGAGGGTGTCGCTCATCTCCTCGCGCATATGAACGAAAGCGACCGTATCGAAATGCTGGAATGGATTTCACCTGTCCCGTTTGGCAAACATCATGACGGTGTGAGCGAAGATAGGACGCCCGGCACAGGCGATTGGCTCCTCACGCACGAGGATTTCAGGAAGTGGGAGACGAAAAACTCATCGCTCCTGTTCTGGCTGCAGGGCTCGCCTGGTACCGGTAAGACATACCTGACATCAGCTGTCATTGATCAGATTCGAGCCCAAGTCGCGACCAAGAACGAAGGGTTTGCTTTCTTCTACTGTCGCAAGGGCGACGAGTCACGGGCGCAGCCACAGTCAATCCTGCAGAGTTTTGTGCGACAACTGTCGACCAACGCAAATAGCCCCGAGTCTGTCCAGATCAAGCTTCGCGACGCAGTCAAAGAGGCGCGTGAGAAAGGAACCAACTTCCGCTTTCAGCAGTGCAAGGAGCAAATACTCGCCTCGTTGAATATCTACGCCAAGTCCACGCTTGTGATTGACGCCCTGGACGAGTGTGAGTCGGATACTCGCGACGAGTTGATCGAGGCATTGAACTCGTTTATTCAGGACTCTGAGAAACCAGTCAAGATCTTCATCTCCAGCAGACCGGATCCAGCCATTGCGTCTGAGCTGGAAGGCAGTCCAAATATCGGCATTCAGGCTGGCGATAACCAGGACGATATTAGAAAGTACCTCGACATAGAGCTTGACAAGGTATCGAAAAAGGTCGCCGTGCTAAAGCGCATGAAGGAGGAGATCATGGCCAAGCTCCTTGAGCGCGCACAGGGCATGTTCCAGTGGGCTGTCCTTCAGGTCCATCAGCTCTCAAAATGTCAATCTGCGCCCAGTGTCCGCGATCGCCTCAACAAGCTTCCAGCCTCCCTAAAGGACTCCTACGACGAGGTCTGGGATCAGATCAAGAGCCTGGAGGATAACGATCGGATTCTTGCAGTACGTGCTCTTCACTGGGCAGCCGTCGCATTCAAGCCCTTGACTACGTCCGAGATGTTATCTGCTGTCCGTATGCATCCCAACGGAGGGATGTCTCCGGTGGATGAGATGTTGGATCAGGCAGGACTGCTGTCGCTTTGCAACGGCTTCCTTACCGTTGATAACCAGTTGAAGGTCTGGCGCTTCCCTCATCTGTCAGTCCAGGAATACTTGGAATCGGAGAAACGCGTGTCCATCCCTCAGGCACATTTAGACGCTGCGACCGTCTCACTGTCATACTTCGTCCGCTCGTATGAGGATCACGACCTGGAGCTCGAGTCCGATCCGGAGGAGGCTGGAGATTCTGACGCAGAAGAGGTACCGCCGCCCGAGACTGATGATAGCTTTGGCAAAATGCACCCCTTCCACGTCTACATGAGGCACTGTTGGCCCCTGCATGTTCAGAGAGCCAATGACACCGATGTATCGGAACTGAACTGCCTGTTAAAGGAATTCCTTGGATCGCCCGATGAAAGCAGCTTGCAATATCGGAGATGGCATAAGCAGACCTCACTCGACTTCGACCACTTCTGGACTAGAACCGGCTTCGATTACTGTTTGGAAACCCATTTCGGGAGCGAGGGGCTACGCGAGGTCCTCCCTGAACTGGCTCCGGTGCAAGCTGCAATTTTCGCCATGTGTCGTTTTTCATTTGACACCATTCTCGCCGACTGGTGGCAGGATGCCAGGATTGATGTTTCTCGCGTGAACGAGAATGGCCACCACCTTCTTGCCCTCGCTGCCCGAGGTGGCTCAATTCAAATCTGCAAATGGTTGCTTGATAGGGGTTTCGACGTGAACGCTCGGTGCCAGGGTTGGTACGACGGTTCAGCTCTTGTTGCAGCGGCGTCCCAGGGACACACCGAGCTCGTCAAATACCTCGTCAAGGCCGGCGCCGACGTAAACATGACTCATCCGGAAGGCGAGGGCATGTACGGCAGCACATTGCAAGCAGCTCTTGAAAGTGGCAGTCTGGACACGACCAAGTATCTAATCCAAAAAGCTGGGGCGGACATCCACGCACCACTCCCTCGATCGCTATCTGGCTCCGCGCTCGGGACAGCCGCTAACAATGAAGGCACTTCAATGATGAAGCTCCTCCTCGATGCAGGCGCCGATGTGAACAATGAGAGCGAATATGGGCTGACCGCGCTGAACGTCAAAGTCAGGAACGGGGAGCTCGCGAGTGTCAGATATCTCGTGGAAAAGGCCAAGGCTGACGTCAACAAGGGCGACGCTCTCGGGCACGCGGTAGGCCTTAGAGACATTAGCATCGCAAGGTTTCTGGTTAAGTCTGGGGCAGACGTCAATGCCCGGTTCACATCGGGGACGTTCCGCAGCCCCCTTGCCGTCGCTTCCACGAGCTCATCTCATCTCGAGGCGGTCGAGTTTCTACTAGCAGCCGGCGCAGATCCGAACTTGCCACTTCTGACTGGGGACTTTGAGAACGCACTTGCAGTTGGCTGTGCAGAAGGAGGCCCTGAAGTGGTCCGCTGTTTGTTGGCGGCAGGTGCGGACCCCAACACGCCTTTCACGAGGGGCAGGTTCGGCAGCGCCCTCGCAACAGCCGCGTACGAGTCCATCGATGTGGATATCATCAAAGCTCTCATCGAGGCAGGAGCTGATATAAACATGGAACTCGGGCACGGAGACTTTGGATGTGCACTCGCAGCCGGCGGCGCAGGACGCGATTACGGAGATGTCGAGGTCTTCCCATATCTCGTGGAAGCGGGAGCGAACATCAACATGCTCCTCAAGCACGGCCTGTTTGGCAGTCCGTTCGCAGCAACCGTGTGGGGTCGCCAGTTCGAAAAGATCCAGCTTCTCGTTGACAAGGGCGTCGACGTCAACATGGCCCTTGAAAACAACGACTTCCCCAACCCACTCGCTATGGTCGCAGCGTTCACCTGGGGAGAGGGAACCGTCGAATACATCCGTGACCTGGGGGTTGACGTCAATCCCAAAACCCCCGGGAAACGATATGGCAGTCCGCTTATCGCTGCTGCGGCGTTTGGGCAGAAGGAGTGCGTGGAATATCTGATTGAGGCTGGAGCGGATGTTAATGCAAAGTATGAGGGATCGTATTATGCTAGCGCGCTGCAGGCTGCCAAGGCGGATATTGAAACTGAAGATAAACAGTGGATGTTGCGTTTCTTCGGTGGTGATATGGATGATATCGAGGAGATTGTCGAGAAGTGGACTGAGGAGAAACCGGGGGTTGCTGAGCTCCTGATAGAGGGTGGGGCGACTGCTTAGAGAAGCGCAGACTTTACGACGACGATGAATGTTTGTGGTAGTTTGGCATGGTTGTAGCTTCAAGCTACTACAGCGCTCATACACTGGGCTAAGAAACAAACCATTTTGACCATTTGTTAGTAAATATATAGATTACCTGGTTCGAGACAGGCTCATTAAGCCAGCAAGTAAGCTTAGCGCCTTTCGGAGGCCCGCCCCAGTTCTATAATCCGTCGTCGGTATAATCGGACTTTACGAGGGTCGAAAGAATAAAAAGAACGGCCTGCCCTGGCCTCGCCCCGCACCCTCAGCGGTTCCCTTCATTCCCAGCTTCTGGTTGTACCTGCCCGACCCAACTGGTCCAGTGGCCATACCGGATATAGTACTTGGCCATAGCCATTCTCCATTCAATCGCTACGTGACATGACAAGACAGATTCCCAGAATAAAAGTCCTCATCTCCGGCGCTGGAATCGCGGGAAACGCCCTTGCCTTCTGGCTGTCGAAACTCGGCCACGAGGTAACCGTCCTCGAACGGTTCCCGCATCTCAGAGCAAGCGGTCTACAGGTCGATTTACGAGGTCACGGCATTGAAGTCCTGAAGCGCATGGGTCTTGAAAGCGCGTTTCGCTCCAAGGCTGTTCCGGAGCTGGGGATGCAGGTTGTTGACAGTGAAGGGAGGAGGCGGGCCTACTTCCCTGCGCGGAAATCAAAAGATGGGGTGCAGCAGGGATTCACGAGTGAATGGGAGATCATGCGAGGTGATTTCTGTCGGATTCTGTATGATGCGACGAAGGATAAGGCCAAGTATATCTTTGGGACGTCGGTTGAGAGGGTTGCGGAGAACGGGTCGGCTGCTGGGCTGGACGTTCGATTCACGAATGGGGAGAGTGGCCACTTTGATATTCTCGTCGGCGCGGACGGGCAGAGGTCGCGCACGAGGGAGATGATGCTTGGTTCCAGCGTCGGGGACCCTTTTCATCCGCTGGATGAATACACAGCGTACTTTACGATGCCGCGACCAATGAAGGACGGAGAGGAGTACACCGCCACGACGTACATTGCGCCTGGAGGGCGATTTATCCTGACGCGGAGACACGATCCCCAGAGAATTCAAGTTTACTTGACAGGAAAGAGCGTTGGAGAAAGGCTGAAGACTGTCCGGAGGGGAGATGTGGGTGAGGAAAAGAAGGTCTTTGCCGACGTCTTTCGCGGCGCGGGGTGGCAGGCAGATGAAATCGCCGAGGCCCTCATGGAAGCAGAAGACTTTCACTGCGAGTCCCAGGGTCTCGTCAGGCTGGACTCATGGCATAAGGGGTGTGTGGTGCTACTCGGGGATGCGGCGTACTGTCCTTCTGCGAGTACAGGCATGGGTACGTCTAGCGCTATTGTTGGTGCTTACATCCTGGCGGGAGAGATTGAGAGACATTGTGGATATAGTTCATGTCAAGAAAGAGGGGAAGAGACGGCGAAAGCGTCCTATACGCCGGCATTCCAGGCTTACGATGACAAGTTCCGACCGTTTATGGACCAGGTACAGAAAGGCGTTGGGGATCCGAGTGTGTTTGATAACATAAAGTGGTCCCCATTTACCATCAGGATACTGTACTGGGTGATGTGGCTTGTATCATGCTTGAGGCTGGATTTATTTGAAGCGTTCCTGAGCGATCAGCCGGTCAAGCGGTGGGAGTTGCCAGAGTATAAGGGCTTGAAGAGTACAAAGTAAATATTATCTCGCCCTTGTTGAGAGAAAGAGTGTCTATAACAATAGTATAAGCTTGTTTATGCTTGGCTCAAGCCTCTCAGACGACGATCCATCGGCCGATCGTACGTATTGCAATGCCGGCACTTTGAAGGGGAGTATTTGTGACCAGAAAGAAGGTAGCTTTTGGTAGGGCGATGGCAGCCCCATATTCCACTACCCGGCGGGTGTAGAAACGTGCTCTGCTTGGTATGAGTCTTTCCAGCAACTGAGAAAAGGGGCTGCGTACGTAGCTTGTGCTCACAAATGGAAAAAGTCATTTCCGTATCCCCACATGACGAGCTGGCTATATTTAGCCCCAACCCACGAAATCAAAGCCACGCGAGGATGGGAACGCACGCAGTCACTGCATCAAATATCAGCCTTGATGTCCAAGACCACCCGAAATCAGCACCCATAGCCAATGAATTACAGTCCACACCTCAATCTTGAAGCTCGTGGCGATGAAACAGCAACGCACGACGCCCCACCCTGAAAAAATTCTGGTGCGCGGCTGAGTCCCCACCGTGGCTTTTATCATTGATCTTGCTTTCCACACAAGCACTGCGCCAAGAGAGCCTAATTTCAAAACCAAAACGCTTCGTCGCCTCAAGCTCGCTAGTCCTCTCATAGTCCATGGCTTGACTTGGACGGCGTCGACGCTGACGCGTACCAGCGTCTAGCGCTCGAAAGTGGGACAGGAACGCGACTGCCTGCGATCTTTTCTTTTGATTTATGTTTTGTTGTCTCTGTTTCCTCCCAGCTGATCGACTACGATCTTCTGGATCTTCACCTGGAGTTCTCCGCACCAGCCTCCAACCATGCATCTACTGAGATCAACCACAAGCATACACAGAGCCCTCGTGCTCCTATCACTATGTCTCTCCATCGCGGTCAAGGCAATAGACATCGACATCACAGATGTTGGTACGATCCGCCCCTGAACTTGACGAATACACCCCTAACACTCAACCCTATCACCAACAGAGTCGATAAAATCCGCCGCCAGCAAGACCGCCTACGGGTCGATGACATGGTACTCCGGTAACGAAACCGGCCAGATCCCCGGCGCATTCCCGGATAAGTGGTGGGAGGGCGCGGCGCTGTTTACCAGTCTGCTGCTCTACTGGCACTATACGGGCGATGACACGTATAATCCGCAGGTGCGCCATGGGATGCAGTGGCAGGCGGGGAATGGCGATTACATGCCGTCGAATTATAGCAGTTGGATTGTCCGTGTCACCCCATCCGCGATTGAGGAATGCTGCGCGCATACGCGTTGAATCCCGCTAATCAATGTTGAGGTGGTGTAGGGAAACGACGACCAAGTCTTCTGGGGCCTCGCAGCCATGACGGCCGCCGAAATCAAACTGCCCGACGTAAGCGGCGGATATTCCTGGCTCGCCCTCGCGCAGGGCGTCTTCAACACGCAGGTCGAGCGATGGGACACGGAGAACTGTGGCGGGGGCCTTCGGTGGCAGATCTACAACTATGAAGCTGGATACACCATGAAGAACACGATTTCGAATGCAGGACTGTTTCAACTTGCTGCGCGGTTGGCGCGGTACACGGATAACTCGACGTACGCTGAGTGGGCAAATACAGTGTGGGACTGGTGCGTGTCCTCGCCGCTGCTGAACAATGAGACGTGGAATGTGGCGGACTCGACGAATATCGAGGATGGGTGCTCGACGCAGGGGAATACGCAGTGGACGTATAATTATGGGGCTTTTCTTGCGGGGGCTGCGTATATGTATAACTACGTATGTCCGCCCACCTCTTCCCCTCCTAGCCTTCAATGCACCCACCCGATACCGTAGCCAAATGAACCTTGCTAATATATTCGAGCAGACTGAAAAGGCAACCTGGAAGACGGCCGTGGACGGCCTGCTCGGCGCCCTAATCGACGGCTTCTTCCCCACAACATACGGCGGCAACATCATGCAAGAAATCTGCGAGCCCAACGAAGCCTGCAACAACAACGAGATCCTCTTCCGCGGACTCGTCTCCGGCTGGCTCGGCTTCACAGCCCTCCTCGTGCCCAGCACGTACGACACAATCCTCACAAAACTCCAAGGCTCCGCAGAGGCCGCGGCCAAATCATGCAGCGGGATGAGCAACAACACCTGCGGCGTGCGGTGGTACGAGTCTAAGTGGGATGGGTGGGTTGGCATGGAGGAGCAGATTATTGCAACGGATGTGATATCTTCTGTGCTTATTATGCAGGACAATGTCTCGGCGCCGGTTACCTCGACGACGGGCGGGAATAGTTCAAGTGACCCGTCGGCGGGGACGGCGGATAAGAGTGAGGGGGCGGGGGAGTTGCCGACGATTACCACTGGGGATCGGGCTGGGGCGATTGTTTTGACCATTGCTGTTGCTGGAGGGTGGCTTGCGCTGATGGGGTGGATGGTGGCTGGGGGTGGGATATAGACTGCTTCTCATTATAGGACACGGGAGTTGAGGATTGTAATGGATGTTTGTAGTTTTTGTTCACCTCGGATTCAGGGACTTTTGATAAATACCACTAGCATTCCGTTTAAAACGTCGTGCGGCGGAGTACGCAGTATTGACCCATTCCCTCGGATTGACTGATAGCATTCCAACTGAGAAGAGCACGACAAAATACCTTCACATAGAGGCTATCGAATTCAAACACTTCCACTAGATCCACGCTTCCTAATGTGAACATATAAGGGCAGAGGCTTGTTAAACCAATGATTCATCGTTCGAAACCCCTTCTCAGGGCTGGCCATCTCTAGGTCATACGACCGGAGAAGCTCCGGAACCAACTTATGGATCTCGCATAGTGAAATCTACCTGATTCGTTAGAGACTTTCACCCGACTCGAAAGGATATTTGGGAAGCAGATGGAAGCTTACATTCTTACCGATGCATGTACGCGAACCTCCGCCGAACTATCGACGAATAACGTAAGTTAGCCCCCTTGGGGATAGAGCATTCAAAGTGGAATGTAAGGTATCTTGACTGATACGATGGCTCATGAGGACAGCACGTACCTGAAACATATATCTATCCATTTTGACCGCGTCCTCGCGGAACCATCGATCAGGGTTATACTCGTTTGCATCCTCACCAAATATGGTCTCATCGAGATGGACGACAGAGGCATTAATACCAACACGTAGACCGCCAGGAAACCACTGCCCTGCAATCTGGCATCCCCCCGACGGAACAATCCTCGGCAGCGTTAGCCCCACGCTAGGGTGCATGCGCATCCCCTCCTTGCAGCATGCGACGAGGTAGGGTAGTTGGGTTGCTTCGGCGTATTTTATACGTGGGTAACTGAGCTTTCCAGCGGCTGATGCTTCGTCTATCTCGCCTCTGAGCTTAGCGTAGGCGTGTGGGTTGGCCATGAGGTGGTAGATGATGGAGGAGAGGGCCGCGGCTGTGGTGTCACTTCCGGCGAAGCTGGATCATATGACACGTGATTAGTCTATGCTGAAAGCTAAAGTGTTGAGATGGAAACAGGATATTGATACCACCCACAGTCCACTGAATACTTCGGTTTGCACGTCTGTCAGGTTGAAATTGTGCTGATCACCCTTGCTGTCATGGATGCCGAGCAATTTGCCGAGGATGTCTTCCCTTGCACCATCTGGTTTCCCCTCTGACTGTAGCCTTTCTCGAACACAGCTTGCCGCAGCGTCCTCGATACTCCCCAGCGCCTTAAGCGCCTTCCGCACCGAGCGAAGCAGTAAACCAGAGGCGAGGAAGGGGGCCCGCACGTACGTAGGCATCACACTCGCAGCGCATAAGACAGGGAGGAGAGTATCCAATGAACCAATGTAGTCATGAACATCACTGCACTGTGCCATGAATCCGAACATCGAGCTAAAGTAGAGCTCGCCGATCACATCAAAGGCGTACCACTGTACCCATGTAGCAAGATCGACGAGCTGGCGTTGCTTGGAGAATACTCCCATTCTTGTCATGAAGAGCTCGGTGCATGTGTCTATTAAGGGCTCGGACTTCACAATGCTGCTCATGGAGTAGATGTTGTTTACGATTTTCCTTCGTTGTCCGTGCAGCTTTTCGTCTGTTGATGTGAAATGGTCGGGGAAACGAGCTAGATAGCAGAAGCATATCAGCTCAGCTCGAGAAAATATGATTGTGTTAGGTATTCACATCCACCTACCAAAGGAAGCTCTCCAGGGCGTATAGAAGTCCGTCTGTCAGATAGGATTAGCACAGCTGCGCTGTTTATGGCGACTAGTCGTCGGTAACGGTCACCTTTGTGAATCCGGAATTGATCGAGTAGATCTCCTTGATAGATGCGGGATCCGAAATGGCCACTTCGTTCGGGGCAATGCGTATGATTGGACCTACCAGCTCATCTCTCAGTATGTCTGGCGTTTGAGGCGTAAATCCACACAGTTCGTATTCAGCCTGCCCGCCCGGCTGACCTAAATGAGGAACATACCGTATTTCTTGTGGAGTTCGGCCTGCGTCCGGTGCGCTCGCCCTTGGAAAATCTCCATCACTATCCACAGGCGAGATATCGATGCCAGGAATGGACCCGGGTATCTGGCATAGGGATGAAAGGTGCGGGCATATGCAATCCAGAAGACCCAGTAAGCGCCAAACAGTGCAGTAGCGAGTCCTCTGCATGCCCAGAGGGAACCTAAGACTTCCGATAATGCCATAGCGAAGGTAACTTGACGGCTTGGAAAACAATATACATCAGGAAGTTGAATAACGAGTGACCCCATACCAGAGAGGCTGTGCCTTCTTATATGCTATCGTGTAGCCGCTATCCCTGAACAACATGATAAAATATCTGGGAAGGAAGAATGTTGCAACTCCGCACCCCGCACTCCAAGGTTAGTACGAACTCCGATTGAATAAGTTGTCGACCTCCGATCAGATGGGCCCGCTCTGATAGAAATCAAGGGTATGCTTGTGGGGGTGTGGCCTTATCCGATTGATCATTATCGATCGAATTGCGGGGTAATGCGTACCACCTCTGGAACAGAGAATCAGACTATGGCATAGCCTAATCATACGTAGGTTCGCAAGGACCGGGGAGAAGGATGTATTCCCCGCAGCCGGAAAATACCCACATTGCCGGTGAACCCCCCGCCTCCATGCGCCATTACGAGGGCAGTGGGTACCTCAACACTTCAGATGCTCCACAGGTTCTACAAAGCTCAGCCAAATACATATTGAGGAATAGATGATATCAGCGGGGTCTCTTAGTTTAGTAGGTTTGGCAGACGCTAGCAGACCTGTCTCAGTGTCGCCGGCAGAGTAGTGGGCAATGCAGATGCATGGTTACGCAGTTTCTTTCGCATTTCTGAGCCCATCTTGCTGCAAATCTGAAAGAATCTTGATTCGAGGGTGATCAGGCGCATCCTGACGCCATCCACATCCAGGCCTTGTTTTCTGGGCACATTGGTTCGCCTCTGCTATATCAGATAGAGAATATCGCATGGCCTGACGCCCCGCTTGGAATATGTTCGAGTCTAGTCATCATCATTCATCCCTTCTTTTGTCCAGTTTTACATGCGGAATCTCTTCCGTATTGCTTTTTATCTACGCGCAACCAGGTAGTCCCAGGTGTACGCGGGAGATTATACACAAAACGGCAGATATACACACATATGGCATGAATGGAGCTTATGTTCCAGGACTACTAACCTTTCCAAACGTCTGGTTGGAGAACGAAAACAGCGATGGGGCTTCACAATACCGTCTGGTCTTGTTTGGATTCTTTCTGGAGCATGTTAACAGGTAGGCAGCGCATGTCGCGATCCGCAGTCGAAATCCATGGCTAGGAGCTGATTGACAATGGGATAAGCGTGGTTAATGAGAACGCTGCTTGAGAGCCGAGACGGTACTTGAACTTGGATATCTTGCTGCACTGTTTCGATATGAGAGCCGAAACGAAGTTTTTGCCACCCTCCGAGGCACATGTTTAAGCATCATCATTGAACCCGTTTCTACCACCATAGTCGAAGCCTTCGTCTAAATCTGCCCCTCTGGGAACACCTTATGATAGCCGTGGCTATGGCCACGCTGCCCCCACAAGCCCAAACGGCCCCGCAACCCCGGGCCAGGACCCCATACCCACCCATGCGGGGAAGAAACTTCATTCCTGCCTCGCCGTGCGTCATTGGTCTGGACATAGCAGCCGAATACCAGACAACGTGTTCCTCCCCGGTTTCGTGTACATTTTAATCGTTTTTATGGGGGACCCCGGGCTTTTCCTCTAAACCACAAGGATATAAAGATCGCCCATTAAGCGGGGAAGTCGGAGCCGCAAGCGCTGCACGAGCAATCTTATTTCGCTAAATCGTCCCTATACCCTACATTTCGTTACATAATTACTTTTTGTCAATATGGGACTCGGTGTTCTGCCAGGTGCGTAGTGTACAAGCCTAACCGTTACTAGTATGCTGATCAGCAATAGATTCTCATCTGGCCGACGTGCCTGGGACCGTTCTCCTGGATGATTCTGCCGCTGGACCAGAAAGCGAGCAGCCAAATCTTCGCCGTGGAGCTGGAAATACGGTCCTGTCACCGCAGCCAAGTGACGACGTCAACGACCCCCTGAACTGGCCAGATTGGAAGAAAGAGCTCAACATCGTCGTTCTCTGTCTTGGAGCAATGTTGAATGCTGGGACGAATGTATGTCACTTTCCCCGAAAGGAGCATTGAGGACTTTCCACTAAACTCCCTCTGCTCAGGGACCACTCCTGAATGCTTCGTACTTCCCCATTGCAGCGGAACTCAATGTCCCACTGACAGACGTTGTTCTGGCCTCGGGGTATAACCTCCTAGCCGCCGGATGCGCTGGTCCCTTCGCCTGTGCTGCCTCTCGGAAGTACGGGAAGCGCCCCGTATACCTGGTCTCGACACTGCTCGCAATCATCGGAACTGCCGTTGGAGAGGCGAAAATGAACTTCCAGTACCTCCTCGCTGCTCGTATTATTCAAGGATTTTCTACCAGCGCGTTCGAGTCGCTGATCATCGCCTCGGTTGGCGACACCTATTTCGTGCATCAACGAGGCCTCCGGATTGGTGTCATCAACTTTATCCTGAACGCCGCTTCCAGTCTGTCCTCTATTATCTGTGGCCAGGTATATGCGAGTCTCGGATATTATTGGCTCTTCCACCTCTTCCAGGTCTTTCTCGTCATCCAGTTCGTGGCGATGTTTCTCTTCTGTCCTGAGACGACTTATCTTCGTGACATGGAAACCGCAGTTGATGTCGCTCAAGACAGCACGCAGGTTGGGGATAAGGAGAAAGAAGCCCCCTCGCATGTGGAAGTCTGCCCAGAGCCTGGTTCTCCCGACTTATCGTCTGCTCCAACCAGCACCCAACCCAAGAAAACATTCCTCCAGGAACTCGCAGTCTTCAACGGCGTTTACTCTCACGAAGGAGTCTACAAGTTCTTTATTGGTCCCCTTTTGGCATTACTAAATCCAGCCGCCTGCTACTCAATCCTCACATCGGGCCTGCTGAACAGCTGGTACGTCGGCTCTGCAATCATTCTCTCCGGTGTCTTCTCGGGCGCTCCATGGTACTATGATGCTGCGCAGATTGGGTACCTCGGCGCAGGGCCGTTCATTGGCGGGATGTTGGGCTCCATTGTAGTAGCTTGCTTCAGTGACCGTCTGATCAAGTATATGGGGAGATTGAACGGTGGGATATAGTACGTTTCACCCCATTTTGTCCACGATAGCACCAAAACCGGGGGTCTTCTACTGACAATCGTTGTGTCTCTCCAGCGAGCCCGAGTTCCGTCTCATCTTCATGCCCATCGCGGGAGTCGCTTGCACAGTCGGCATGTTCCTGTTTGGGTACACAATGTCCATCGGGGCGAATGCCTTGCTCTGTGCCTTTTTGCAGGGCGTTATGATGTTCGGTGTGCTCATCGGCATCTTCTCGACCCTCTCGTATGGGCTTGACGCGTTCAAGTCCCAGGCCAATGAGATTTTTATCATGAATATGGTGTTCAAGGTCAGTCGTATGCGCTCTTCCCAGTGTGCCACATCCCTTGCGTTAACATATCTTGGTAGAACTTTTTATTTTACGGGTTAAGCGACTTTGCCAACAATTGGGTTGCTGATAAGGGACCCGCTGAGATGATGTATGTGCTTGGAGCGACTTCATGCTTTCTGTCTATTCTTGCGCTGCCGGTGTATGTGTATGGGAAGAGGTTGCGGAGCTGGCAGGCGAGGAAGGGGATCTACAAAGGGGCGCTGTAATTGGGGACCGCATGAGGACGGGGGTTTGCTGACCCCCCCACCTCCTTGCTTGGTTCAATCAAAAGAGACATGCACACCCCACCAAGAATACTAGTGGATCCAGGTGTAACCAAAGGCACATTCCCTGTGCTATCACGATTTATAAACATGAATAGTCTGCGTATTGCAGTACGAAAGCAACCCCTGCCTCCCCCATTCCCCGCCAATCCCACTCTTCTTGTGGCCTGAAAAGTAGCCCGCAGGATGAGGCTTTTCAAAACTGTTGATCCAGAGAGATCCCACTTCGAGCCTGCGTCCGAATCGCTCCGCTTTCTCTCTATCCATTGACCAGACACACGCGCCCAGTCCGCTCTCTGTGTTGTTGACCCTTCGCAGGACGTCTTCCTCGGTCTTCCATGATAGGAGAGGCACTATTGGTCCTGTGGAGATGTAAGCATTTTACTATCTCATTAAAGGGGGGAAGCAACAAGGGGCGTCCTACCAAACTGCTCCTCCTGAACCAAGGCAGCATCGTCCGGTGGCCTATCGATGATGGTGGGGTTAATAAAGAGCCCCGAAAGCGAAGACTGGTCCTCCCCAAGCGCAAAGTCATGCAATAGCTCCCTACTATCCGCAAGAAACTTCTGAACCACCGCATGCTGCATCCTATTCTGCAGCGGGCCCAGCACACTCTCTGAGTCCGGCGCTGCCATAAGACCCCGCACGGCGTTCACCATACTCGCCCTGAACTCCTCGTAGATATCCTCATGGACATATACGCGCTTCGTCGCAACACACATCTGCCCCGCGTTAAAGAAGCAGCCGACAGCCACCTGCGCGGCAACCTTTCCAACAACAACGTCGGGAAAGACGATGGTCGCGTCATTACCACCGAGCTCGAGGGTGACTTTCTTTAGCGTTTTCGCTGCGTTCTCCATGATCCTCTGGCCCGTTTTGGTTGATCCCGTGAAGCTTATTTTGTCGATGCCTGGGTGGAGGGTCATTCGCTCGCCGAGTTCGTTTTCGCCGTTCAATGCCTGGAAGACACCTGGCGGAAGGAGTCTCGCGGCAAGCTCGGCGAACTTTAAAGTGCTATACGGTGTGAAGGGGGAGGGCTTCACGATGATGCAGTTTCCAGTGACTAGGGCGGCTGCGATCTTGGCTGTTGCGAGGACGAGTGGGAAATTCCAGGGGCAGATGGCTGCCACGACACCGATTGGGACATGGGTACTTATGATCTTCATCGAATCATCCTCGTGTAGAGTCTCCTCTGGGAGGGACTGGCTGGCTGCTCGTAAAGTTAGCGTCGCCTGGTTCCCAGTTATTCACTCCGAGGCTGCGGTGGTGGACTCACCGTTGAACCTCAAGAAGTTTATTGAGTGCTCTACCTCCAACTCCCCCATAAACCTCTGGACAGGTTAGCAAACACTATTGTCAAACAGAGGAACAGGTTGCGACCCTGCTCGGTCTCTCACAGATTTCCCCGTCTCTTTACAGATAATGCCCGACATCAGCTCCGTTTCCCCGCATAACATATCTGCAAGATCCAGCAATACTTTTTGGCGACGCGCAATATCCGTGTCGGCCCAACCCCGAAAGGCAGTCTGTGCAGCGGCGACAGCGTCATCTAGATCAGTTGTAGAAGCAACTGGGCAGGGCCAAATCGGTTGGTCGAGCCTCGGGTCCGTTCCGCGACGGGTTTGCTGACTCCCTCGAGTTTGGCCGTTGATGACGTTCCAGAAAGTAGGTTCGGGGTCTTGGGAGATCATGATGCGGGCTGGATATGGGTCTTTCCTTTCCGTTCCTTTTCTGTTTATTTTGTTATTTTTCTGGTTAGGCGGAGGATATTGGGGATCTAATTGTGTTATATGTCGGTCGGGAACCTCCCGCCCCAGTCTCCGTCGTGCGGGGGCCGGAGTTTCCCCCGCGCAGATCAGATGCCGCATCGGCAGATCGTTGAACTACTGATGCCGAAACAGGACCTATCTCAGTCTGGGCAAGGAACAGATCGGTGGATAGAAAGGTTGGCCTTGTCAATAACTTATTTCGAGTGCGGATCGGACAAAAAGTAGCCTGGAGCCGTTTCCTGGGGTCTTCTCGTCCGCGAGACTTGCGTGTTTCTCTTGATGGCGACTTGGCTACTGGCATTCGAAATAGGGTACCAGCAGATGCACGCCGCTAAGCAGTTATTCTGATTCTTTTAAGTTTGTCAGATTAGAATTTTTCTGCATGGTTTTGTTATGGATCCAAGGTACGCAAGTTCTCTGGGTGTATTCTCGGCTGAGTTCGCCTCGAATAGTAAGCAAGGCCGTTCTAATTGTCGATTTACTTTGGGGTCTTGCTTCAGTCCCTTCCCAACCCCATCCTCTTCCTCGTCTGGTGGAAGGGACTTGTCGCGATCCTTGTCCCCCGTGCCCAGTCGTGCCATATGCAAGCTCCGAAAACTGCGCCACTATGCCATGGCCTAAAAACTATAACCTTCGCAGACTCGTGGACACCATGTAGATAATTCCGTCTTGCCACCTACTCTTTTCTTATACCCGATGCGGCTATCCTTCAGGCTTTCACATGAGGCTACCCCGGGGTATGATAATCAAGGCCACACAATAATCACCTTCCTATCATGGCCACATTAAAGGCGGTGGTGTGACATATTCTGTCTGGGCTTTGCCTTCCCAGCTCTCATTCATGCCTCCTGGTGAAACTCGGCTCCGCCACAGTCCGTCAATCCATGGGTCAGACCTTGGCCCCGGATTCTTGGTTCAAAGTCCTGAAAAGTGTATCCAACTATGCTATCCCCGTACTTCTACCAGGGTGTCAGAGTTACTACGTGCTCTTCATATGGAAGGGTGATTAGGCGCCATATGAGTGATAGCAGTAATAAAGGGATGCGAAGGTGACAACGACGCGCTCTGCCTTGGTAGTTGCAAGTACACTTGGACCCCTTTTCCGCATGACAGTTAAGCCTTTTCTGGAAGGTTATATTAGGGCTCCCAGTCAGACTTTGCCTCGCCTGCCCGATCAGAATTGTTGCGTACTATAGAAACTCTATCTCAGAGGCTGTACAGTTCTGCTAGGTTGTCGCCGCTTGACTCATTGTCTAACTTTTCCGGCGCAGCTGATGGGCATAAATATCTCATCCGCTGCTCCTCCTTCCGCATTCCCTTCTTCTTCCCACCACCCATCTGTCCTACTCTCCATATCTACCCTTCGAACACACAACTTGCATCTACCACGCCACACAACGCAACACCCACAAACAAACATCAAGCACTACCGCAACCATGCATGTCCTCTCAAAAATCACCTTCACAACCGCAACCGTTCTCGCCATTGCCAGCGTGACAACCGCAGCGCCCGTCCACAAGAACCGCGCCTCCATCCAAGACGACCTCATCGGCTCACCCTGCACCAACAACGCCGAGTGCGGCCACCCAGCCAACGGGCTCGGCTGCGCGTTCAGCGCCGCAAACGCAACACAGGGCATCTGCGTCGATGTCGAAGAGACCGGTGCTCCGGTCAACACCGTTAACGTCGAACAAACAAATAAAGATGGGGAAAATGAGAAGGATCTGGATCCCTTTTTCAGCAAACCGAAAAAGTGTCGCAGGCTCCATCAGAGTTGCTACTGGCATGAGGACTGCTGTGAGGGGATGGGGTGTGCGGAGGTCAATATGATTGGATTACCTGGGCTGTGTAAGAAGTGGAGGGTTCAGAGGCCCAAGCCTAAACCTACAATGGAGGATAGTGAGGATGAGGTGGATGCTGCTAACAACCTACTGCCTTTGAGTGAAGAGGTTCAGCGAGAGATTGTCGGGATGGACTTGCTTTGACTATGAGCTGATTGAACGTTTTCCTTTTCTTTGCTCCTGCTTTTTTCTTGCTGCTTAACATCTCTCGATGCCTAATGTTGTGTCTTTTTTCAGCGGCTGCCGAAAATGGCCGTCTTCGGCCTTCACTTTCTTGTTTTTATTCATTGTTTCAGGAGTTCGTTTTTGGGGAAAAGTCTTGCTTAGTTGCTTAGTTGCTACCCACAGGGGAAGGGCATGTCCTCCATGCTTAAAGGTGAATGAAATATGTTCTCCACCATTTGAAGCCCTTGTAGATTGATCCTTGTAGTGAAGAGCACCATTTCTAGATTAGTTAATGGGTTCACTCTGGGAAGGGACTCCGTGACTGTCTGGGCGAAGTGGTCTCCATCTCTTCCCACGACATGCATCAACTGGAAGTCGGACAAGCAACTCAAAATCGACGTGAAGCTGATATCCCATATTTGAGTTTCGTCCTAGCAGTAGATAGTGCGAGTACAATAGTGGCCGTCGGCCAATGCTAGCAATGATACAGGTGGTTCTATACTTGGGGGCCTCAAAGAGCACGTGGATTAGTATAGCACGTATTTTGCGATGTGGGAATGAGTCGTCACTGGTGGCAATTTTTCAAGGAATTTCAGTGAGCAAACTTTCCGTCTGCCTGGTCTGCGGCAGGTCTAACAAGGCTTCAAGACAGATCCTTGAACCTGCTGAGCTTAGTCCGTGCAAGGTGTTTTTTTCCATGATGGTTTGAACGCTCTATGAACTGAAGGAGGAATCGTAAAGTGTCTACCACTGCTTGTCTATCTATCCATCTGCTCTATACCTTCTATCTCAGTTTATCCCTTCCAGTTGATATCCTCTCTATGAGTAAAACAACAACCCACCGAAAGAGCTCTACGAAAGGATAATAGGATACCTCTCCCTCAACCCCCCACCATACTTACAAACCAACGCCGGAACCGGCGTCATCCCCAGAGCAAGGAGCCCAAGCAACGAATTCCCTCACCCCAATCCCAGCGCCTCATGCATCCTCGGTCCAGCAAGGGGCAAAAACGCCCCAAAGAGACAGCGGACAGCCACCAGCCCCGCAACCGCCGACGCCGCAGCCGCGCCTCCGGAGACGTCAATGAAATACGTCTTGATCGGCGCGAAAATCCCAATCATTCCAAATCTGAACGGCGCCAAGCCGATCATCGGAACGATGCTAGTGCGTCGTGGAGTGCGCGATCCACCCGTACCAAAAGAACGAGATGGGGATGAATAGGGCAGCGAGGACACAGCTGGCGACTCGCATTTCGGGCGCGTACACGCCGTTGTTGGCATGCGTCAGCCGGGCGACGGTTGCGTCGGAGGTTTTGGCTTCGACGGTGATTCCAATTATGAACCCGATTCGAAGACCGAGGTAGGCGAGTCCGGCGAATTCGATTGGCCAGCTGTATTGGGTCGTGAAGAGGGCGGTCATTGTTGCGAAGAGGAGGTACAGCAGGCCGAAGATGAAGGAGAGCTAGAGGGTTAGGAGGAGGAGGATTGGGGAGCCCAGGACGATTTTCATGGGGTGGGCTATGCCTGTGAGCAAGCGATGCACGGCACCTGGGCGCGTGACGGAGCAGGACAGCGTGATTAGTCTCCTGCCCAAAAACAAGGTTGACAGTCGCCACTGTCGCAGTTGCGATGAAGAGAACCCAAAAGACCCATCGCCAGCCCGGCCGCTGCGCGATGAACCCTCCAATAATTAGACCGACGACGGGGCCAAGAAGTGGTCCAACCGTAAACATGGCATTTGCCTTGCCGCGCTGGGCGAGCGGGAAGAGGTCTGCGATGATACCTCCGCCAATTGTCAAACATGCGGAGCCGCCGACGCCGGCGAGGAAACGGAAGACAATGAGGCTGGCTAGGTTGGGCGAGAAAGCGGCGGCGAGTTGCCAGACTGCGTGGAAGAAGTTGGCGCCGTTTAGAATGATTTGGCGGCCATGCGCTTCGCTTAGGGGCGAGAGGATTAGGGGGCCGAGCTGAATGCTGTTAGTATAATGAATAGTAGCCTTGTGCTTGGTGGCTTTACAGCAAAACCGCGGACGCAAACGCTGATAGTGAACGAATTCAGGATTTGCGACGTAGCATTGAAGCCCTTGGCCGTCAACTGTATTCCTAGCGCGGGGATGGACGAGGCAAGGGGCTACAAGACGTTAGCAGGATATTTTGCATACGGACGTTGAGAATTTTATACCTAAGGAAGGCCGCAACGCTGACTAGAGTCATTATACACCACTTGGGGCGTTCGAGGAATTCGGATGGCGCTGGCTTGCTGGGCAGTCATGCTGGAAGGGAGCTTGTGGATAATGCGGAATATGTCAGAATAAACAAATCTTGAAGTGCGAAGCTGTCTTTAGTCGGAAGTGATGTGTGGCTAAAGGTGATGATCCAGTAGTCAACACCAAAACCAGGAAGGTCTTTATACGAACTTCTTTGCAGACTGTGTAGCTCATAGTAGGCTATTACGTAGACGGCTTGGCGTTAGCGCAGCCCTACTTATTAAGCGTAAATCGTGAAAAGCCAAGTGGCATGGCTGTAGCTTATTCCTTGGGAGTTCTAGCCTATTATTTTCACCGGAGTCGAGAAGTGATTTGAATTACAAACGCTATAGTGAAATGGGGAATCGTACGAGTCATGCCGCTATCAAACCCCGGTCAATAACCTAACCAAGGCGATTCCCGCGTCGGGCCACAAGAATACTGTAGATACCCGTCTCGCCCCTGAAAAGCCGAGTCGATCGTTTCAAAAATTCATGGAGTAACAGGACGTGCAGCATGTAACTTATGATGTCATTGGCGTACCTGGCTCACCACGGGTCCATCTTACTACCGCCCTGAGTTCTCATTGGCCTTGGCCGTCGGCATGAGGGCCCGCCAGATTTAACTTCCTATTCCAGACACTCCTCGCTCTGCAGTGGACCCTTGACCCTCTAGAACATCCGAGGTCCCTGGCCCATCATCAAATATTGTCGCAGGCCCACCTAGACTAACTTCCTAATTTGGATAATAGCCTGGCTGGCTGGAGTGTGGTTCATGCATAGGAGGCTTCTTTGAGATCATCATGAATCATCAATATTTCTCTCCCGGCTCTACTATTTAGAGACCCCTGGTCCGCACCCAGATCAGCCGAAATGAGAAGATAAAGTGTTATCCTCTCTCTGCTGACTTGTTCTATCTACTCGAAAACAGCATGTGTAACCACGAGGTCGGAGCTAACGGCTGGACCGCCGTCCCTGTGGATGCCGGTGCCATCTTTGTCAACAGGCCCTTCATCAACGAACCGAAACCCATCTCCATCGAGGAGATCAAGTTCCCCGCTGAAGACCCCGTCGTCGACAAGACCGTGCAATACGCCCAAACTGTACTTGATCCTCAGACTTTCAACCATTCCATGAGAGTATACTACTTTGGTACCAGACGATCCCTGTCCTGAGCTGCATATATTCGTTCGCATCAGTAACCAGTGTATGTAGGAATGGCCATCGCTACCCAACAATTCCCCGCCCAAGCCGCAGGCCTCAACCCCGTAACCTGGGCCCTCACCTGTCTCCTGCACGACCTCGGCACGGCACCCGAAAACCTCACCGCAACCCGCATGTCCTTCGACCTCTACGGGGGGATAAAAGCCCTGCGGATCCTACAAGAATTCGGCGCGCCACTCGACCAATCCGAAGCCGTCGCCGAGGCCATCATCCGACACCAGGATATGGGCGTTGAGGGCACGATCACCTTTCTCGGGCAGTTGATTCAGCTGGCGACGCTGTATGATAATACGGGTGTGCATCCGCTGATTGAAGGGTTTGGCGAGGTTGTGCATGCGGAGACGAGGGCGTGGGTTAATGGGCTGCATGTGAGGTTGGGGTGGTGCGGGTTCTTTTCGAGGACGATTCGAAAGGAGGAGGCGCTTAAGCCGTGGTGCCATTCGACGCATATTGTGGAGTTTGATAAACAGATCGAGGAGAATACACTTATGAGGGAGTGGGAGTAAGCAGGGTCGGGTTGGAGGGGGTGGCTAGCAATTTAACTAACAAGTAGGGCTCGCTTCTTGAAGATTGTATGTGGGATTCTACTCATGGATAGTATGCAGCCAGCGCAATAACACTTGCTTTGCACATAGAGGAAACTGAGGGCATATATGGATCCACGACATATGATTGGTCCCTTGAGAGAGGAGATAGGAAGATCGATAACCCGCGCCGACTTGATCACCCCTCTCCAAGGCCTACACTCCAACTCACCACCACACGATGTGTCAGAACGATACCGCTTATCCGATCAATCAACAATCCACATGCCGAAAGCATGCTGGACATGCCGTAGCCGCACAATCCGCT
This sequence comes from Aspergillus pseudodeflectus, assembly GCF_044049435.1. Classification (NCBI taxonomy): domain Eukaryota; kingdom Fungi; phylum Ascomycota; class Eurotiomycetes; order Eurotiales; family Aspergillaceae; genus Aspergillus; species Aspergillus pseudodeflectus. The sequence continues at coordinate 383,673 of NW_027263806.1, read as the reverse complement.
GCGACGCCTCGCGCATCCCCTGTCTAAAATGCGAGAAAGCGGGTCTCGAGTGCGTCGAGAAGAAGCCGCTGCGATGGGTCAATGGCGTCGCAATCCGGGGAAAGATGCGAGGGCAGACGTATGGCGCAACATCGCCGGGCTCTGAGGGCGGACGCTCGTTTGTGCAGTATAAGCTGTATGCTGAGGAGACTGTTTTGAGAGCAAGGACTAGTCCGCCCAGTACTGCGAGTAGCCCTCCAAGATTTCCGGCAGGTCCTTTAGCATTCACGCTGCTGGATCCGCGCGTGCAAGTCCTGCACTGGGGTACGAGGTTTTATGTCGATTATTGTGAGTATTATTGGCTTGAGGGGGTAGACAATTTAGCTTGCGGGTGTGCTGATAAGAGTCCAGATAGTGGTCAGATCTGCAAATTGTACATCTTGCATGATAGCGACAATAACCCTTTTCGCAGTTTGCTTCCGTACGCCCTCAATGATAGCCCCCTGCTCAAAGCAATATCTGCGCTATCGGCACGACACATCGCCAATGCGAGCCAGTCATTTGACCAGGCCGGCGAAGCTGCCACTCCTCAATCTAGGAACGCCGAGTTAGAAGCATTACGGTCCAAATCGCAGGCTATAGCCAGCCTCAAGGCGCAACTTGATATCCCGGAGACGTGTAAATTGGACATGACTCTAGCAACCATCTTGCTGCTCATCTTTGTCGAGCTCCTCGAGTCTGGACTGGATGGGTGGAACTTCCATCTCAAGGGGGCGAGAGGTCTGGGTGAATTTTCCCAGTCGCTTATCCAACCAGCATCGCCCGGGCATACAAAGTCCTCTGGTGAAATGGCGCAAGACGTACGGATGTTTATTGCTAGGCAATATTCCATGTATGTCGATTAGCTGACTGATTCTTGATGCATTCTTCTATTACTTTACTAATGGCAATAGAATCGATACATTAGGTTCCGCATTGTCGCACCCCAACTCTCGACTCGAAGATTTCTCTAGCGGTGAGGTGATCGAAGGCCAAGAGTCTGTCGTCCGAAGCTTTCTCGGATGTCCCGAGTTCATATTGCGATCCATTCAATTCTTCTCGAACCAACGACAGCTTCTATCAGAATCACCACCATACAATGAACCCTCCATCGACACGCATATCCAAGACACACTCACGATGCTCGAGCTAACTGAAACGTTCGACTCGCTCAAATGGGCGTCACAATTCCACACCTCAAGCACTTCCTCTACAACAGAGACGACCAATCTCTACCTATTGTCGCAAGCATATAAAACAGCCGCGCTGCTTTACGGCCGAGAAGTTCTTGCAAGCACAGGGACGCATCTTGAGACTAGAGAAACCCAGACGCTGCTCTCGCAACTACTTGGAACCATCGACGCGCTCAAAGGCGAAAACACATTCTTCAAGTGCATCCTCTGGCCGACGTTTGTCGCCGGGCTCCATTGCCTCGAGCGGGGACAGCAGGATTTTGTTACTGACTCGCTGAGAAGCGTTTGGGATCTTACGAAGTGTCTAAATGTTATAAGTGCCGCTGATATTCTGAGGAAGTATTGGGAGCGCCTTAAGGTCTCGGGAACGGAGAATCCGTGGACGGCTGGCCTTGTTGAGCTGGATCGACATTGGTTGTTGATTTGATACCGATTAATGAATGAACGAATCATTTTACATCTCCCTAGAGGAACTGCTATGTAGTACGAGTATGGAACATAGGGGTATGATCTAGGCTATCCCGTAAGAATCTAGTACCATGCCAATGGAGGACCAGCTGTGGATCTGCGCTTTGATTTTAAGGCAGTGTCCCATTTCTAGCAGATACTAGCGCTCTTATCGCTCTTTGTTGTGAGAAGCCTTGATCATTCCTAGGAGATGGTTGGGCGCTCTCGAATGAAAATGTCTTTTTCTTTTGCTGTTCTGGATTCATGATGGTGAAGTGAGCTATGAAATTGGACGCGACAAAATATATATGCAACACAACGAATCGCCCACCACATCATCTTCATAAAGTATTTGACGGCAGGCGAAACATTATTAGCACAAGTAGCAGAAACGACAAATAAAAAGGAGAAATAATAAATAGCCTCGTCGCTTGCCTTTTTTACAGCAAACGAAGCAAATTGAAATTTGTGGTGGGCGCAAAAAGAAAGGTCCATCCCGGGTTCGAACCGGGGCTTTCAGAAGGTTTGAAACCGATTGCTATCAAAACCTGACGTCCTGACCACTAGACAAATGGACCCGGATTGTGATTGTGGGCCACTTGCTAGCATATGTCAACCACGGATATAGATCTCCGAATAGAGTATCGCATTCGCCACGATCGGCCCAGTGGTGTTGTCATATTTCTCGTCAGCGTGAGGTGGGCTTGTCGCATCTCCACCTTGCAAAGAAGCTTACTCCAAGTCTCATGCGACCCCGGAACATTGTTCCCTGCCTCTAATCACATCTTATGTTCGGCAAGGTACACCACTGACCCTGCACCTGCTGATCTTTTCTTTTTTTTCCCTTTCTGACGACATGTGAATCCTGCCTCACAACCTGAAGGAGCAGTGCCTGCCTGCGCAGAGGATTGCATCACATGGATTGCGTTTTTAACCTCCCCTGGGACTGAACCCTTCCCTCACTGAAAGATTGCCATCATGGCTTCCCTCCCCTCCCTGCGGCCCAATCGCCCCCTGCCTGATACGCCGCCGTGGCCGACAAACCGAGTCGTCCTGCCGCCTCGTCGAAAGATCAGCTTGGCATGCACGAATTGCCGGTCAAAGAAAATCAGGGTACGCATATATGCTGTCCGACATTGACTCGAGTCATGCCATGGCTAACCATTATCCAGTGCGACGGAACAAGCCCATTCTGCTCGGAATGCATCCGGTCGGGCAGCCGCTGCCTCTACGAGAACGTGGACAAGCGCAAGACGGAAACATGGCGAATCGCTGTCAATGACCTCGAGCAAAAGAACCACCAGCTTGACTCACTCGTCCAGTCGCTGAAATGCAACTCGTTCCCAGAGGCCGTTGAGCGGCTCCGGCAGCTGCGTGGCGATCAGCATCAGCAGCCAGACCGGCACGAGGAGATCACCGTGGGGACACCGGGCTTCAGCGATACGTCGAGCTCTAGCTTTGGTCTTGCGACTTCAATAAATCCCTATCTGGCCGCGTCCGTTGATCGGCCGTCTGCGTCGAGGAGTGTATCTGATAATGATGGCTTGGTTGATCTGGGATACGCGAACCTGCCATGTGAAGACATGACACGCCATGCCGTCAACTCATTCAAAACATGCGGCGCGACGCTGTTCCACGTTATGTCGCAAGAGACATTGGATGATCTGATACAGAAGGTCTACCAGCACGATCCCGGCGTGACGCCAAGCGATGTCTGTCAACTCTGCGCACTTGCCGCGGTGGGCAGTCAATACTGTACGAATGAGATCCCGGCGTCCGCAAAGGAGGCTTACTATCAACATGCTTTTGTGCTGCTCGATCAACTAGAAGATGATGACGTGGCTCATATGCGCGTGTTTACTTGTCTTGCCGTCTATTTGGTTATGCTTAAGAGTACGAGTGCGAGGACTATGACTGGTATGTTTCGTAATCTGATATACGAGACTTGTGCTGACGGTGCCAGCGTCCGGTCTCCACGTTGCGCGGACCTATATAGAGACTCGATTGCAGGACACCAATGAGGAGGACCGGCTGGAATGGGCCAGGGTCTATCGTACACTGGCCGGTACAGAGTGGTGAGTTGAACACTGGCAATCCACGTCGGTGATGTATTGACATGCGCTAGTTGGCTATCGTCTACACTCGGCTACGAACTCGGCCTGCGGGCAGACGAGATAAAGCTGGTCAGTGCCCCCACCGTGTCAACGGGCATCTCGCTAACCACTTCAGATCGACGACTTGGCGGACGCAGAATCCGCCATGAACCCCAACAACGAGATAAACAGCCGGATAATGCAGCGCTACGTTTTCAACGTAGCCTTTCTCTCCGCACAAGTCTACGAATGTTTTCGATTATCAGATCATATATGCATGGACGACCTCCATACACTCTCTGCCCAACTCGACACCTGGCATCGAGAACTCCCTCCGTGTCTACAGCTGAGCTCACTCACCTCTGGGGAAAGCAATGCCTCTGAGTGTGTACGGCGGCCTCTGCTGTTCATGCATATGACTCACATATCCTCGCATATCACACTCTACGAGCGTGTTATGTATACAGTCTTGAAGGAGGCGATGGGGGCGTCAGACAAGCAGATGATCCGTGAGGTATTTCGGCTCCCTGCCGACGCGATACGGATCTATGGCTCGTTTGCGCAGCAGCTTGCGAGGATTGTCAAGCTTCTTTATGACGAGGAGGCTGTTCTTGTGCGATGCTGGCTTACAATGTACGCACCCCCTCTGCAATCATCTCCATTAGCTATTCATCCAATCAGAACCAAGAAAGTACTGACGCACTTAGCCACGCCTCCTTCCACGCAACCATCGTCCTCCTCATGCTCGCAACCCAACACCTCGCCCTGGCCGTCCCGCAACCCTCCATCCTGAAGGACATGGAGCATATCCGCGCCTGTCTAAAGGTCCTACAATACTGCGCAAACTACGACATTGCCGCGATGCGACTCGTCGATATCGTCTCGCCGCTCATTAACCGGTTGTGGCAGATGATTGAAAATCCCAATGATGTTGATAAAATCGCGCCATCGTTTTCGCTTTCGGAGAGCCCGGGTGCGCCCAGGATCTCGGCGGGACTCGCGCATGTTGTGCATCAGCTTGTCGCGACGATGGGGTTGAAGTATCAGGAGATTTGGGTGTGATTTTGATTTTGTTTTCTTTTTTTTCTTTTTTTTCTTTTTCTTTCTTTTTTGATTGTTCTCTACTCTGGGACTAGCTTGGTGGATTGGATGGGTCCTGATGATAATGATTATGTTTTTGATGATGATAAAATGTTTGTTGTTCTGGGTGGCTGTTTGTTCATTGCATTGTTTCGATTTCTCAAGTTCAAGCATACTTTGCTGCTCTGTACTTGATACCTAAAATCAGACTATAGTCTCGGGTAGATGTAAAACAAAGGTTCTGCTGCATCTGTGTTAGCATCAAAGCTTTGTCGTCTCGGCTTGTTTTTGGGGTTATAGGACAAAGGTTTCACGCACTACAATGGATATGGTTTCTCAAGAGCACTCAAGGAGTATGGTATAACTACTGTTGTCTTTTCGTTCGGACCGATCAGAATAAACCATACAAATTCCTGCTCGCTAAGCTTCCATACACTTGCTTTCTCTCTCTCTCTCTCTTACTCTCTCTCATATTAACTTCTTCATAATGCAGCGCCTGCTGGCCAGTGCTCTACTTACGCTCTTCGCCCTGGGAACCTCCGCTGTATGTTCCTTGTTCAAAAGCAAGCACCCCTACCTCCTACAAGTACTAACCATTCACAATAGTATCCCACCGACCCCCTCACCGGTGATCTCGCGACATCCAAATGGGAAGTCTCCCCCTCCCCCGGCGAACCCACGGTACCCTTGAATGGAACTGTTGAACAGGTCTACGCGAAACTCCTCGAGCTCAACCCCAACTACGACGAGGACTGGGCCGGCGTCGACGAGGACGACAACGTGGATGGATACCTTGGCTTTGATCCCGACAATAATACTGACGATAACGCTGAAGACATAGGTACTGACATCGAAGCCAACACTCAAGGCCTTCACGCCCGCACAATGCAACCCCTGCACCCCCGAAAACATCTCTCATGCGAAGCGTCCTTTGACGCCGACCAGTGGCACATCAAGCAAGGGATCAAGTATCTTCGGAAAGTAAAGGGGAACCCGACGCATCTTCCGGGACAGTGTGGGCAGGTCAGCTGTTCGGGGGACTCGGGGATTTATTGGTGTAATTTTGTAAGTATCATTTCCCTCCTTTTCCTTTCAGTCTTGTTCTTGACAGAGCGGGGAATATGGATTGAGAGGGTGGAAGTGCAAGTGCACCGTTGCTAATGAATGAATCTGTTTACAGGACCCGAAGCGCACAAAGGTCTTGCCCTCGTACAATAACATCGCCGATGGCGCGCAAGTTATCCTCGATAACTGTAAGCGCACACAGAATGGGGTGCGGGGAAAACTGGGACATGATGATCTCTGGACGGTTTTTGTGCAGAAGGCGAAGTGTTAGTTTTCTTCAATCTTGCTTGGACACTTAATCGTTCTCGAACTCGGCTCGACTGGCTTTACACCCCTGTATGTGTTGGACGACGTCTGGTCTGAAGTAAGTTACTGCCACTCGGCCGCTAATCTTCTCTTTGCTTTCCTCACTATCCTTGCTTGATGAATGGGCATGCCTAGTGGAGGGTATCACGCTCGCTTATCCTATATTTCATATGTCACTATGATTTTTCCTTGTTTACGACGTCTTCAACTTGCTTACAATGAATTTCTTTTGTTCCCGTACACTCGTTTCCAGTAGTACATGCTGCTTTCCCCATAATAAGTAGTACTCATTATGTTATATGGTGTTATATGGCATGACTCTTGATACTGGGCTCACCGGGAAGAACCCCCTGAGCTGACCTTGACTAGTACCTAGCAGGGTTCCGCGGGGAGTCCCCGGGGCCCCGTGAGTGATAACAATAGTGTTGACATTGGAAATCCCTCAGCATGGTACGCTTGTGTAGTAGCTCTATAGCCCGATAGGCAAGCTTCAGTCGTACGCCCCGCCAGGAGGGTATATCTCCCGTAAGATAGAGATATTCGAATATCCAACGAAGGAGAATCCCATTTTATCTAGCAACCTTTTGGCCAGCCCATACAAAAGAAACCCTAGTAACCTCCTCCCGAATAGCCACGCAGTACTATCCCTTACACTGACTAACATCAACATCAACCGTATTTGTAACCCGAATCTTCGGTCCACTTCCCCTCCCCTCACTCCCACTCCCACTCCCACTCCCACCCCCACCACCCACACCCCCATTGCCACTGGCATACCCATCCCACAGCGCCTCCTGACTAGCACTCCTTACACAATCAACCTCAATCTCCACCGTATTCTCATACAGCTCCGAGCCATGATAAACCTTTCCCTTTTTACTCCTGGCCCTGCTCCCCTTGCCCGATCTCGACAGCGAATCCATCCCAATCCCATTCGATCCATGAGAGTACCCATTCGAATTCTCATACGAGTTCGAGTTCCCATCCCTCGTCGACCGCTGTTCCTTCAGGAACCCGAAGAGCGCGCGCAGGGCCGGTAGCGAGAGCGCGATTATGGCTGCGGACACCTCGGCGCATGTCCAGGCGATTACAGGCGAGAAGTACCAGGTTGCGTCGGATTCGTTGTAGATTGAGACGAGCATGCTTTGCATACGGAGGATGGATGTTCTGTTTTTGGGTACTGTTTGTTAGTGGGTTGGGGGTGTAATATGAGGGGAAGGGAAGGGAAAGGAGGGGATAGGGATTAGGGACATACGCGACAGCACTATAGAGGAAGGAGGTTAGCAACATTCCGCAACATGCGCGATCCAAGAGCGAGGACTCACAAAACCCCAAAGCACAAAATCGCCAACAAGGCCAACTTCCTCGCCATCTTCGCCTGCAACCCCAGTACCATCTTGATCGGGAGTAACAAAATCAACGAATCACACACAATCGTCAACGCGCCCGTGGAGACAAACACAATGCGTGACCCCATACACCGCCCCTGAATTGTCTGATCCCACAGCGCCGCAAGCGGGATACACTGCAGGGCAATGATGAGCGTTTGCGCGAACCAGACGGCCGTAACGAATGCGAACGAGAGGCGCAGGTAGAGGATGAATGGCGGCATGGGATTGAGACGCGCGTAAAAGGCTAGCCCGGAGACGCGGCAGAGCCACAGGTTGAACATGTAGACCATTTGCGTGGTCACGAGCCATTTGTACATGTGCACGAGGGTTTCGGGAGTTTGCAGGAGGGCGGGCAGGTGCCGGCCTGCGCCGTATTTTAGGATCATCATGCAGAGGGCCATTGTTGCCCAGCTGGTTAGCTGCGAGTGAACAGTTAGCGAGAGGAGTAAGCGGGGGAGCGTGGTGAGGTGTGTGGTGTCGTACCTGCGCTGCTACGATGAAGAGGTCATCCCAACCGAGTTCGCGGATCAAAAACCTGCGCGCATACAGCCGGACGCAGACGACGACAAACGAGAGCGCGGTGACTACCGCAACGCCGATGTATGCTGGCATCCTGCGGTCCTCTGCGAGGTACTCGGGCGAGTATTCCGTAGCCATTGTGTTGAACAGACCAATGCTTCAATCGAAGTTTTGTTCATCTCATCGCTCAAAGAGTCATCTTACGGACCTCGACGACAGTCGCTCAAGATAAATGAAACTACAAGACAATCCTCTGCCATTCCTGCCGAGACCTGTCACATCGAGCCTTCCTGCCGAGACGTCTGACAAGCTCTAACGTTGCTCTCCTGTTTACAGTTAGTGCCTTCTGCACGGCTTCCTTTGTTGAAACGCCCGGCAAGGTGGATTAATCGATTAATATGGTGTCGGGGTTGATACGAGGGGGATCCCGAGCTACGCAATGACATTTCGTACCTTTGTTGCATGCGCTACGTCGAGCTGCAAGTGATCATGCGCGATATCGGTTTAGATTGCCGATTCCTGGAAACTATGTGTACGTAGATGTCGGCTCTATATACTTAGACTGTCGCGAACATTAAAAAGACAGTCATAGCGGATGAAGCAGACTGGTCTGCTGTTGAGGCGAGATAGGGGTGCAGACGACATAGCATATGTCAAAATCAAAAGGACGAGGGCTCGGATCCCTGTCAAAGGATTCGGCGGGACCAGGCTGCATGTCTCGGACGGCCTAGAATGGACTCGCCTAACGCTTTTTGGCCGTCGGCCGAAGGGACAAAAGTACGACGTTCAATTGCAGCCAAGCAGCTGCCAGCTGAGGGCAGAGGCATTAAGGTCATTACAGCGTTGTCCAGTACAGGGATGCTGGCACTGTACCGAACCCTAAGCGAGAGTGTCAGGCAATCTAGTGTGAAATCACGTTTCTCACCTGAGATGTTGTGCGACACATACCCCGGATGATCCTGTCAGAGCTTGATCCTCCCGCGGAAACAGCGCCAACCCCCGCTGCCGCAGCTGTCAGAAGTGTCAAATGCCCCAGAGGCGGGTCCAGACCAACCGCGTTTGGGCCGATCAACGCGACTGTTTGGCTTTTAATGAAAGTTCAAGCCCGTTGGACTCGTAGATTTTGTGACTTGTCAACGGCCCGGCGGGTGGGCAAATCAATCCCCCCACTCGCTGCACACGCGCGATGAGGAGTCGAGGACTTTTGTATCGCCTAGTCCAGATAACGCCCGTCCCAGATGATGCTAGTTGCTAGTCGATACCTATCACCTCCCCCTCATTCGCCCCTATTTCTGCTTCTGTTCTTTGTTTGCCAAACTCATGTTGCTCCTTGAAACTGATTGAGAAAGAACCTGAAGCTCAAGCTGACAATGTCTCCATCAACTGCGATGGCTGCAGTTGACATGTCCGATTTACTCTCTTGCCTCAGCGCGCATCGTCTGGGGGTCTTCGTTGCGCTCGCGCTTGTCCTGCGTGTGCTATACAGAAGGTACTGGACGCCGATTAGAGATATCCCAGGGCCATTCTTTGCGTCGTTTGGGAGTCTCTGGAAGGTGTATCATGTGGTGAAGGGCCATACTGAGGAGAAAATCATCAAACTTCACAAGAAACATGGTGCCCTTCCCCACCTTGAGCTTTTTGATAGCCCTCTAATTAGATAGGCTACTTTGTTCGCATTTCGGAGAATGAAGTCAGTGTCTCTCATCCAGATGCCGTCAAGCAGCTCCTCCACGCAAACATTCCAAAGGTACATGCTCCGACAACCCTACATCTCACGGCCGCCAACTGATAACGATAGGGCTCATTCTACTCCATGTTCAGCCTCCCGGACTACCACTACGTAAACCAAATGTCCGAGCTGGACCCTGTGCGCCACATACAGAGAACCCGCAACCTCTCCGCGGGCTTCTCCCTCTCCAACATCGCAAAAACGGAGCCCTACATCGACAACGTCTTGCAACTCTTCATGACGCGTCTCGACCAACTCAGCGCAAATGGCACCCCCGTCGAGTTCCAGGACTGGTTCAGCTTCTTCGCCTTCGACGTCCTCGGCGAAGTCACCTTTTCCAAATCCTTCGGCTTCGTCCACTCGGGCATCGACATCCGGAACGCGATTGCGAATACGGGGTTACTCGTGTACTACATCGCGCTGATGGGTAACTACATCTGGTTCCACTATCTCACGCTCGGCAACCCGCTCTTCTCGCGGCTCGGCCTGCAGCCGAACTCGCATATCTTCGACACGTGTCTGTTGGCCGTCGACGATCGGAAGAAGAACCCCGAGGTCCGGCACGATATGATGCAGCGCTGGATGGATATCCGAGCTGCGCATCCTGAGCGGCTCTCGGAGAAGGATATCTTTGGCGCGGCGGTTGCGAATATTGGGGCCGGGGCTGAGACGATTAGTTCAACTGCGCAGGCGGTTATTTACTACTTGCTTAAGAACCCGGAGTATTTGAAGAGAGTGAGGGACGAGATTGATGATGCGCAAAAGGCGGGCCTGCTGTCTAGGGTTGTGCAGTATAGCGAGGCGGCGAGGTTGCCGTTTTTGCAGGCTTGCGTACGTTCCTCATTTGCGTTTCTGGAACCTCAAGAAGACGTATGAGAAGATCAGGATATATTGACTATTGACCATGTGCAGTTGAAAGAAGCATACCGCTTCCACCCCGGCGTCTGCCACAACCTGCCGCGCGTGGTGCCCAAGGGCGGAATCACCATTGCCGGACGATATTTCCCTGCAGGCGTACGTACCCGCACCAATTATACTCATAGTTACCGTCTTGAATATACTGACAATCCCAGGTAACCCTGAGCGTGCACCCCTGGGTCATCCATCGCACACCCTCGATCTTCGGCGCAGACTGCGAAACCTACAACCCAACTCGCTGGCTCAACGGTGACACGAAGGCTATGGATGCGTTTATGATTCACGTACGTATCCCACACCGACTCTTAACTCTCTTCTACGTTACCCTATTCCCACCTAGCCCCCGACGATCTATATCTGCACGCAGAGTATATGCTAATCCGATGTCATATATCCAGTGGGGCGCTGGCTACAACATGTGTCCCGGGCGAAATCTCGCGCAGTTCGAGCTGTCCAAGGTTCTTACGACCGTGTTGCGTGACTACGACATCGAGCAGATTAATCCCAAGAAAGAGTGGAGGTTTGAGACGAGGTTCCTGGCTGTGCCGTATGGGTGGCCGTGTCGGATTCGGAAACGAGAGGGGCAGGGGGTTTGAAAAAATGGTTAGCATTAGTGGTTAAGCTGCGGAGAATTGAATGGATTTCCAGATTTCGCTGGTTTTGTGATTATCAGAATAACTCGTTAGGTGTCTTCGGTGACTGGTGATAGCCCTGTGTCGAATGTGTTGTCTTTGGTAGAGAGCGAATCTGAACACGCGCCAGCTCCCATTGGCATGATGCCCTAAGACAGACGCTTTTTTACAGGGGTTGCATCGGAAGTGTGCCAGTCACTCGACGCCCAGAGGCAGGCTACGCAATTTCATGATTCTCGAGACGTGAAATATGCACGTTTCCTGGAAGTTACTCCGTTCGACCTTTGAAAAGAAAGTTGGCCTACCTCGCTCCATTTCGTCTAGGGAAGTCGCACCATTTCACTTTGGAAAGGCAGGCCAGTATAAGGCTTGTACAGGGTGGAAATTTGCAAGGGTAAGCAGAAGAATTTCCGACATCCGGCCATGGGCTCTCCTCAAAGTACTCAAGTCAGCGGCTGAATCAGTCTGTCGATCCAAACTCTTAACTTTGTTCAACCCGGTGCTGAACAGACTGCTCCCATTGTTCGCGAACAATATGAACCTCGAGGACGACGTCACTATTCCTTAGAACTCAAGCCTCGTCGTCACCACCGCAACGCGGCCCCGGCTATTGGTAAGATGCAGCGGAGGCTCGCGCCCCTGAGGAATAAGTCAACGAAAATATACTACGTTGCGTCGAAAAGAACAAACCTAAGGTTCCAAAGGTTGCCTCTGTAGATGGGTGGTTTATTATAGACGCATTAGGCTCTTACACTTGCTAGTAGCGCACGTCATGACTTCATTATCTACTTCCGCGAGTACCCGAGATCTGTATTTAGGAAGCCTAAAGGTGCGCCTGCTCTCAACTTCTTTTCCTGACTCGCCGCAACTATTTCTTCTCCTATCGTCGACTTACACGGCGCTAAGATCGATACCTGATTGAGAGGCTGAACCACCTGACAAGGCCGTTTTTGAACAAACCGCAAGAGGAACCTTTCAATTGCGCAAATACTATCTATAGTATAAAGCCAGCTTCGCAGAAGTGTAAGAACCCTTGTACCTACCTTAGCGGCCCAACTTGCATCTAACGAAACAATGCATGTCTCAGCCCAGTCAGTCACAATGACCGAGCGTCAAAACGGAACAGTCAAATGGTTCAACGATGAAAAGGGATATGGCTTTATCAGCCCTGATAGTGGCGCCGATCTATTTGTGCATTTCAGAGCCATTGAAGGATCCGGGTTTCAATCACTTAAAGAGGGCCAACGGGTCTCATTTGAACCAACTGAAGGCGCGAAGGGTATGCAGGCGGATAAAGTTCGGGTAGAGGGGTGAGATGATGGGATGGTAGATTTTCGATTGTCTGGTACTCTGTACGCGCGATATGTAGGAGAACGCACCAAGGATTGACTGTTGGCTACCTGTATCTAGAGCGCCAACTGTTCGCTAATTGCAAATGCTCATACTGTAGACCAGACCCGAGCATACGTCATTTCTCCTCCCCTGGTTAACTCATTGCCATTGGCAATGTAGCCAATGCAAACATCATCTTGCTCTTGATCGATTGATCTTTGTGCCCAAGGAATTGCCTGTTCACAATATTCCAGATGGTTACCGAAATTCAGGCGATTAAGTAATCAAAATCACAGGCGAGGAAGATCGCAGCAATAAGATGGTGTATAGATTGCTTGTTCTCCATGGAACGTGCTCTGCAATCTTCCAAGACGGTTCGTGATGCGTTTGGTGGATATCGGACGGTTTGTCTTGCACATGGACTAATGATATTCTCTCCTAGACTTGTACTTTGGGATATCTATGTCAGTGCGGGTCACAAGAAAGAAAAAACATCTTTTATTGCCAACTCCTTCAGCGGTCCACTAGAGTGGGCATAGAGTCCATCTGAAGTTGAAAACGGGTCCTGGACGGGGATGACGAGACCTTTTCCCAGAGAATCACAAAAAGCCGTGGGATACTACGAATCCAGTCCGGGGAATGCCTATGAAATGTGGCGATTAGGGACCTTTTGAGGACGGTGCCTCTAAAAAAAAAATCTCAGCCCCTCCTCTCGCGACGCGACGATAGTCTCGGGAAACTCAACAATCAATAAAGAGGACCTTGCGTGCACGAAGCAATGAACTTTGTCCGATTCGATTCATCTGGGGCTCACCCGGAGTATCGCCGACCTCCAGGGCTCAATTGCAGGTGTGTCACCGCGATGCCCGATTTCGTACAACATGTCTCCACAGCGTTGCCGATGGTGCAGGGCTTGGATCTCCACCTGTGTATCCCGATCGGATGCCTGCTTTACGATTCAGTCGGCTTTGCTTGCCAACCTTCAGGGGTCGTTCTGGAGTCTCTTCCTCCAGTCTGGTCATTTCATTTATTAGCGAGGGATGGCATATAATGTCTCCTACCAAGAACAGCCATCTTCAACACAGAAGGCCCTGATTCAAAAATAAAGACTAACTTTTCACGGAGTATTTCTACTCCCCGACGGGGCCAACTCCGCTGACCGCCGTTCGAGCTTGGCCGCTCACAGAAAACAATAGACCGCCGGGTGGGTTGGATTATTGCTTTTTCGTTGCCGAATTGTGGATCCCACGATTCACGATCGGGGCAGCGTTGGGCCTGGACTATGGGCTATTGCATAAGCCAAGCCCTGTCGACGCCGATCAGATCGCTGGTGCAGACGGAGTGATTCTTCAGGACGACTCGGCGACGCGAGCTGAACCAGGTGCTTGGGATTTAGGGATGGGATGTATCGAGTTTTGGCACATTAAGCGTTGTGGCGGGATTCTCCAGGATGCATTTGGTAGCAGGGAATTTCTACCAGTATGTACAGTGTTTCTTGAACATTGAAGATGGAGTTGGGCAGCAGCGTGTGAAAAAAAAATCTATCATTACATTCATATCGGTATCCCTGGTAGTGGTATCTAAAACGCGAAAAGCATCTAATCTATAATTCCATTTTCCATCCCAATCCAAACTCCTATACTGAGATAGTCAATACCGAAGAACCCCAACCTCCCGCGCAACCCCCAGCACCTCCTCAACAACAGCCAACACATCGCCACTCCGGATCGGCACGCGATGCTCCCCCTCCCACTCCACCACCCTTGCACTGCCCTCCTCACACCCATACTCCAACAGCTCCCGATGAAGCGGTAACCCCGGATCCTTCGTCCCATGGACATGAATCGTCGGCAGCGTCAGCGTCGCCGGGACGAGACCATAATACGCCATGTCGTCGTCGGGGCTCAGCGAGACCATGGGCGCACGCCCGGCCAGGAGGACCGCGAAGCGGTAGTCGATTTGAAAGTCATACCCGTGCCCCGGGTTATTCTGCTGCCGCAGGAGAAGAGAAGCGGCCATTTTGGCGCCCTGGCTGAATCCCATTATCCCGATGAACGGCCCCGAGGCGCCGAGGGCGTTGTCCGCGTTCATCGCGGCTGTGATGGATGATTCGATCGTTGAGATGACGAGGTGCGATGCGCTGTCCGTGTCGCAGATGGGCACGGGGCCGTTATGTGGGCTTCCGCTCATCCCGTATCCCGGTGGGAACCAGGCGCGGAAGGGACCCCATTTTTCGTAGACGCTTATTACGTCGGGGCCGGGGGTAGTGAGGAAGGGGGCGTCGGCGAAGACGAGGCGGAAGTAGGGCCCTAGTCGAGCGCGGAGGGCCCGGCACTGGCTGCGGAAGATGCGGGCGTTTGTGCCGCCACCGTGGAGGCAGAGGATGCGAGGGAGGGCGAGAGAGGGCTCTTTTGGTGTTGGTTTTTGGGAGGGGGGTGATGGGAAGTAGGAGTGTTGCAAGTGTGAGTTTTGGCGGATTTGTGGGGTTTGTATCGGAGAGGGATATGTTGAGTATGAGGATGATGTGGATGTGGATGAGAAGGTGGAAGTTGACGAGGCAGTTTTCATCCACGGGTTGAGAGCCTGAGGCCATGGAGACCAAGGCTGAAGTGTTTCGAGCATTGTGGAGACGAAGGTGGTATAGATAGTATGGATATGGTAGGGAGAGGGGATGTGAGGATAAAATGGAGCAGGTTCAGGTCCTACCGTGCAGCTCCTGTACCAGGCCTACTTATATGGGAGCCTACTGGAGATTATAAGACAGCCAGATCCAGCACTCGCACGTCGGGTTCATCCTCATCGTGGATCCACAGCGGCAGGAACATGAAGGATCAATACTCTGGACCCTGACTCGGGAGGCCCACGGCATTGCCGGTATCAAGCCCTCTCGGCCTTTCTTTGCGGCGATGATGGCCCAATAGATCCTCGCCTCTGAAGGAATATCTCGCCAGCAGCGGCAGCCACCGCGATAATATCCACCGAACACGCACCGTAGAGACATTGCAGTCAGGCCTCCAGGCCAGGAATCAGAGCTGACGTGTCCCAGCCAGATCCAGCCAGACTCAGCCTCGGACTCCGGACAAACTGTGACGCATTCTCTGCGGGTTTCTTTAGATAGTCCTGAAGGATGCGCCCCAAAGGAGAAAATGTGGATACTCGGGACCCATCGGGCGGTAGTGCAGCTTGGCCGCAAGGCTTATTGAGCTGGCCTGGGTGCTTAATTTGCGCTGAATGCCGTGGTCGAGCCTGCGAAATGACCTGTCAGCCAATCGACCCGTCTTGCCCGCTGAAGGGTTGCCGATGCCGAAATGCAATGGGGAACAGATATTGGTTCTTCAGGCCGGAAGTCGTAGGAGGAGGGGTGGTGTTCGGTGTGATATGGCTTCCTTCGTTGTCTGTTTGTTTTGGCTGCGTGTCCTGTGGCCTATGGGAGGGCAGCGTGTCATGCCAATGTTGAGCCAAGATCTCGTATAAGATCGTGGTAGGCTTGAACGTCATGGCTAGCGTTGGCATTTCATAATCAATTGCTCCTAAGTACCACGCTATACTGTTACTGTCTACAGCTGCCCACACATGCCTCAGGGAGCGGCGACGAAACGGCCTGCTCGGCAGCAGCCCGGCCTCGCCTGTGAAGAGTGTCGACGACGAAAGGCCCGATGTGATCGCGCGCAGCCCCAGTGCGGAGCGTGTATGATGACCGGGCGTGTCTGCATCGTCAATCACAATCGCCATAGACGGGGGCCGAAGAAGGGCCAACTCAAGGCGTTGTATTCCCGACTCGGTACATCAAACCAGCGATACTAGCAGAGACACATACTCACATCATCGCAGAAGTCCTGGAAGAACAGCTGGTCGAGCAGGTCGAGAACCTGCCAGCGAATACAGGCCCTATCCAAGAATCCCATACGCGAACCTCCAGCTCCAGTCAGGCCTCCCTCCCAGACGAAGACCATGATGCTCCTCACGAACTGCCGTCAAGCTCCTCCTTTGAAACCGATCCCATCCTATCATCCCCAACCCGAGACCGCCATCGCCCATCAACATTCCATCCCATCGAACCCATCCCCTTTCACCCTCCAATCCCAGCCCGCCTCGATGTAGTCCACGCCGACCTGTAAGACCTCCCCTCAATCCCAGTCAGCTATCCGCTAACAAATCCCGAGAGATCAGTTATACTTTGACCGCGTGCACCCCATCGCCCCATTCCTTCACCAGCGGCGGTACTTCACCTGGGTAAGCTACGAGACCCCGTCTCTGGCACGCTCATGTCTCCGCTCCGCAATGCGCACCATCGCCGCCGCCATGTCCGCGCAGTTCCGCTCCCTCTCCGAAATCCTATACGCCGAAACCCGCAGCATCCTCGCCCGCCTCGACGGCACCGAGCGCTCGCCACGGTCGCCTTCGCTCGAGCAGATCCAGGCGCTCCTTCTCCTCGCGCATTATGAGCTCCTGCGCATAGATGAGGGGACGGCGATGGTTACGGCAGGGAGGTGTTTTCGGTTGATTCAGTTGGCGAGGTTGGGGGAGGCAGATGCGATTGCAGGTGAGGGAGTCCCGGGGCAGATGGCGGCGGTGGGAAGGAGTGGTACTGGATGGAATGAGGCGTTTGTGGTTGCGGAGGAGAGGAAGAGGACGTTTTGGGTTGCGTATTGCTTTGATCGATTTCTGAGTAGTCGGCGCGAGTGGCCGCTGACGCTTCAGGAGGATGCGGTGGGTTTCCAATGATCTTTTGAGCCATGAGAATGTGTACGGGGTGTACAACACGGGAGGGAGCAATGCTGACACTGCATGCTGCATACTGCAGATCCGCACGCGCCTTCCATACTCGGAACAGACCTTTCAGGCAACGCCCCTCCCCTTCCTGACTCCATCCCATCCAGGACTTCAAGCTTCTCCCCACACGCAAACGCCCTCCCAACCACCAACCCTCCACGAAGCCATAACCTCCAGCGGGCACACAACCCTCCCACCGTTCAGCGAATGCATCGTCCTCGCAACCCTCTACGGCCGCGCAATGACGCTCCAGTGCATGGCGAGTGTCCTGCCATCCTCCGAAACAAGCGTATTCTGGTCCCGCCACAAATTGCTTTCAACGTCGGTTGAAAAGCGCACGCAGCTGCTGGCAAGAAACCTGGCGAGCCCGAATACCCTTGTGGACCCGATGGTTGCGTTTACGCACGTACTTGCGCGCGCAACGGTTGTTTATTTGGGCGAGGTTGCGGACGTTGCTGGGGGCGCAGGAACAGGGACTGGGACTGGGGTTGGCGGCGGAATGGGAACTACCGGAGGAGCTGGAGCGGAATGGAGCGCGTATGGGCCTGGGACGAGGGATATACCGGGCTCTGGAGTCGGAAGCGAAGGGTCAGCGGCTGTATCCTCGGCGCAGAGGCTGACCGCCGCAGCGTACATGCAACGAGCCTTCCAAGCGGCCAGGGAAGTCATCCGGCTTGTTCAGGGGATGAGGCCTGTGAGTTGCTTCAAGGTTCGTTTCTCTCTTCCTCGCTCGTTCTCATTTCCGCGATCCAGTCTAGGTGTATGGATCTCTACTAAGCAAGGCTGATACTAATAAAAAGCCAGGCCCACCCCTTCCTCCCAAATCCAATCTCCCGCGCAGCCGACTTCCTCATTTCACACAGCCGCCTGACAGAGTGGGAATGGGGACGATCGACGAATGAGACACGCCGCGAGGTAGATGAGCTGTTGGGTGTCCTTCGGGATTTGCGGGCTACGAATAATCTGGCGAAAGAGTTGTTGGGCGAGATGGAAGGGGCCCAAGCTCGGATTCAAACGACCGTGGGGATGGCGAATGGCTTGGGGACGGGGGTGCGGAATAATCAACGGGGGGAGACTGCGTATCGCCATGGACGTAGCCATAGTGAGAATATGAGAGGTGGGATATCATAATTTGTAGACTTGATACAAAGGAACAAAGTTTTGGTACGCGGAGTAGAACGTGCTGTACTGACTGTGGAGTGCCATCACTTCCGACCTTGCTAAGCGGTCCAAAATGTATGTATGAGATACGCGATGCAACCCTCCGTCTGTTCTCTGTGGCGAAAGCAAGTAGATCATGCATGTATCGAGTACCTCAACACCCTTGGAAGCCCATAAGAAACCTTACCAGTATGAACTACCATTTCTTACAAGGCTCCTCGCATACAGGCTGAGTTGTTTAATAGGTTGATGTTACTATATATATGGTACTCATCGCGGGATCGACCCCGAAACCGCCAAAGTGAACAAGTCTTTGGACCTAAAAAGAGTCGAAACCAGCAATCGAGGACTGCAAACTGGAAACAGAGATGATACAAGAACATCGGCCATCGCCAGAGACTCCAGAAGGATCCTCGTAATGTTGTGAGTACGGAGTATCAAGCACGACATCAAGCCGCCTTTCGGTGATGCCAAACCCCCACGAGGAAACAAATCAGCATCCCTCAGCCGCACCAAATAATCAAAGACTAATCAAGGACACAACGTGACCAAAACCCGCTAATTAATTCCGCGGCCAGAGTTCGAGTCATAGCACACAAAGACGCAAGGGCCGTGATGGATAAGGGGCCAAGAGGTTTCTATGGCTCAAAGAAGAGAGCGATCGTACCATAACATGCGAATCCGAGACCGACAAGGTATTGAAACATGAGATCTTGATACTGGAGAGAGAGAGAGACCAGGGAAGGCCAACGAGGCACCTGACGCCACAAAAACCCGGTAAATAATTCCGGGACCAAACGTTGAGTCATTGACAGATCGATAGGCAGATCCAAGACCTAAAAGGGGTAAGTAAGGGGCTCCAACAACACGAGCAAGCGAGCGGTCAGACCGCAATGACCAAGTTCGAGATCCTCTCAGACGTGATCTCGACAGTACCCATTCTTAAGAAAATTTCTGCCATAGCGCGATCTAAGTCGGCGACTCGACATGAAGTCGCCGGACGACGTTGTATGTACTTAGACGAGGTTGCGGTGCGTTGGCGAGATGAATCGGATCTTTTGGTTGGTCCCGGGCTCTTTCTTTGTTGCGATAGTCACACTCCCAATTAGGACTACCAAGGAGCGCAGCAATACGAGTCAGGGAGACTGCAGCGTGGGGGGTGCGCTACAGGAGTCACCGAAAGCCTTTGGCGCCAGAAACGTACCAATTGATCGAAATAATCCTCTCTGAAACCGAGCAACGAGCACTCAGGGACGAGCACCGGGACCTGTAGATAAGGATTGTCATCGAACCGAACCGTATCCACAGCGAGATACTCCTTATGCCCTCTGATACTCCGTCCTCAACAGAGGATTACTCGCTTTCAAATCCATCGCCACAATCTCGACGACAACAACCTTGCCCAAACCCAACCAAGATCATTGTAAGCGATGACCAAGAACAAAGACATCTCAATATTCGCCAAAGGAGGCAACCATCGCCCCCTGCAAGGTCGCCCGGAGCTGGAGCTCCACCGCTCCGTCGCGCAACCGGAAAAGGACTCCGAAAGCCGCGCGCCGACCCACCGGGACGCACTGCACCGGAGTTTCCCTGCCCGGCAATCAATCGACAGTGATTTCGATGGTTCCGGGATGGCATTCCAAGAGAGTGGATTCCCGTACCAACTTGAGATTTCCGGATCCGACAGACTGGGTTGGAGATCTGAAGCATTGTTGCGCGGATACTTGGATTTGAATGCGAATTGCAATTGATATGAGCTACAGCTGGGAGTATGTCCTGTTCTGAGCACTTGGCGCTCAGCAGCGTGACCAACAGTTTGTCCAAGACGCCGAAGTTTGAAAGAAGTCCGCTAGCTGTGGCCTGCCTGAGACGACCCCGTCCAATGTACACTCAGTATGTGGACTCGGACCTCGATTGGTCTGGGTCCTTCCTGTCTTGGTAGTCCGTTCTCAGCTGCTGAGCTAGGGGATCTCGTCTGATACCCAGCGAATAGAGTCTCTGCAATCGTCCTAGGAATATGACACGTAATATAAACGAATCAAAGGGGGAAATGAACTGTCCGGACTTATATTGACGCGAGCAAAACAGACTAAATGACAAACGGACTGACTCAGTGACGAATTGACTAACTAATAGGAGATCGATTATGGGGGTATTGGTAAGGACTGGACTAGATTAGTGGGTATAAATATAAGAAAGGAGGCCGCTCGTCACTAGACTCTTCGATGTGAAGCCACAAATTGAAACGAAACAGTTTGAGAGTCGGCAAAGTCGAGGTGAAAAGAGCCGAGATGAGAGAAAGATGCAAGAATCAGAGAATGTGCTGCGCATCGACAATGCTCCTCCCAAGCTTTAACGCGGAATCCTTGAAAATAATGTTTGACTGACTGGTTCCGCGCTTTGCCGTGCCGTTGACGACTTTTCCCCAGTTTCAACGCGAAACTTTGCATCGAACATGATATGCTTCAACTGACTCGCAGTCTGATTGTGATGATGGCACTCAAGGAGGAGGCGGCATATGCCCCTGCGCCCCGAAATTCACCGACGACAGCGTCTGCAACCACGCCTCATTCCCATACGCAAGGCTATCCACAAGCTCACTATTCATCCCCCACTGCGACGGCAGGCTCTGCGCAACACTGTGCTGCGACGAGCTACTCTCCGCCTGGCCCCCGCTCCCACTCCCACTCCCTGGCCCTCCGATACCAAGACCACCACCAACAGGAACACCACCAGCGCCAGCCCACGCCGCCGCGCTCGCACCGGGCGACTCATCCGAGTCATCACCGACAAGCTGCTCCCTCAGCCACGCGCGGATAAGCTGCGAGAGTCCTGCAACGCGTCCCCAGAAATAATCCCGCTCCCCCGTGCGCAGCGCCGCCTCCGCAACCTGATCCACGCGCAGACCGACACTCTCAACAATCTCTAGCAGGCTAATCGTCTGCGTAACGACCTCGGGGTTCCACTGCGGATCCGTGTACGTCGACAGGCGGTACAGATTGACGAGCGCGCGCGCGAACTGCGTCCACAGGACCATGGGTGTGTGCGGGTAGTCGGTGGGTGGGAGGCGGTAGAAGGTTTCTACCCAGGATTGGATGGAGGAGAGGGTGCCGCGCATGCATTCGATTTTCTCCCAGCTTGAGGCGGCTGTTGTTTGGATGGATGGGGGTGTTGTTGTTGCCCCTGCGGGTGTTGCGGGGGTTGGAGATGTGGTTGGTGTGTCGAGGGAGCCCTGGGGCACGAAGGCGCTGGTGTGGATGCCCAGTTCGATGTAGTGGAAGTGCAGGATGAGGAGGTCTGTATTCCAGCCTGGTCAGTCTCTCCCTCTCACTTTCGTATCACTCTGAGAAGCGTACCTTTATTCGGATGTACAACGGGCAACGAATTTCGCAGCGTATCCAGCTGCGCCCGCCACGAATTCAGGAACATGGCAATGGGAAACGGGCCCTGGTGCTCGTCTCGCGCTTGCGTAGCGCGCTGTCCCAGTAACTGCAGGCGCACCAGCAGAGTCAACGACTGGTCATTCGGATGCTCGGGGTTCGCCTCGATGTTCTTGAGATACCCCTCCATCTGCGATGTCCAGCGCATCGGGTCCATTTGCGTGAAGTACGTGGAGTAGCTGGGGTCGTCAGTAACACACATCTTGCTGGTGAGGGATGGGAAGCAACTTACATGGAGCATAACAAGAAACAACCTAGCGCCCCGCGCTGCTCCTCCATGGAGCGATGGTCTGGATTCTCGAGCCCCGTGCGGATCGTCCTGCCACCAAGCAGGGTAATAACATGGCTATCCGGCGGCATACGCTTATTCAAATGCATATCGTACGCGATGGACAGCGCAATCTCCATCAGCCGCGATATCGTAGGACTCATATGCAGGAACTGATCATAGCTCCACGCCGCATACGTCAGTACCCCCAGAAGCAAATCAATACTCGACCGATTCTCAACGACCGTCGCCTGCGCGAGGATCGTCTTGAACTGGTGCGCGCGCACGCGCTTCTCGCTGAATGACCGCGTCGTCACAGCGCAGATCGCCTGCCACAGGAACGGGCGCTCCGTCTGTAGGTACTGCGCGGAGACCGTAGGTGGTAGATAGATGAACGGGCAGAAGCGTAGCATGTGGTCGCGGAAGAGGGCGAGGACTTCGTCCGGATTGCGCAGGTCGTCCGGGGGCAGTGGGTAGGCCGAGGGGAGGCCCGAGGGGGGCGGCATGAGGGTTTCGGAGGGGGAGGGGTGGCCGTGCTGCATTAGGGCGGAGGAGGCCAGTGTGGTTTGCGGCGTCGCGGGGGCTCCAGCGGGACCGGCAGCAGCACCGGGCGGGGGCATGCGCGACTGGATCAAGGCGAGGAGGCTCTCGTATTTGGACTCGAGCTGCGCAAGGCGCATACTCTGCGTGCGAGAGGAATTGCGCCGACGGACCGAGTCGGAGGGGCTACACTGTTTTTTCAGGCGATGGCATCTGCACAGCGGGTGAGGAGGTGTTGCTTAGAGGGGGCAGCACCAACAGTACGCACCTCTCACAGCCGCCGTCCGGCCGACCGACGCACTTGCATTTTGCCTTGAAGCAGTTGCTGCAGGCGAGGCCGTAGGGCCCTCGTCCATCCATGGTGGAGTCTTTAAAGGGAGGCAAAGGGGGGTTCTCTGGGGGGGTCTCTGCTGTCCGGGTGGGTTCGCAACGGTCGCACGGAAACGGAGGCCGATGCCTGCCAGGGGTCGCGCCTGGTCGCTCTCCGCAGGCTGCCGGTGCTCACTGGTCAGGAGATAAACTCCAGCAGCGAGTGAGCAATAGGAATCGCTAATATAGCATTTAAAGGACCCTTGGATAGGATATCTCCCCCCTTGACCGTCGTCGAGGTGAACAAAGAACTCCTGGCGAGGGGTTGTCACGTGCCTCGCTCTGCTGTCCCCCCATAAGCCGCTGACTAACCATTTATGCTGTGCAATGTGCTTTGTGCACCTTGAAAAAGTGATGAGTCTGTGATTACATAACTCAATTTGTCTCAGAAACCAATCAGTTCTACTTATTCATATTGCTCGGTTGGTGGCTGTCACATCCGAATCACATTCTCTTTGAGTCTAGATCTCCTCTCCTGCCACGTCCGTCACGTCTGGAAGAAGGCTGCCCACCGTGTCCTTTGAGGCTCCGGCAAGACTCGCATACACCAGGCGGACAACCCCCCCTCAAACTCAAAGTCATTCGTCTTCCACTTATCTGCAAGTCTGTCCTTCCACTCCTCCACCCATATCACTTGCCTCTCCCCCTCCGCCGAGATAAGCGGCACCATCCCCTCGTCTACGACCTCCGACGGGCGGACCAACCCTCCAGTGAAACAGAATTCGTGCTCGGAAATGCAGGTAGTCAAAGGCACCGACGGGTGATCCGCGGACTGCAGCTCAGTGTAGCACCGGCGGCACAGCGTCGTATACGGACACGCGCGACAAAAGTACCAGAAGTGGATATAGGAAATGCCTTCCCGACAGCTGGAACATTCGCTCAGGTCGTCGGCGAGCTTCCACGTCTTTGACTCGAGAACGTCTCCAACATCAAAGGTTCCTTCATTGTTGCTATCCCCCCACGTTTCCGATACTCCACCTGCAGCATCCTCGTTGGCCTTTTGAGGCCCCATGGGTTCAGTGAGGAGACCGAGAAAGCGCTCCTGAGACGCCTTGATCCAATACAATGCTGCCTCGCGGTCGGCATCGCTGTCCGGGTCTGCCACAAACGTTCTGAACAGACTCTTGAACGCGTCCTCATCATTTCCAATGTCATCGTCGGATAGCAAGGCAATGCAATGTTTAACCCGCCAGCGGAGAACGTCCCGAGCATTTGCGATATCTCCCTGCTTACGAAGCCAAGCCGAGATAATCAAGCAAGTCTCGTCTATCTGTTCGTCTGAACCCAGTGTCATGGGACAGCGTTCACACGGAGAGATGGCTGGATGCTCGAGGCACACGGTCACCAACTGACCTGCTGCTCGTGCTTGAGGATACTTGATGTCCCAGCGAGGGAAGTCTCCATTGCCAGTGGCAATTAGAACCTGGCACCACCCGTCGAGACCAACATTCACCCGACCTTTGCTGAACAGGACTGTTGCCATCAGATACTTGTAAATCGGAATATCTTCTCGCCTCCGCTCTAGAGTATCGATTTTTTCCAGGATGGCGACAACACGATCAAGGTGCTCACCATCATTGGGAGTGAGCACGTATTGAAGGAGACGGTAAGTCGTGCGAGTTATGTAGGTCAGCTGTTTAAATAGAAAGTCCGCAAGGTCCTTGTAAAAATACTGTTCTGTCCGCTCAACCTCGTAGAATTCAGATGCACGATCCAACACTGGTCGGAGACGTTGCGGCTGGTGTAGTTCAAGGAAGATGTTGAAGAAGCTTTCGAAATCGGTGGACCACCAGCTGTCCCGTTTAATCGCTAGATCCCATGCCTTGTTCGCTGTTTCAACCGCATCCTGTGTCCGCTTCGCGCGGTATTTCAGTCGCGCAGCATTTAGCAGGTGGGAAACACTATCACTAGGAACTGCCTCTGACCTCTCAGCATCAGTGACGAGCGACTCGGATATTTCATGGTGCTCTAGCGCCTCTACGTGTCTTCCGATCTCGGCGCACGCGCGGCCCAGGTCTCTATGTATGACAAAGAGTGACGGCGGATCAAAGGTGGGCGTCTTCTCTTGCTCGGCCAGGGCAAACCGGAAGCTTGCCCGAGCTTCTGCGTAATGAGAGTTCAGCAGCAGTCCTTGAGCCACTCTTGCATGCCAGAGAGGCGTTTGCTCATGCCCGTGAAGCTCAGCGACTGCCAGAATCGCTGGAGCATCACGGGAACGTCGCACCGGAACCGTGATTTCATGTTCGCGGCTGCCCGCGTCCTTCGAGTACTCACTCACCATATCGTTGTAGAATGCCAACAGCGCTGGGATCGTAGCAGGTGACCCGTCACCGTCTGTGATTTGCTGCGGCTCAAGCCAGAGTCGATACCAGTATTCGGCCATGTGGGAGAAGAGCACTGTAAAAGGACACACATCGCTGGCTATTTTTGAAGCGTGGGCGTGCTCCTGGAAGGCTTGTTTTGTCTCTGGGAGCAGCCACTGCAGGGCCATCTCCGCCCGCTTGTTTACAAGCTCGCGGTCTGTGAGATCAAGCCAGAACTCGCCTAATTTGGATATGTCCGAGGTGGCGTAAAAGCAATACTGGGTGAAGTTCCTGATGAACATGTTTTCCAAAAACCAGCGGCTACATTCCTCTTTCGTAAAGAGGTCATCGACGAGGGCTGAAATCTTCCCGTGTAATTTGCCAGCCTTCTCTGGGTTCGCCTCCTTCAAATGCGTCGGCAGGAAGTTCTGGGCATACTCCCGCAGAGGGTCTGTCCATTTTTCGGTTGTGGGTGTGCGGTCTTCACGAAGCGCGTAGAAGAACGCATAGAGAAAGTTGACTTGGGCTTGATCCACGTTGACGCCAACGGGCCCTGAATGCTGGCTCGATCTGAAGAATTCGTAGAAGGAACTGTGTCGTAGTACGACGACGTTGACACCTTCGGTGGAGAAAGATTCGGCATCCTCGTCGGCCCGGAGCAGGAACAGGGAAGAGTATATCGTTCGAAGATCATCCTCCAGGTTCAATACCTCCTCCTTGAAGATGATTTCGAGAATGAGCTCGAGTTGCGTCACTGTCAGAGGCTTCTGCGCGAGTGTCACAAAGGACAGCACGATGTTCAGCTGGTCGATCTGGGTCGCGCCTTCCCCTTCGGATTCTTCGCCGCCAGACATCTCGTCCGCGACCGAGAGCTCACGGCCAAGACGTTGCAGCTCCTGAGTGAGCATCGCACTGATCCCACGAGGCATTGTCTTGATTCCTTTGCGAATCTGTTCTTTTGTCCGACATCGCAGCACGGATTTGATGACGAGATTCGCCCATTCCCAAAGCCCTTCGGCCTCCCGACTGATCTCCTTCACGATCTCCTCTTGGAAGTCCGGAGAGCCGCGGAACAGCTTGGTCTTTTGTAGTCTGTCAGCTACGTATCCGTGCAGGTCGTCCTTGTTCTGGTTATTGCCGACCTCGACCTCATCGATCCAGGCCAGCGAGTGCTCGTCGAGTAGGCCCCTCAACGAGTCTCTGCTCAGCATCACAACGCGCAGCGGTGGTCGACTCATGTCCTCTTCCGAGAAGGTCTTTTCGAGGAGACTGCACAGGATCTCTTGTTCCTCGGGTTCGGCCTCGTCGATACCGTCGATAACAAGACACGTCCCCTGCGCTGGAACCTCGGCCAGATAGTCCAGCAAAAGCTTTCGCCAGACAGCATAACTGTTCTCAACGTCCTCTTTTAGACAGAATTCTTCTGCATGCGCCGCAAAGTCCTCACGCTGCGCCACGACTTGCCACGCCAGCGTCCGCAGGGCCTTGTTGAGCGAGCGCAGATCGACGTCGTTGTTCCTGCAGAAGAAGGATGCAACCACGGGCGCAGGGCCCGCAGACAACTCCCCCTTGGAGAGCTCGGTGATAATCTTCGACGCCAGAAACGACTTGCCCACTCCGGGGCCTCCGTGAAGCCACAGGATCGGTTCAGACCCCTCCCACCAAGATCGAAGCCGTTCCTCAACCCAGGCACCCGACCCTGGAATCCGACTCTCGTTGATGGACGAGAAGATCTGACTCGACCCAGGGACCGGACTCAGCGCCGCCTTGACCCTCTGCAATCTCTCCCGATCGTTCCTTCGATTTTCCCTCTCCAGCAGCTCCTCTGTGTTCTTCAGCGCCTGGTTCGTTAGCTTCAAGCCATGGGCCGAAACCATCATGTGCTCCTGACTAGTCAACTCTTCCAGCTCTCCAAGCAGCCGGCCAACCTCTCCATCCTCCAAAAATGTACTCTTCGCCCACTGCGTCAACCGCGCCTTGAACGAACCGCGGCTCACAAGTTTCTGGCTTGCCGCACAGACGCGCAGAAAGTTGACCAAGACCTTTACAATAATTACCTTCATCCCCTCGCTCAGCGGTACGCCCCTGTACGATTCCAGCCGCAGCGCAAAGTGACCCAGCTTGCGAAACATGGCCGTGATCATGTCGAACGCTTCGCTCACCTTCCGCACCCCGCGCACGAGAAGGAGCATTGCGCTCATGATCGTCGAGGCCGGAGGGAACGAGGTGACCGCGATAAGACCGCCCCACGTCTCGAAAGGAGCGATAACGGTCTGCATGGCGTGCAATAAGGGTCGTCGCTTCATTCGAAAGTCTTGGAAATTGTCCTTCTCATTCTCCAGGTGTCGTGAGAGATCTTCTGGCCCGCGCAGCTCGGAGAGCTCGCCCGCCACCAGCGGCGTCCCTGTCTCCTTCGCATAATCGGTGCATGCCGCGTGCCACAGGGCAGACAGCTTATCATCGGAGGGGCTATTTTCAGTCATAGCCATGGTGGTGAACTAACTTGCTGGACGAAGAAAGAGGATGAAGTTCGAATTGCCCCGCGGCGACCCCTCATTTCGCTTCTCGTTTCCAGCTCAGCCGCACCACACGTCTCTGTTTCGGGTTAGCTGCGACGTCTGTCGATACACTGAGTACTTCGTGCATGCGTCTGATTAGCCGCAATCCATGTCCGACTCCACTGGGCTGAAATTGGCTAAATGAAAATGGCTTTGTTCAAGCCGCTCCCGCAAGCCCGCACCCAAGCTTCGATCCTGCCGAGGAGGCCTGAGTCTATGTCCCCGACAGCAACAAAAATATAGTTGCTTGACAAGAGTTGCTCGATTGTAGCTTACCTGTCTTTTAAAATCCAAGTCCGACTGTCCGAATGATAGGAGAGTTCGGCGATGGTCTCCTTCTGCAGCGTCGTATTAGCCCCTGCCCCTGCTGTTCATGTCTAGCCACGGATGCTGCGCACATTGTTGCCGGGCATTGGCCTTGATTCGTGTATCACTGGATTCCGCTTGGGTACGAGCAATGGGAGCAAAAAAGGTTCCAGAAGCAGAATGGATGATAGGGGAAGAAGGGTATCAATTGAAAGTAGAAATGGAAACTTTGTGCAGTACCCGAGCCAATCTGTCCGGTCCATGAACAGGATTCTCGAACAGTGGACTCCGGTCGAGCAGATTAGCCTGCATTATCGCCGCTTGCAAGTAGATGGGAACTCTCCCACACCGTCCGCGTCAAGGTCAAGATCGATGAATGATCGTTTCTTGGGAATGACTGGCGCTGTTGCTTCGAGTGGAGGATGGAGTCGGTTTGGTGCCTGCTTGTTGCCCTGCAGGGGCCCAGAGAGCGTTGGCGGCTGGCTGCCGGTCTGCACCGGGTCTAAAGGTGTCCCAGCGGACGGGTCGGCGACACAAGCACAGATGTCCTGGTATGCATGATCGCCAAGAGTGTCACGAAGCAAGACCTTCCGGTTCAGAGTCTCCAGCTTGTCACGCTGCTTTGCTACGCGCTCCATCCAGCTATCCCGCTGGGCCAAGGCCTCGCCATGAGTCTTCATAATCCGAAGGGTATGCGGGGTGCCATCACGGATAGTGTAGAAAAGGAAGTGTTGGGAAAGCTTGGTCTCGATGTGAAGTCTTCGCCGCTCTATCATGCGAAACTCCTTCTGGCGCTCGATTGGGTGCTCGACGAAGCGGCGGAGTTCGGCGCAGTCCAGACAGCAGCCTGGTTTCAGGTTGGGAAGGGACTGTCGCCAGTCTTGTGGGAGTGGGGGACAGGGGCCGGCGGATGGAGTTAGGTAGAACTTGACGAGGCGGATGACGAACGCTCCTTCTTCGCTTCCTGCAGCTGCGGAGAAGTCGCTCTGGTGCTTTTCCCGAAGGTTCTCGCATAGTATCCTGACAAGCCTAGTTGTGAATAGTGGAAAGATATCGTGGTCTCTCTGAATCCCGTTGATTTTTCTTTCCAGGGTAGTGAGGACTTCAGCCATATCGAGACCCATTTCACGGGATTGTTCGATTAACCATGAGATGTGGGTTCCGTCGATGAATTGTTCTCGTTTGTAGGGTTGTGGGTGTTGCGAAAACCGGCAAGCGAATGCAGAGAAATCTTGTAGTATGGCAGGGACGAGGCTCTTGTACACGGCAGGGAAAGTCGGAAACCTAGCAGACCCTTCCTGGTGCTCTCTGCGGAGAAGTGTGACGAATGGGATGATGAAGCAGGTCTTTGATGCCATTCTTTTTGCAAATGGCACTACCCTGGCTGGTTGTCAGCAAGTCTGCGGCTACATTCCATG
The DNA here is from genome assembly GCF_044049435.1 of Aspergillus pseudodeflectus. Classification (NCBI taxonomy): domain Eukaryota; kingdom Fungi; phylum Ascomycota; class Eurotiomycetes; order Eurotiales; family Aspergillaceae; genus Aspergillus; species Aspergillus pseudodeflectus. The sequence goes on along the minus strand of NW_027263806.1, from coordinate 353,814 downwards.
TTAAATTCAGGGTCTGGTACCTGGCGTCAAAAAATGACTCAGGGAAGTGCGGTACAGCAACTGCAAGGTCCAGTCCTTCAGCTGTTCCCAGGTAGGCCGGGTCTTCCTGCTCCAATCTGCAGAATAGCATGTCGAGACTACGCCCATACCATTCCATCGCCTTGTCCGGCGTATGTTGGACTGAAGGATCTGTCCAAGTTGATCGCATTCGAGCAAGTGACCCAAGTTGCCCCACTGGACTGCTTGATAGCAACGACCATAAGTGGTCAATCCTGCGTCACTGCGGTTAACGTCGCGGGATTCAACAAAGAGGACCGATTGTCAACTTACACGGGTTGTACACGTTCGATGCCTTGGGTAAAGATTACCTTGCCGAAGCGGACAGCCCACGCCTCCGCTAGCTCCCTGTCCGAATCCAAACACCGCTTCACTGCTTCAAAGTTGCCTAGATCAAGAGCAACCCAGACGACGTCGTGGATCAGCCCCTCGAGCCATTCTCGGTTTGCGACCACGATACTGCATAGTTCGCTTAGTTGCCTGCGGATTGTCTGGTCTTCTGGATTGGCGAGGAACGCCTGGTAAAATTCACCCCATAAGGGCTTGATGTTGTAGATAAGCCGATCATCTGGTGGTTTTCCTGCCGCGTCAAGCAGGAATGGAAGATAAAAGGAAGCTGGCATGACGATAGCAATTGTATGGGTGAAAGTCTGAGCCGCCGCTCTAGGACCAGCGTCAGTCATTTGCAGCGGTACGTCTTCATCAGGCGCACCGGCGAGTCCCATATCAACGTCATACGCGCAAAAAACTGTTTTGGTTTCCAGCGCCGTGATGAGAACTCTGTCGTCCACGCCAGTGATGTGATATAGCTCAGACCGTCGAAAGACTATGGGCTCAATATTATTGAACTCGCCCTCCGCCAGGCGGCGCTTAGGAGAACGCAAATTCACAGGTCCCTCTATGTGTTGCGGCATATTCGCAAGTAAAACGCGGCAGTTGCTTGAATGGCACGCCATTCGGAGCTTGGTCACCTGGCGTTTATCCTGGCCGATAAGGGCATTAAACCCAAGGTCAGCGGTGGGGTACCAATCTTTCAGTTGGTGAAATAGCGCCGGCAGACGAGGTCCGCTTGTTGACTCTAATGCCCGCGAGAACCAAAGTTTTGGCGGTACGCCCTCGGTTTGGAATGACGTGGTCTCTCCCTCCGCCCAGTTCGCCCAAGAGCTAAGAAGATCCGTAAGAGAGGTTGCAGCGCCTGCATGCTGGTAATGCAAGCTCATGAAAGTGGGTCTGTGGACTAGCTTGTAGGTGAGAATGAGCTGGTACCCCGAAGTTACTGGCGTCCCGACAGGCTTCGCGAAGGCAGACCAGGCGGCGAGTGAGAACGCACAAGTATCTGAGCCGATAATAGAAGGACTGAATATTTGGGACTTGCCACGGTACGAGACAACAATGTCGCCTCCTTTATGCTCCGAGGGGAGACATATAGCCATCGTGCCGAACACCGATTCTGGCGTTTGCTGGCGTTGGTCCGGCACAAAGGATGATCCGGGTGTAATAAGCATACAGTTGTCCAACTGAATATCGACATTCGGTCGAGATTCATCGTCAAGCACGTTTTTCAGTAACACGTCCTTTAACAGTCTAGCCTGCAAGTCCCATCGGGGATTGCGGAGTCGAAACTGTCCGGCATTGAGCACGCAGGCTCTAGGGGCAGTTTCTTGGCTGAGAGATCCTCCAGCCAGCGAGGTTCCATGGCACAATTTGGCCATGGCATCCGCCACGAGGGGGCTGATCGGGACACCAACCGGACCGAGTCCGGGGATTTCAAGCCCGGGGTTTAGGACAACGTCTTTGCTAGAAGTCGCGAATAAGTGGGGTGGTGCGCGTTTTCCATCCATCAACACTCTGAAGCCCGTCCGGAGCATATCGGCTGATTCAAGAGGGTGCCGGGTGGAGTGCCAGCCTTGGTGCTGTGGCGTAGTCGCTGTAGTGCTTGGGTTCGCTGCAGGGACGCTCCATACTGAGTCCTGCGGCTGTTCCGCCTTGATTTGTATCTCTTGTGGCGAATGCAATGGACCGGCAGATGGAGCCATGATGACAGAGACGTACGTAGAAGCCTAGAAGCTTTCCTCGACTGCCGAGTTTGGTGGTGTCGTCGCAACCTCGGGACGACGCGTGAAACGCGCGAGGCGCGACTTGTGGTCACGTGCTCAAATTCCTGCCTTGCGAGTGAGGCATCACCTCTCCCCACGAAACACTTATTGGAACTCTGCTCCGTTCATCGAAGTTGTCGGAATAAAGAATAGAGCTTGGGCAGGTCAGCACGGTATATCCAAGCGCTTGAGCACTTTTGGGTCCTTGAGGGCGTTGATCAACACGCCCTTAACCTTATGTATATATGTTCTCCGGCCCCAGCGTCGTAGATTGAAATATTCAACATGGCTTGCACTATTCAACATCTCTATTGGGTCGACATGAGCCCACGACCTTCCTTGCCACAGCGTACACTCTCATGTCAGCAACAGATTGCTTCCCAACAATCCCAGAACAGTCTGCGCCTACGCCCAAAGCTCGCAGGGAAGCGACCCACAGCAGTACCCATGATGTGCATCAAGGGCACCCGCAAAATCAATATTATGGCATCCGTCATTCGTCCGCCAAAGATAAGCCTCGAAGCCGTAGCCTCCGGGACTGGTTTCGACGAAACTGGATACGTAGTTAGCACCAAGTCTCAAAGTAATTGCCCGGGGCGGTTTCCTCCGAGACTTCGGTCACCTGAAGCACATCGCATGGAAATATGTAGGTAAGGAGGGAGGGAGGAGAGGAGGCTGTGGAGGCTGAGACTTACAAAACGGCGCAATGGCCCTTATCCGGGGTACAGCCGTTGAACCCGCCGTAAAAGGTGGCTTGCCACGTCGATCCGGTGGTATAGTCGGTGAGGTAGATAAGCTGGCGGATTCCATTGCCCGGGTCAAAGTAGCCCGAGGCAGCCATAGAACCATGCCATGCTGCTGCCTGGCTGACGAAGAAGGCAATGGTGCTTAGCAGGAAGGAGATCTTCATGTTCTCGAATGTAGTATAACAGAGGAATATCTCCGGTGTGAGGGGTTGATACACCGTGCCCAGGTGGCAGTTTTATACTGTTAGCGTTGGAGAGAGGCTGTGGGTGTCCGCTCACTCAAGCTGGGAATATCGCATGTATCTTATGTGCGTCCGCGCCTATTCCGCTAGCGCCCTGTCGTGGGACACTGGAGACATCAGAATCGATTGTGGAGAAACAGGGAGGGATACTCACCCACCCAGTGTTGAGCCCGTTTCCCCTATCAATGTGGTGTGTAACGATCCGTGCCATTCACATAGCGGGTCAGAAAGCAAGATATGTAGTCGACACCCAAAGAACGATTCATTTGAGAAATAATCACCTTGAAAGTCTCATTAAATGATGATTTTGCCACCTTAGTATCAATCTACCTGGGTACAAGCGGGGCTGATGCGCTCCTCCCTGCGGGCTAGCGGTCTGCTGAGAAAGCCTTGTTATTCTTGAACCACTCTTGTAGCTCGACTCACTTATATGTGATGTAGAAGAAATGGGTATGAGGCTTGTGGGGCAGAAAAACCTGTGGCTGCTGAGAATCAATCTCCCTGGGCCTCGCTATACTACTGATGGCACACACTCTATGCAATCCCTGGCCTTCGAAGAGCATGAAAATGAACCAGTATTGTATCAAGAAGTCCTTTTCCTACTCGCCAACATCTACTTCGTTCATCTATGCTTTCAACACAAGATAAGAGACTCATACCGACCGCAACAACGTCATCGCCGACAGAGATGAAAGGCGATTTCTAGCCCTCATTTACAGGCCTTGTGGCCTTGGTACACCTCGCTATCAAACACAATCATACCCAAGAACGGATGCAACCCTCATAACCGCGCCACCCCTCGGCTTCGCAGAAAACGACGACTCCTGGAAAGCCAAATCACCCAGGCGTAGATCCAAATCCGTGTACAAGACACTAGGCTCGGCCCTGGGCTGCAGCCCAACACACTCAAACTCAAAGCTCCGCACAGTAAGTAGCAGGATAATGCGTAGTTCTTGCATTGCCAAGTCCCGGCCCATGCACGCCCGCGGGCCTCGCTCAAATGGTCGCCAGGCATTCAGAGGGATCGCGGTCGAAGGGTCCATGAAGCGTTCGGGGTTGAAGGTCGCGGGGCTTTGGAATATTTCTGCATCATAGTGGATGGTGTGTGTGCATGGGATGATCATTTGGTTTGGTGTTGGGTAGGTCTGCCCCTGGTACTCTAAAGCAGGAATCCTGTTTTGGTCGTTTAACGAGGAAATTCGTTGTGATTGGGATCGAAAGGGGCTGGCTTACCCTGACTTGGCCGATCGGACTCCGAACCCCACAGGGAACAGTCGCAGTGTCTCTTTGATAACAGCAGTTGTATAACGTAGCTCGCTGAGTTTATCAGGGCTCTGTTTGAGCGTATGCTGGGTGGTCTGTAAACCGGTCCCGAATACCCGGTCGTGCTCCTCCCGGAGTTTCTGCATCACTGTGGGATGCGTAGAGAGGAGGATGTAAATGAACTATGACCGTCAGCTATGTCGAATGCTTGCAGGTGCATCAAAGAGGGATTTACGCATAATGTATCTGTTGTGGTTCCGTAAGCGCCGAGTAGAAGGCCCTTGAGGCTGCACAGTTGTTAGCCGAGGAAAGGAGCAGGGTAAGAAAATGGTACACCATGTCCGACCTCGAAAAGAGGAATCCTTACTTTTCAACAATTGTCTGGGCAACTGCAGGTGTCAGGGTATCCGGAGCCTGCCCGCCATTTTCCATTGGCAATAAGCCAATAAGGATGTGATCCAGGACACTCATTGTACTCTTCCCCAGCCCTTCCTTGTCGCGACCCTCCGCGGAATCCCTTCTAATCATCTCTATGTGCCGCTCATTCGCAAGTGGCTCAAGGAACGCGTCGATGCGCCGAGCAGCTGCTCTCTGTTTCCACCAGAGGAACACCTTCCTAAAGGGATTCCCCGGTTGCACCTGCGTCAGAATCTTCGCATACTCCAAAATGACCGCAAAGTCTGCAAGAAGTCGCTCATTCGCTTCGTCAGAGACACTCACACCAAAGATAACCTTGCTGCTCATCCTGAACACAAGCTGGGCGGCTACGTCTTCCATGGCGAATGCCTGGCCACTGGCGGCGTGGCGCGATAGGGTCGCATGGAACACAGACATGGTCTGGTCTGCGATGACCGGGACCATGCGCTTTAGCGCCGAAGGGCGGAACGCTGGCGCTATCATATTATGCAGCGCCTTCCAGGGCTGCCCATTGACCGCGGCGATCATGGTCTTGCCTATAAGTGCCGAGACGAAGCCGGTGGCGACATCGTGCACTGGGTAGTCTTCGACTGTTGTAATGAGGGCTGCGGTCTCTGGTGAGATGAGAACGAGTTGTGATGGCGCGAATGGCCAGAGGTCGAGGTAGAATAACTCCTTGAGCTGGTATCGCTGCGCAATCTCGGTGTAATATGCGGCGGGTGCAGTGTTGTCCGGGAAAAGCTTGATCACCTCGTTGAAGAGTTTTAGGTGGCCCCATATCAGGCTATGGGGAGGCTTCGGCTGGGTTTTTCGTGATCGTTGTTAGCAACGTTGGTGGCTTAGGAGCGAAGGGGCGCAAACCAGATCTCTGTAGAATCGGCGATGCCGAATCACCTTGATTCCAAACAAGATGAGCCCGGCGGCTGGGAGCAGGATATAGTGCGAGAGAATCATTGAGATGGTTGGTACTGTGCCATCTTCAATCTCCCTGGGGCTCTCAAGCTACTTTTAAAGGGCCCCGCAGGGCAACTCGTACTAGAGATCAAACATCGTATGTAACCGACCCCTGCGGTAACCTTCGGCGGTCGCGCCTTAAAGCGAGTGGAATCTAGTGGACGGTAGCGGAGGCTAGCGGTCCGGCATTCTTGGTGTCTACGACGGCCTGACCCAATCAAACGCAGAGCCATGGCGATTGGGGTGTATTGTGTTTCTCTGATTGATTGTGTCGCCCTTTAGCTTATCGTCCCTGCGTGCGAAGAACGGCTTCTGCCGATCGAAAAGAAGAGCGGCTGCAATCATCAGAAACCCGCAGTCTGTATGGCGCGAATCAAGGCTACTCAAGCCTCTTCCAATTACGTGGCCGGAATTTTTCAATCCACTTGCTTGGGATTCAAAGCTCCGTAATAAAGTCTCTCCCAAGAACACTTGTCAGCCATGCAATGGTCTCCCAGACAGAAGCCCTGTTCCTTCCTTGGCCCCGGATACGCACAGAAGAGGTATATGCAGCAGCCACTCCGCTGCCTGGGAACTCGCGTTCCAGCTTGTTATGTCGACTACTTGCACGGCCTTCGGCTGGAACCTCTCCTGGAGGCCTGGCACTCTTCAGCCCGGACATCATTATGGACCTAATCAACACGGCCACTATGGTGATGCGGTATGCGAACCCCCTAAACACTACGCCGAAGTAACTATTCCGTCCTTGGCGCTGATGCCCTAGACCGGTCATCTCTTTATTTTACTCCATCAGGGGCCATTTTTAAGAATATAAATAAGTGCTGCCAGCTCGCGGCAAGAATATTTCGCACCATCTTTGCTACTGCAAATACCGTCACACTACAGGCTATGCCACTGCCAACCATGACAGCAAGAACAACAACACCGGGACGAGCAAGATTCCTATTTCTCTATGACGACATTGAGCTCCCAAAGTCTTCGCTATCCAAGATCTGTCCTGGCTACAGCATGCGCCGGAGGCGCACGTATGGATCCGCTTCACTGCCACCGCAGCTTCAGTATTCGATGAGAGCGATTGGACTTCGTTTATTCTAACCCCCATGCCAGTTCTGACTGCTCTAGACCCGGATGAGCTTCCCGTTCCCAAGGATAGCTGGGCGTATCTTACGTGGCTGAGGGATGTTTCTCGCGGGTTTGTGCATTCTTAGTAGTCGCGCTCGGTCTCTCCTGCCAGTCAAATAAAAAATAGACGTACGGATTCCCTGAGTTCATGCACGTCGAATCTTCCACCAGAATCGCCTGGGTGCTGGGGCCTGCCCTTCCGCCGTCAGGCTCTGCAACAACGAGACTGCCCGGGTGGATCTTGGTTCTGGCCCCCAAAATCGCTCTACCGGGCGACTTTATGCGCGGCGAGGTACACAATCCAGCTAATCAGCCCATTAGAGCTCCCGGTCAACATTGTTCTCCCCCGCCTTGTTCGTCCCCTCCTCCTCCTTCTTCTTCTTCGTCCCATCCACAATGTCAAACTGCTTCTTCCAAACCGTCAACGTAAACGTCGGCCCGCAGTAAAACTCCTCATCGAACCGCTCCTCCCGTCCAATCTTCATGTACCCCTCAATCGGCCCCCATCGCTCATTAGCGCCCCACTTGTCGTCGAGTTTCAGGCACGCGGTTCCTGTTCCAAGTGTCCACGAGCTACCCTTGCCATTGGCGCCAAACAGGGTGTCACCTTCTTCGATCGCTGCGTCGATTTCTGCCGGCGTATGTGTGTCGAAGTAGTTCTTGACCGCGCCGCGCACGGCATCGCGTTGCGTCCGGGAGAGGCGGTTTAGATCGGCTGTTCGATATTCGTACTTGAAGCCATTCGTCGAACCGACGAGCTGGGTGCGGTCTTTCTTTGAGAGGATCTGGGTGAGTGTTGTTGGGAGAGGAGGTGCCGGGATGTTGATAGCGGGGATTCTCTCGTGGATGAACGATAAGACTCGTGGTGCGACGGCGGTGTTGAGCTCGTAGTCCGAGTCCGACGAGGCCCAGCCCATGTACCCGCCGATCAAGGCGCCGACCAAGACGAGCGCGTAGGTGATTGCTTTCTCGAGGGGCATGGTTGCGGTTGTGATGGTGCAGAAGAGAGTTTGAGCGATTAACTTGGGAAACAACAGAAAGAATGGAAGTGACGAGGGTTTTAAACAATCGTCATCGAGTCCCACAGGGCTGTGTGTGCTGTTCCAACTGGCTCGCTCGCCCTGGCAGGTGCCCCGGGGGCCCACTTGGCATGCTAAGCCTCGACGCCCCGGCACACCAAGATTCGGAATGCTCGGCACTGGAGCCTGGCGGGTGCATGATTCAGGCTGGGGCTGTGTTGGGGCTGAAACTAAAAACATCAGACCGCCCCTTGTTCATCTCGCTCTACTCCATTTTACTGGCGAGATGGCCAAATGCACTGGGCTGACTGGCCTCCCCCCAGAGATTATCCTTGAAACCGCCAGGTGTCTGGACATCTCCAGCCTCAACTCGTTATCGCAAACAACAAGGACATTCCATGCGATCCTGCCATCTCATCTATACACCCGCGGAGCGTCACAAGTCGGAAAGACATCAACACCACTAATCTCAGCAGTCGCAAAGGGCCACAATTCCGTCGTCGAAAAATTACTGAACAAAAGGGGCCGACCCAACATCAATCGCCAATTCAACCACTGCGTTCCACAAGGCCGTCCATTGCTTCGTGCTCCTACGCGCGTCTTGAACTCTGAGCGGCGGCACTGGCTTCAAACTCTTAAACACCAGGACAGTCCAAAATGATATTGGGTGATACCCCAGCGTAGCAGCTTCCTTTAGAGTACACCACAGAGGCAACACATTCTAGAAACCACCCCCCTTCTTCTGCAAAAATTCATCACTAAACGGAAAATCCGCAAACCCCTCCAACGCCCTCGGGGTATAGAACCACTCCCTCCGATACGGCGTCAGTGGAACCCCCTGGCTAATCCTGAAAACCAGATCCGGATTCGAGGTAAAAGGCCTCCCAATGACAACAACGATGTTCTTCCTCTCACCAACTTCCTCATCAAGGAATCTTTTAGCGGACTCGGTATCGTACCCGCCAGCAACGAGGATGGGGCCATCCCATAGCTTAAAGGCAAAGTCTAGCCCTTCCTCGACGGGCGCGTCCACATCCTCGAACCCATGTACGCGCGAGTTAACCAGATGCAAATACGCCAAGGGACCCAGAGCCGCGACTTCCCGTATGACATGCGAAAACTGCGGAATGGGATCGGCCATGCGCATCCCCTGCACGCGACTCCAGGGACTAAGCCTCAGTGCCGTCCTCTCAGGCCCAACGGCGCGCGCAACGGCTTGGACAACTTCAACCGCGAACCGAGATCGATTCTCGATAGACCCGCCATAGGCATCATCCCGGACATTGCACGTATCCTGCAGGAACTGGTCAACCAGATACCCATACGCCCCGTGGATTTCGACGGCGTCGAAACCGGCACGGATCGCATTCTTCGCAGCAACTGCGAACTCGTTCACAGTCCGCTGGATCTCATCAATCGTCATAGCCCTCGGAACGAGATGCTCGGCATCCTGCGCAATAGCACTCGAACTCAGAACCTCCACCCCTTCTTTAGGGACAATTTCAGGATCAACAGCCCGCCCAGCAGCGAGAAGCTGACAAACAATAAAGCTCCCCCGCGCATGCACTGCATCCGTGACCTTCCTCCACGCAGCTACCTGCTCTTCATTGTATATCCCCGGTCCATTATTGAAACCAATTTGGCCCGCCGAGATGAACGATGCTTCGGCGATGAGCAGTGTCCCTGGGACGGAGGCGCGCTGGCTGTAGTAGGTGGCCATGGCGGGCGTGGGGATGTGGCTGTCGTCGGCGCGGTACCGGCTCATAGGGGCCATGGCGATGCGGTGGGTAAGGGGCATTGTGCCGATTCTGAGGGGGGTGAAGAGGTTGGACATTTTGGTTAGGGGGTTGGTTGGTTGCGACCAGAGAGATGGCAGGGGTGAGTTGATGATCGGTTTTGAATCTGTTACTGGATCTGTGCTTTATATAGTGCCAGTACTTCATACTCTTGAAAGCGATCTAGATTTGGACAGAACATGAGCCCTACTCTTACAAATGAGATAAATCGCTCTAGGACAATTCCGCCATGCTTCTCCATTCTTCTCTAGCTTCCTCCGGACTTTCATAACAAATCACCCTGATACTCGCCAACAGCACGCTTTGAAATCCTCTTGTCTGGAGTGACGCGCAGAATGGCCGTGGATTGTCTCCGAATCTCCACTTCACTGAAGCCTGGAGGCTGATCAAGCAGTGGTTAATATGCGTGTCCATTATTAATTCGTATATCCGGGGCATCCCACACCGGATTATCCCACATCAGAGCCTCCCACAGGCCCTCCCACATGCACTGACGTACCTACACTTCCACCCCGTCAGTTATAAATCCAGCCCTCGTCTCATCCCATTCACCTTCATCTCATCAATTTCTTACTTTTCAGATTGTCATGGCTCTCGATATCCCGAAAACAACCAAGCAGTGGACCGTCGAGGGCTTTGAGGGGCCCTCCTCCCTAAAGTTCAGCGAGGGGCCTGTTCCCACGCTCAAGGACAATGAAGTCCTGGTTCAGAGTTAGTCGACCCTAGACCTTTCCTTGCAATTGTGCATGGAAATAACCATCTCCTGTATCTAGTCAAGGGCGCCACTCTCAACGTACGTTAGCGTCCCCATATAGACCCCAGAGTCCCCAAACTGACCCCTTTCAAATGTTCTAGCCCCGCGACCTCCTAATAACCCAAGGACAATACCCCTGGACCGTAAAACCAAGTATAATCCCCGGCTCCGACGGCGCAGGCATCGTCCTCGCAACCGGTCCCTCCGTCACACGGTTCAACCCGGGCGACCGGGTAATCACGACGCTAAACCAGAGGCACATCTCCGGGTCATTGACGAAAGACATCGCCCTGGACTATGGAACCGGGGCCTCGCTTGACGGGGCGTTTCGGGAGGTCGGCGCGTTTGATGAACAGGCTCTTTTGTCGATGCCGAGTCAGTTGAGTTTTGTCGAGGCGGCAGCGTTAACGTGTGCGGGCGTGACGGCGTGGAATGCGCTTTTTGGCGGGGGGAGGAAAATCGTACGTGATGGAGCTTGGGTGCTTACGCAGGGGACTGGTATGTATACTTGTCCTATCCTATCCTGTGATATCTAGACTCGGAACACTAACGCGAGACTCAGGCAGCGTCAGCCTGTTCGCGCTCCAATTCGCCAAAGCCGCTGGCGCCCGCGTCATCGCAACCACAAGCTCTCCATCCAAAATCCCCCTCCTGCAATCGCTCGGCGCAGAGCACGTCATCAATTACCGCGAAACGCCCAACTGGGGCGCATACGCAAAAGAACTCACCGGCGGGACTGGCGTCGATCTCGTCGTAGAAGTCGCGGGCCCGACGACACTACGACAAAGCGCGGAGAGTGTCAAGCTCGATGGGCAGATTAGCGTCGCTGGGTTTATTGGTGGTCAGGGGAACGGGGACGGCAGTGCGCAGACGTCGGTGCCGAGTTTGTTGGAGACGTGGTTGAATCTGTATACGGTGAGGGGCGTTTGGGTGGGGAGTCGCGAGCAGATGGAGGAGATGTGTCGGGCTGTGGAGGCGAGTGGGATCAGGCCTGTGATTGATGAGAGGGTTTTTAAGCTGGAGGAGTTGAAGGAGGCGTATGAATACTTGGCTGAGGGGCGCAATGTGGGCAAGATTGGGATGGAGGTTTGATCATGTTGATGCCGACCTCGCTCATCTCAGTCAACGTTATTCTTATCTCAGCAACACCATCATTCCGAGCGTTCAGACGCCCACCAGGTCTCCAAAAGCACAATTGACAGCTCACAAGCGGTACAAAGTGACTTTTCAAGGAAACATCACATTGGTCAGTTGTATAGTAGCACAAGTACCTTCTCAGTGTAGCGCAGACGAAACGACGATTATGCGATAAGTTAACTCTTCCTGATAGTGCTACTACCGACAGCAGTATTAGTAATCCCGGCCGGGTGGCCTAATGGTAAGGCGTTTGATTTCGGCGGTGAGAAGACCTCAAGCCTCAAAAGATTGCGTGTTCGAGTCGCGCCTCGGTCGATTCTTTTTGCTGCTCAGAGCGCCAGAACACCAAGGTATTTTTTTATTGCTTGGCCATTAGGCAACTGGGGAGACAAAAAAGGGTGTTTTGTTGAAGGCTTTTCTGATAAATCTTATTTGCCTTGTGCGATTTGTCGAATTTTGAGATAGTTCCCCTGGTGGTGGTGATACAATATATATATCGACCAGCGCTATTTGAGGAATGAAATCACGCCCGAACAAGAGGCCCAAAGACTCTATCTACTCTTTAGGGCGCAAGCTTCTCGACATAAAACCCATGGCCTCAGTTACCCATGTAGTCCACGAAATGTCGAGAACCATCGAATAATGGTTGGGTTGAATTCTAGTGCCAACCAAAGCCATGATAGCACGTCAGAAGTTTGCAAATCACCATAAACAAGCACTCCTCTTGCACGGATCATCCTCCAAGCTGTCAGTTTTCTCCTTTCACTGAGCAGGCTTACTGGACGGGATGTTAATCCGATGGAATGGATCTATGCCGCACTAACTACCCCACTGGCAGCTGGGTCCCGATTATCCCCCGAGGCGAGCGAGGACTTAAGGGGAATTTCAATCTGTTTTTTTTTCGAACATCGCTCTGTCTACTTTCTACTTCTTTTAGGCTCCCTAACTTGAAGTCGATGTGATTTGAACATAGTAGATTCTCAATGTAGCGTCATAGACTCATCATAAATGTTCCAAGAAATTAGATCTCGCCTCTCTTCCCTTACTTGATCAAAAATCTCACACCCTTACTATCCATCTTGACGAATGGGATGAAGATATCATGAATAACACGTACGTCCTCGATGGTCGTCTCGAAGAGCTCAAAGTTCATGCGACGGAGGAGGTTCGAGATGACGAGGTAGATTTCTGAGCGAGCGAGGCTGTGATATTATTTTGTTAGCACCGGACTCAGGAATCTGTCCCTTCGTGAAAGCGAGAATGGTGGAGAGGACAAAAAAGACGTACTGCATTCCAATACACATGCGCGACCCCTTGCTAAAAGCAACCATGTACTTTTCAAGCCTCTTCCTCTCGGCGGGATCGGTCCAGCGCTCCGGGTTGAAGCGGTACGAGTCGGGGAAGATGGATTCGTCGTGATGCATCAGGAGGCAGCTCATGCTGATGGGAGTCTGCATGCACACGTGTTAGCAAGAGAGCCGATCAAGGAGGAAGATGCAGCGTGTACGTACGCCCGGGGGAATGGTCATGTCCTTGTACTTGAGCGCGTTGTACGGGGCGATGCGAGGGAGGCGGGCGGTTACACCGTACGACAGTCTGCGGGGGTCAGGGGTTAATATCCGAGGGTCTAGATTGTGTCCGCCGGGTTGGATTTGGATTCGAGCTGGGTCTTACCTGATTCCTTCGAGCATGACGCCGGTCTGCGGTTTCTATTAGCTGGTGTCGCTTCGCTTAAATGAGAAAGTGATGATACTCACCAAGTAGGGAAGCTGTTCGAGCTCAATGAGTTTGGGGTCGTTGCCAAGTGGTTCCAGTTCAGCCTTGAGCTTCTTGAGCAGTTCCGGCTCGTTGTGCAGATAGAACAAGATGTAGCTGATTGCCTTTGCGGTTGTCTCGGCACCCGCGGACACAAACACCTGCATGTCCTGCGCTAGGCGGGCCTCGCTCTTCTCCTGTGGTGGAAGGTTACTGCTGAGCACATTGTCAAAGAGAGTCTCGCGGCCGTCTATGGAAATCCGCGGGCCCTTCTCGTGATGGTTCTTTATGATCTCGGCGATCTTTGCCCGGCAGCGGCGCTGGAAGCCGAAAAACAGCTCCATACCCGGGTTCAACCACGCGGTGAGGTTCTCCGGCATCGCGACGAGTAGAGGTAGGAGAAAGGCGACAGGGCGCACAAACACCAGCGTCTTTGCCGTCCCGCAGAGCGTATGCTGCCATTGCGGGATAAAGTCTGGCTCGTCGAGGTAGTGGTAGCCCGAGCCCATTGTATAATCCGTGATCACGTCGGTCGTGTAGCAGGTAAGCGGGTACTCGATGTTGATCGGCTGTCCGGTTCCCTTGAGCTCTTCAAGGCGACGGCAGAGCTTGTCGACGAGAGCTTTGAGAGTGGGTTCGAGCTCGCGGATGCGCGCCATGGAGAAGAAGGGGTTCATCTGGCTGCGGATCAAACGATGGCGGTAGTGGTCCTCGGCGGTGATGAGGGCGTAGGGGGCGTTGAAGGTGCGCTGGTAGTAGTCATATTTGTTGCGGGGACTGTCGCGCGAGTATATGACTTCGTAGAACTCGGGGTCGTTGCAGTGAAGCTCGGTCGGGCTGATGCGGACGATGGGGCCTATCGAGGATATCTGTTAGAAAGGGTCGAGAAAGCTGGAGAAGGAGGCGTACCGTATTTCTTGTGCAGCTCGCCAATGTGAAACGTGAATTGGCCATTGCGCACGGCCTCCCAGTAGAATTCGTAAAAGACCGTCAGCGCGGCCAGGCGAGGCCCGGGGAAGTGGGCAATTGGCGATAGGTAAAGTCGATAGATCACAATGGACACAATGTAGGCCGCAAAGGCAGCGCTAGCAGCGACCAGTGGGTGGTCGAGGAGCAAGCGAAGCAACTCCATGGCTGACAGGGAGTCTGGAGACCTGCAGGGGAGGAGATCCGACAACCAGGCTCTCGGGACAGAGCGCAGCTCTTTATCAGAGAACGGTGGGACAGGACAGGCGGCCCCTCGCACAGACAATGGAGACCGCGACGACCGAGGGAATTTGGATTTGCAACAACGGCGACTGGATCCCGCCTTCCTTCCCTTTCCCAATACAGTGGGCCTGCCTGCCATTATTGCAATTTGCAGCTGCATCACGGATCCCGAATCCAGTCCATCCTGAAACTAAATCCTGAACAGGCCCCATCCGCGCCAATGGCATTGGGTGACAGCTGCTTGGGGACTTTTGGCAGGCTGCGACAGGACACAAAGCAATTGTTGGGCTCCACAGCGGGCCCGTGACGGGCTGGAATGGGCCACTGGGAACCACCGCGTTTTGAAGCCGGCAGCGACGGTCATCTTGGACGCTGCATAAATTCGAGTCGCTGAGTGGCTGGTCGCAATGGGCGTGCAGGCCTCCCTGCCAGGTTGGACTCCCAATTCTCAGTTGCAGGATCATCACTCGCAGCTGGGAGCTTCCATCCCTGCCTTTCCGGGTATATTTACGGTGATGATGATGAGGAATGAAGATCTTCTTCTTATCGTCTATCGCCCTGACAAATTCAAAACGAAGGTGGACTGCGCACGGGCCCTTAGTTTTCCTCATGCAGTGAAGGTGACACTCGGGCCCCGATCAAGTCCTTCAGGAATTTTGACAGAGTTGATTAAAGTTCAGCCACCGTTTGATTCGCTGCAACGTCGGATTCTGAGGTCAATATACGACCTGCAGTTCTGATTTGGAGTCCTGTTCTCTGCAGCAGGCTTCGTGTGGTTGAAGGCTCCATCCACCAAGGCTCGAACCGTCCCTCGTGGAGCCTTCCGTCCCAAAGGATTCAGACTCTGCTCCATCAGGGTCATTCTGGGCTGTCCCACCCCAACCGAAAGCCACCATGAAGTCCATATGAGAATGTTAGTGTCGTGTGCAGTGCTGCTGTCACGCCCAACCCTTGGTGACATATTGAGCAGAACCTTGATGCACACCTCATCCATCGTGGATGGCTGCGCAGGCGCAACTGCAACTGCAATCTGATGTGCACTTTCCTGACTCATTGGGACCGCTTCTCATTGGCTGCACGTGCTTTGGCGCTTCCTTTCCATCTGCAAGGAATGACTCGCCGGTCGAAGATCCGGCGCACTGGGTTTGTTCCACCACCGCTGGTGACGCCGTACTCGGACTTGTCGGACAGAGACACTAGTACCCCAATCATCGCAGTTCCCCCTCTTAAATGCACAAAAGTCAACTGTCGAGATACCAGTGAGTAGACTGGCATTCCAAAATGGATCATAATCTGAGACTGTTGGAGTCGCTCATGCAGAAATTAAGAGTCTGTTTGCTTGCCTATCTTGCCACCAAAAGTAACGATTTCTCCCGGTGATCGGGCGAAAGACTTACGAACTATGTAGCTCTTGTTGGCTGATCAAGAGGCCTTTGTAAAAACAGGCACTTCCAGGGTTCGCTCTTTGAGCGACAAAGGTTAATGCGCATCCCTGCTCGTGCCTCTGGGTTGTTGCCCCAATGACCTGATGAATCCGCCAACCGCAGGACGAGAAACAGCTCCCTGGCAGGATGAAAGGGCGTACGATGGCTCGAAGCTTCTCCATGTCCGAGTCATGCAGCGGGTACTATTTCCGCACCGGCTCTCAGCCCTATCCATGTTTCACGCGAGAAAAGTCTACTTTTAGGTGCCAGCAAGCCGGGCGACTGAGCCACCAGCATCTGAAATCTTCGAGAACACCTATTCGTCCGTTTGCTGCTCGGCCGGACCAGTGCCAGGTGAGTGAAGTAAGGGAAGAGATGGGGCGGTGCGGATAAGCTTTTCCCTCGTGCGGATGCACCGTGCTTACACTGCTCCACGAGAGATGTCACCCCCGACATCCTTGTCAAGCAACATGTACAGACTCCGTATGCCATAATAGTAGTAGTTATGCATTCTTGCGAAGATGGCTCCTAGATACCATCCCATATACGTTTCTCAAATGCCCGAGGGCTCTCTCCATCGCCCGCACCGCCACTGCCAGACAAACTTCCGCATCAAAATTTCCGAACCAAAACCTCAACATGAAAACTTTGATATAGAGTTGTTCCAAACTCCTCAGCCCTACTCACTGGCAGTCTTGCCACAGAAGTTCTCCCCCAATCCCCCCCATAAAAGCCCGTCCTTCTTGGAGCTCTCCGCCTATGATCTTCTCCTCTTCCCACCTTACCTGCTTTCCATCCATCCACACAGTTAACAACTTCGACTTGACGAACGAACATCATCACGGACTATCAGATCAAGACAACTAGCTGAGATTATTCTCTGCTATCTGTTTAGTATCCTCAACGCCTTCTTTCCTCAAGTTTCACTTCTCATCCCGCTCTTCTCGCCTCTTTTCTCTCATCCTCCGACCAACTCCTTTGTCAACTCATCAACTTTTTCATATCAACTTTTTCATATCAACCATCTCGACTACATCCTCCACAATGTGCTTCAACGTCAAGAAGACCATCGTCATCCTGGCTGGCCTCTTCATGGCCAAGCCCGAGCTTGCTGACGCCGGGTTGGCTACGACAACTGTAAGTCTTCCATCCCATCCATCAACCCACCCATCCTCCCATCCATCCTTCCATCCAACTAACCATCCGCCCATCCATATACAGCACTACAACGATGGCCTGCAAGGCGCCTGCGGCTGCGGCACAACGACTGGAACATACGGGTGGTCGTACGGGATCAACAACCAAGTCTACACCGCGGCAGCCAACCAAGCCCTCTTCGACCCAAACATGGAACACTGGTGCGGGACAGGCTGCGGCAAATGCTACCGACTCACCTCCACCGGCGTCTCCAGCTGCGAAACCTGCGGGATCGGCGGCGAGCGCGGCAAGTCCATCACGGTCATGGTCACCAACCTGTGTCCCCACATCCTCAACGAGCAGTGGTGCCCCAACCCGGGCCAGCTGAACCCGTATGGGTATGCGTATCACTTTGATATCATGGGTGGCGCGGGTGTCTTTGGGGATAATGTTGTCGTCGAGTTTGAGGAGGTCGCGTGTCCCGTTGAGGCCGGGCTCAAGTGGGATACTTGTGACTGTCATCCCAAGGTTAGGGGGAAGCCGCTTGGTACGGCGTCGATTGATGAGGCTGCTGAGGCGGCGGCTGCTAATGCTACTGCTGGTGGCAACGCTCCTTCTCCTGTTCCTGCTCCTGCTCCTTCTCCTGTCTCCTCTGGAGTGATCAACCTTACGCAGTCGACTCCCGTCGCTTCGTCCGCTGGAGCTGCCTCTTCTGCTCCCGTCTCCGAGGTCGTCAGCAACAGCACGACCGACTCGACTACCGCCACTGTCCTCGAGTCATTCCAGACAGTCGCTCGTCCTAGCGAGACTTTGTAAGTTGCCCTTCTCACCCTGAGAATGAGTGTGTGTATAGGCGCTTTGACTAACATGTCACAGCAACTAAATCAACTCTTAACGAACGAAAAATGGTGGTGTTATGATACGATATGGAATGTGTTATGGTTATGGGTTTCTTTTCTGTTTTTCCTATCTCTTCTCTTCTCTTCTATCTTGTCTTATCTCGCATCTTGACTTTCTCTTTCTTATATGTCTTACTATTCTGTTCTTCACTTGTTTCTTCTGGATCGGCTATGTCTTTCTTCCGTTGTATTATCTTATGTCTCTTATCTTATCAGGGACGGTGTATGGTGTTCTTATTCCTGGATTCTGTCTGTCTCTGCCTACCCTACCACTTTCTATTACTTTTTCTCTCTTTTCTCTCTTTTCTCTGCTTCTTGTTTTTGTTTGATCTTTCTGTCTTCAACACAGTGACCAAGCCATTCAACATGGCACCAGGCCTCTAGCCTGCTCGCATGCATCACAGGTTCAACCCTGCATGCACCCAGTCACTATGCTGTTGACTCTTTCTTATCGGAGTTGATCTCCTCCGCGTCTTCAGGGTATTACTCGATTTGTTTTACTATTTATAGAGCTTTTTTTTCTTGAGTCGTGTTTTTCTGTTTGGGATTTCCTTTGCCCGGAGTTAGATTTCGTTTTGGATTTCATGTACTGAAAACAGTCTCCTTTGTTGGGACAAAGTGAAAAAAAAAAATTGTTCTGTTCCTCAGGTTGCTCTCCCAGTAGTATCTTCTTCTCAGTACGTAGATGAAGAGCGATTCGATAAATCGGTAGATTCACTATATTCAATAGGATGGCAGTAAGTAAAGTACAAGAAGACAGGCTAATAAATACACAGACGAAGACAAGCAGTATGTGGAAATCATATCATAACGAATCGTAAGGGATATCATATCTCATTAAATGGCTAGACATTGACAATCTTCACCTGCGCACGATGAACATGCGCGACCTGGAGGATCTTGGCTGTCTGGATCTGCGGGGGCTGAGTTTGGATATGCACCGACTCAGGCTCGGGTTCCGGCTCGGGATCCGGCTCGAAGTACGTCTCTGGTTCTGGATACATGTCGTGCGCGACATGGACGATATTTGCTGTGTGGATTGGTGGTGGTTGGGATTGAAGATGCATTGGTTTAGGCTCGTGCTCAGGTTCAGGATCCGGGTCCCGCTTGATATACGTCTCTTTTTCTGGATACGTGTTGATCCACCCCCCTGCTTGTATCACGCCCGTGCGGTCGAGGTTATTCCGTGCGCGGACATACGGATCAAGGTCCCAGTAATTGACGCGGATCTGCTCAATGAGGTTCTCGCGGCGTGCGGTCGCTTCATGAAGCTCAATTGAGTCGCCACCGCGCGAGGCGGTGATCCAGCGCGAGGTCGCGGCGAGGAATTCTTCTCCCAATGACTGTCGTTCAGCGAGGAGGGAGTCTCGTGTGGCGTAGTCCTCCATCGCGCGGTTCTCGTTGGGGTCTGGCTCGATGTACTCGTACTTCCAGTCTTCGTTGCCGCCGAGCTCGGCGATGATCTGGTCGCGGTCGATGTAGCGCTCGAGGTCCTCGACGGTGCGGGTGAAGACGGTCCTCTCGACGATGCGCGGGTCCATCCAGGGCTTTATGATCTTCCAGACACCTGCTTTTGTTAGTTTCGTCTCTCTCGGAGTGTATATCGAGGTAGAAGGAACGAACCGCCGAAGACGCGAGGGGCGTTGTGGATGAGGAGGAAGCCCAGGCACTCGGGGTAGTACGTCTCGAAGCACTTGATGATGAACTTGACCGGCGCGTATTCCTGGCTTTGTTAGCCAAGCGAATCGGTCCGGAGAAGAGGGGCCAGCGTACCATATTCGCGAGCGAAAAGTCCGTCATGTCGAAGAGAACTGTCTAAACGATATTAGCGGTGCGATCGTCCCATCGGCGTCGGGCCAACATACTGCAGTCTCAACCGGCGGCGTCACCAGCAGTCGTGCGCTCTCGACAATATGCGTGATAAACTGATTCAGCGACTCGACCGTCTGCGCCGACGGATCGTGCAGTCGTATTCGCACGATCGCGATCGGCCGGTTCATCTTGTCGACTCCGTGGACGAATCCCTTGCCCGTCCGCAACTGCTTCATGAATCCTCTCGCTTCCTCTGCCTTGTACGGATTCGCCATGTTTCCCTCCTCTTCGACCGCGTAGAGCTCTCCTCTTGGTAGCAGCACGTTATCCACCTGCATCTCTTTTAACCGCCACACGATCGAGTTGAGCAGGTGTACCAGCGACTTGTTGACATCCCATTTCGACACCCGTAGAAATCGCAAGAGGTAGACGTCGAGATGTTCGTGTTTCGCGGCTGTAAGGACTCCAAATCGAACGTCCTCCGGCGACATGACCGAGAGGAATTTTCGAATCGAGCGAACCTGTGAGCCACCAAGTCCGACATCGCGAAGGGTCTGCAAAAGCCGGGCATGATAGACAGAGATCGAATCTCGACTTCCTTTCCGAATGAGTGTACCTTCTGTGCGAGAAAAGAGCGAATTTCGACGACTGGGCGTGGGTGAGAGGGAAATGGACGGCGAGGGCGACGAGGGGAGCTGTTCGAGGCTGTTGAGGCGGACCAACTGCTCGAGCGCCCCCAGCGACGAAGCCTCGGCCAGATGCAGGAGCAGCGTCCACAGCTGCTGCAGGCGGGCCTCCTGCAGAGGAGACAGATTTCCCCAGAAGCCCGGTGGTGGGACGCTGGCTGGATTCATCATCGTTGCACGGCCGTCATGCTGTGGCAGAGAAGAATGATAACAAGAGGGATGAGAATCATCAAATCCCCTTTTGCGTGCAGGCAGAGTCGGTGTCAGTTTCCCCCGCAGAATCCGTGACCCTTCCTCGGCAGGTCAATCCTCCACTACGATATTCTGGGTTTAGCAGGAACGATGATTGGCTGGCACGCGAGAAGGATCAATCCAACTGCAAATGAAGTCATATCAACACCGGCCCTTTTCACGCGACAGGCACAAGAATTGTGCAGCCCAGTTCTGCTCTCACGAGCTCACAGGCCGCGGCCTTGGCTGGTCAGCTTCCTGTCAAGTTTCAACCTGTCGCTGTCAAGGGCACTCTGTACGGAGAGGCCACGAGGAAGCAGGGTTTAAACTTGATCCCTTCGAATGTCTTGATTGTGAAGGGAAGGGAAAGTCTCGCCACTGGCATCAAACAAGGAAATGAACTGACGGGGGCCACGCCGATCGCTCCTTCCAAGTCAATACAGCCGCCAAACGAAACAACTCAGCACAAGAATAACTTCAAGACTCAACCCATCTTTGGATCGCGCATCCCTGCCGTCGGGATTTCCTCCCCCAGATCCGACCGTCTCCACCATCCTGAAACCTCCGCCGCGGCACAACACGAACCCTTCCCCCGTCTTTCCCTCACCGTTCATCTCTTGATGATCCCCTGGAGTCTGGACAATCAACTCATGGGGCCAATTTCCAACCAATTGCTGACATAAACATGACCAATTTTCAAGACCTTCACATGCAATCTGCCTCGATCGGCGACCTGGTTCCGGGGCATCCGGCGAACGCTTTGAGGAGATGGACGATCATCTGCAGTCAGCGAGAGGACACAAAGAAGCTTCATGCGCGTGGTCGGTAGATATTTCTCCGGTGGGTTGGCGGCAGCAAAGTCCGTTTGACGTGTAACATGCCATGACAGCGCAAGGGGGCTGCGGCTGAGGGTCCGACCGCCACATTTGTCTGTAGAAAACATCCTGCATGGTGAGTCAAGCAAGACTCGGTTTTTCTTGATGATCAGCGAGTGCAGTCTGGATGTCCGTCCCTTGGCTGTTGTATTTTACGAGGGATATGGCTGATCTCCGGCAAGTACTCGGCATTAAGTACTTGAGGTGCAGGATATATATAGTTAACTTACTGAATTCAGTACCCTTCACTCTTTCCCACCTGGTATGGGGGTTTTTATTAATAGACAATTCAACAGCATAAATATACAAAACAGGAGATTGAGCATCCACCCGTGTGTCCAAAGGTACCAGATATTGCGTGACTATGCGCGAGGTTCAAAATATTACTCACCTTTCACTAGATTCTTATGCCCATATAATTTAGGTTTCAGACGAACTTATTACCTCTTTGATCTTAAGGCTAATGGCTTCGAGATTCTGTCGGGACTCATATTTCATCGAGTAGCCCAGGAGCATGCTAGTATCAGCTGCAGTTTAAGTACTATTAGGAAGGAGCAAAGAGCCGCTTGGTTGACTCCATAAGAACCTGACCTCGCGCTCCGAACCTCTTCCTCTGAGCAAGCATCCTCTTACCACGATTATATCGATTACCGACTCGGCTCATCAATGTCATTCCTTTTTTCGAACCTTCAAGCTTCCTGTACAGTGCCGGATATCCAAATAGCCAATGGCCAGCAAAAGCCCTCCTTATTACTCCTCCCAGCGCCCCCTCGCACCCGCCGCCTTCGCAAGCACCGCCAAAGCCACCCCCTCGAAGCTCGCAGCCCCCATGATCTCAAAGACCGCAACATCCGCCCCAAACTCCTTGGCCAGCCAACTGCGCAGCTCGACGGCGAGCAACGAGTCAACCCCATACGAATGCAGCGGCCGATGGGTATCGATGTCTGACGATGGAATCGATAGTGCTCGCGATAGTTTATGCGAGAGGCCCTCGATGACGACCGCGCGGGCCTCTTCAGCCCTTCGTGCCTCGGTGAACGCAGTGGACCAATTCTTTGTTGTGTGGGGACCTGCCCCGGTAATGGCTTCGGTCGCAGCCTTCTCCTCGTCCAGCTCGATCGCGTGCAACAGGCGGAAGGTCGACCGCTGCAACAGCGCTGGAATATCGGCTCCCTTGGCTGCAAGACCCGCCGGAGTCTCAAGCCCGACCATAACCTGGCAGGCCGCGGGGTCCGTGCAGTCACTCACAGCAGGATTACAGTAGTAGTCCAGGAGGGCAAGGTACTCGCCAGAATCAATGGGCATCATCAGCCCCGCGGCCCTGAACGTCCGCGTGAGGAACTCGCTCTCGGCAATAATTCCGTCCTCGACCATCCAGCCAAGATCAAAGACGACGGCGCGTTCGCCGCATCCGATGCGCTCCCGCGCCAGAGCGTCCTGGTATGTTCCGCCAGCAGCATAGTTGCCTTGCCCGCCGGATCCGTGGATGCCCACGACAGACGAGAGCATGATGAAGAAGGAGAGACCGCTAGGGAGGAGGCGGTCGAGGTTCCGTGATCCGGTCACCTTGGGGAGTAGGGCTTGTGTCCAGTCGGAGTGGGTCATCTTGTCAACCATAGCGTCTTTGAGGACCATGGCGCCTTGGATGCAGCCTTTGATGGGGGGCATTGTCTTCTCGCAGTGTGCGAGGACCGCGCCTAGGGCTTCTGCTGATGCGATGTCGCAAGCAGGGGCATGCACCTGGACGCCACGCTGGCGGAGCATCTCAACAAGAGCGCGAGCGGCCACAGATTTTGCGCCGGATCGGCTCAGAAGGAGGAGATGTCGCGCTCCTCGGTCTGCCAACCAGATGGCGGTGCGTCGCGCGATGCCGCCGAATCCACCGGCGATCACGTACGTAGCATTAGCGTCGAGGGCATAACTTGGCTTGGGCTTGAGCACGGTCTATAAGCTGTCAGTGTCTCGCCTTTGACTTGGTCAAGGACAAAAGGACGTACCAGGACATTCTCGTTGGGATTCATTTCAATGACCAATTTGCCCATACTCTTCCCACTCTGCATGTGACGGAGCGCTGCCTCGAGCTGCGAAACAGGATACACCTGCACCGGGCGAGGGGCCCTCACATGGCCCGCAGCAACGAGCTCCATCGCCGCGGCAAAGGAAGCACGCACCAGGTCGGGTCGCTCCTTGGTCATCCCAAAGACATCGACTGCCGTGAACGAGACATTTTTGGCGAAATGGAACATGTTGAGCCTGGAATGCGAGTGTATATCCCGCTTGCCGATCTCCACGAACCGCCCGAAACTCGCCATGCATGCCCAACTTGATTGCAGCCCTTCGCCGGCAAGTGAATTCAAGATAATGTCCATTCCCTGGTTTCTCGTTGCACGCATGACGCCCTGCACAAAGGACGTGTCGCGGCTGTAGAAGATGTGGTCCTCGGGAATGCCGTATTCATCCATGAGGAATCTCTTTTTGCTTTGCGAGCCGACAGTAGCAAAGACTTCGGCGCCGTAGTACTGGGCAATCTGGATGGCGGATTGTCCTGTCCCACCAGCTGCTGCATGGATCAATAGCCTATTGCCCCGTTGCAGGCGTCCTGCGACCATGAGTGCGTAGTGGGCGGTGGTATAGGTAACAGGTAACGCGGCGGCGTCGGCAAAGGACAGCGAATCGGGGATCTTCATCACTGTGCGAGCGTCGCTACGGGCATAAGTCTTGAAGCAGTCAAAGGCCACGGCACAGACGCGGTCGCCCGGCTGGAGGCCTGTCAGGCCCGCAGGGGCAGTGCTCGCTCTGACCCGCGCGACGACTCCGGCACATTCGCCGCCAATATCGGTCTGATTGATTCGTCCGAGCGCTGTTAGCAGGTCCATGAAGTTGACGCCTACTGCCTCGACTTTGATCTCCACCTCGTTGGGCTTCAGGGGCAGACTTGGCCCCCCGTCCTCCACGAAGCGTAGGGAGTCCAGCTGGCCGGGGGTCTTGACGTGCAGGGCGAGGGGCGGGATGTTGGGTGCTCCAAATGGCTGGACGAGTGACTGTTGAGGTCTGATGATGGAGGAAATATGCTCGTTGATTCTGTTGGCTTGCACGACGCGGTTGATGTACAGGGCGTCCCCTTGTTGCCTGTACTCGATCTCCAGCTCGCCGGGTTCGCATGTAAAGAGTTTTCCAAGTATCTCGTTTATCCATTCAATTATCCGCGTTGTCTCAAGCTCACGCGAATCAACCGCCAGGGTTACAGCCTTGAGCATTGCGTTTTCTGTTCGCAGAGTCCGCAGTAGCCCATCCGCAATATGATACTCTGCTGCTTCCCATCTATTACCCCCGCCACCAGTAACCCATACGAGCCCTTTGGCACCAAGAAGGACCGATTTGATCTCGTCAAAGGTAGCCTTGTCCACGCTGTGCAGGAGAGGCTGGTCGAGCTCCACCATGGAGATGACGACACTGTCCGCTAAACTTTCGTCGCCACGCAGATGGCGAACGTCGCATTCAAGGCCGAGAGCGGACAGTTTTTCCCTGATACGGCCAGCCACTTCCTGCTGGATGGCAGACTCCCGCATGGTAAGCAGCGAGATTGCAGGCCTCGGCGCCTCCAACGCAGGCTCAGCGGGCCTTTGCACGATCTCCTTTGCGGTCGAGACAATGACACTGAGTTCCTGATAGACCTCGCCCTGATAGTCATTAATGACAAAGTCCGTCCCGGTGAAGCCATTCCTCCGCAGGACATCTCCCCACTTCCCCGGCGGCATAGTGGGCCCCCAAGACCGGTATCCATCGCGACTGAGCCACCAGCCCGGCAGGAGCCCGAAGGCGAACCCTCCCCGCGCAAAGTCGCCGGTCTGTTCCAGGAGCACAAGCTTCCCGCCGGGCTTGAGCAGCGCGTGCACGTTGCGCAGTGTGCTGTCCAGATCTGGCGTCGCGTGCAGGACGTTTGCCGCGATGACGACGTCGTATGTGGCGCGACTGAACCCTTGCGCGAGAGGGTCCTGCTCGATGTCTAGTGTAGAGAAGCGCATGCGCGAGGCACATGCGGAGAAGTCGGTTCTCGCCTGCTCGAAGAACGAGGCGGATGTGTCTGTGTACTCGTAGATCTCGCAGCGATGCGGCCTATTGGCATCTGCGAACAAGGGCTTGATGACGTGGGCCGTTGTGCCGCCGGTCCCGGCACCGACTTCCAGGACCCTGAGCGAGGGATTTCTGTGGGCCATGAGATCTAGGACTTTGAAGAACGCGTCGGCGAGGCGGTCGTTGATCTCTAGGTAGTACTCCTTGACGAGGTCGCTCGCGAACAGCACCTGAAGTGGATCGACCTCGCCATGCAGGATACACAGCAAGTTGCGCGCAACCTGGACGTAGAAGCGTCCTTCGCTGCTGGATGCTTCGAGTCGCTCAGCTAGGGTCTTGGAGTACTCGGCGTCGCCGAGTTTGGTACGCCACTTGGATCGAGCAGGTGTTGCTGGACCATTGTCAAATCGGTCCAACTGCAGCTTCATCCACTGGATGTACTGGGCTCTGCTGGGATCAACGCGCGCTTGATCGAGGTGCTGCAAGGTATTGTGTATGGTGGCCAGCTGGAAACACGCCAGCGTGTCATAAAAGTCTGCCGTTTCGGGATCAACGGCTTTGCCGGTCCCGAAATAGGCTACCCCCTCGGCAGGGGAAAGGAAGTCCATGTCGGGCTTCCAGTCCATGTGGTAGCAGAGTCTTCGAGTGAGCTGATCACCGTCATCATCAGCGTCGGCGGCCTCCCTACGGTCGACATTTGTGGTCTCAAGGATACCGACGGATGCTCGGAGGGTCCCGTTCTCGTCAACAACCATAAAGGAGGACTCGGTTTGACGAGCGCCTTGGGAGAGTTGACGCGAGGTCGCACGCAGGGTCGTGGTCCCGGGGTGCGAGAGACCCAATGGCGCGAGCCACAGGTTTGTAATACGCGTCGGGACCGTCGTGGGAATCAGCTCGGCTGCGCCCCGTGTAAGGCCAACAAGCACCACCTGGATGAACGCATCCAGAGTTGTCGGGTGGATCAGATGGTCCTGTCGCGGGTTTTGCTGACCATCCGCGAGCCAGGGGAAGGTATTGACCTCTGCGACGACGTGGCCCTCGGCGCTGAAGTTCACCTTGGACAACGTTTGAAAGGTGGGACCGAAATCAAGGCCAATGTCGCGGAAATGCTCGTATACAACCGAGACATCCACCGTTTTGCCGCATGACCCGGCATGTTGGTCCCACTCCTCCGTCAACGCCCTGGCTGACTTTGTTGCCTCGAGTCCTCCGTCCACTGGGTTGTGCTCGGCAGCCTCATATTCCACCTGGAGCAGGCCCCGGCAGTTTTCTCCCCATCTTCCGTTATCCAGGGCGTAGATGCGAAACTCAAACCGACCGCTGCCACCTTTGTCCATGGTATCCTGGTCCGGGCGAATGCAAATCTGACACTCTGTCCCTTGCTCACCCGTGGTGTCGATGCTCAAAGCCCGCTGGAACGTCGCCTCTGTAAAACGATACCCTGCGATGGGCCGAGGATTCGCCGACTCCTGCACGAGCTGCCGAGCACCTTCAATCGCCATGACCAACATACCCGCAGCGGGATAGATCGTAGCTCCATTGACGACATGGTCTGCGACCCAGGGCGTTTCCGATTGCCGAATGAACTTTGTCCACCGTGCCTCGAGCGGATTCCCATCGCTGCGCCGAGTGCCTAGCAGGTCAAGAGGGGGATGGCGGCGCAGGCGGTAGTCTCTGCTCACTCGGCTCTCGTGCCAATACGACTGCGAGTGGTCAAAGGGGTACTCGGGCAGGTCCGTCAGTGGCATTCGCCGGTGCACCTTGCCGGACTCAAAGTGGTTCACTGCCGTCAGGTTGACGGGATATCCGGCGCACCAGAGCCTTCCGGCGGCAGCCATGGTTGTCTCAAGCGCAGAGACATTGCGCGTTAGACATGATGTGTATTTGACCTCGTTGATTGTGGAACCTGGGGCCGTGAGAATCTGCTTTATTGGCCCCGCCAGCGCGCTGTGGGGGCCGAGTTCCAGCAAGTCGTATATCTGATAATCCTGGCTGCCAGCCGCGGCTGTTTTGCGTAGCCCTCCGAGCTTCTTCACTGCTCCAGTCCCAGGCGAGACCAAGCGGCCTAGCGCCTGCGAGAAGCGAACGGGACTAACAAGGTTTCTCACCCAGTAGTTCGGGTCACAGAGCTCCTGGATGCCACTGACAGGCTGAGTGGTAACGGAGGAAATCATCGTCGCGCAACCAGGAAGAGGACGACCGAGCTCTAGCTGACCCATCTGGCGGGCGTACTCGTCGGCAAGGCACTGCATATGCGGCGAGTGATACGCCACATCGACTTGCAGCCTGCGAGCAAAGAGTCCATCCCCTTCGACAAGACGCTGCATTAACTCGATCTGCTCCACGTCGCCGGAGATTGTGGCACTCGAGGAGCTGTTGACGCACGCGACGACAATCCCACAAGACCCGCAGTCCGCAGCGATCCTCTCGATATACCCCGCTGCCTGCACCTCGGAGGCGCCCACAGCGAGCATCGCGCCCTTTTGCTCCCCAGTCGCCGCCAGTCTGCCCGCGAGCTTCCCACGCAGAAAGGCAACCTTGCACGCAGACCGCAGCGACAGCGCGCCCATGCAATACGCAGCCGCAATCTCACCAGACGAGTGACCAACAACTGCCTTGGGCACAATCCCAAACGAGCGAAGCAGCTCGATAAGCGCAATCTGCAGCGCCGTGCACAGCGGCTGGCTGATATCCGGCTGGTTTACCCGTGACGACGCCCTGTCCCTCAACAGCTCCTCCATGAGCGACCAGGCACAGCCCAGCTCGTACAGATACAGTTGGGCGCGCATGAGCGTGTTCTTGAAAATCGGGTACGCGAGGAGCTCGCGGCCCATGCCGGCAAACTGGGCGCCCTGACCCGTGAAGACGAAGGAGAGGCCCAGATTCCGGGACGAGCGGAGAGGGCTTGCAAGGGTGACTCCGTCTGCGTGAAGGCTCGCTGTCGAAAGGGGAATTGCGTAGGATCTCCACGGGAGGATACTGCGTCTCTGGGAAAGGGTGTGAGCGAGGTCGGAGAGGTAGCGGGGGTCCGTTGCCTGCCGGCTCTTGAAGTGCGAGTTGTAAATATCGGATAAGCGCTTCAAGCCCCCAACGTCGGCTGCAGACCAGACAAGTAGGGCAGGGTGCGATGTCATGGTGCTCTCCGAGCCATTCGGGCTTTGCACCGCAGCCCCCGCCGTGCTTAGCTCACCTGCCCCGGGTGGTACTGGGGCAGTGCTATGGAACCCCAGCAGCCCCTGCGATTTCAAGAAGTTGTACGCATCATCCAAGACAACATGCGCGTTCGAACCACCAAACCCAAACGAATTGACCGAGGCCCGACGCAGCCCAGTCGAAGGCCACGGTATCGCTTCGCTTGGGAAGGCGAGACCCAGCATCGGCGCATCAATGCGCGGATTCAGCTTCTCGAAATTCGTGTTGGGCGGGATAATCCCCTTCTCCAGCGCAAGGACCGCCTTGATCACACCCGCAACACCACTGGCCCCTTCCAGATGCCCGACATTGGATTTGACTGCACCAACATACAGCGGCTCCTCGGGGCTGCGATGCTGCCCAAAGACGGCCCCAATCGCACCTGCCTCGATGGGATCGCCCACGGCCGTGCCCGTGCCGTGTGCTTCAAATAACCGCGTGACCCCAGGATCGAGATTCGCCTTTGCGTAGGTCTCGCGGATGAGCCGTTCTTGTGCTTCGCCGCTGGGCTGGGCGATTCCTGGGGTGCGGCCATCCGAGTTGGAGCCCGTGGAGCGGATCACGGCGCGGATTGCGTCGCCGTCTCGTAATGCGTCGGACAGGCGCTTGAGCACGAGGACCCCAAACCCTTCGCCGCGCGCGTAGCCGTTTGCTCGGTGGTCGAAGCTGTAGCAGCGGCTGTCGGGGGAAAGAAAGTTCATATTCGAGAGGATGAGGGAGGTATCCATCCCGAGTAGCGTGTTGGAGCCCGCGACGATGGCCTAGATTGTGTTAGAGATCCCACCAGGGCAAGGGCAACAACGCGGGAGAAAGGCCAAGTACAGTATCTGACTCTCCCATGGTCAATCCCTGGCAAGCCAGGTCCAGAGCCACCAAGCTGCTCGAGCATGCCGTGTCGACCTGCAAACTGGGTCCGCGCAGGTTGTAGAACCAACTGATGCGGTTTGCAAGTATACTAATCGACGACCCCGTCGCCGCGTATCTGGGCAGCGAGTCATGGTCTCGCATGGTCATGAGCCGATAGTCGTCGGCGAACGACCCGGTGTACACCGAGGTGTTGGATCCGTCGACCTGCTCCAGTGGAAGTCCAGCTAACCGTCACGCATATGTGTCAACTGCTATACGCGGTACATGGGATCAGAACTTCGGGCAAGTCTCACCATTCTCGAGGGCTCCGTAGACACATTCCAGCAACTGGCGCTGTTGGACATCCATTGATGCGGCTTCGGTGGAAGTGATGGAGAAGAACGGCGCATCGAAGAGAGAGAGGTCCTCCTTGATAAAGTGTCCTCCACGCGGGCGTACCTGATGGACGAGATGGGAGATTAGCCGCGAACACAAACGAGTAATTCCAATGCTGCTGGGAAAGTAAAGTACCTGGTTGGTTCGGCTCGTATCGCTTCCATGAAAGGCATCAATGTTGTAGCGATCCGCTGGAACTTGCTGCATCGCACATCGCTTTTCCACAAGCATATTCCAGAACGCGGCTGGGGAAGTGGCATCCTGGGGAAACCTCAGGGACAGGCCGATAATGGCAATGGGCTCTAAGACCTGCCCGTCAAACGGTTGCTGCCCAGGGACAGGCGGAGCAGAGTTACGATCCCCTGACGGGAGATCGTAGGCAAAGCTGGGGGCCATGGTCAATGTTGCACAGGGACTGTCAAACAGGGAAATCGATATCAAAATGAGGGGATCCGGGGTTTCTGCCTATGCCTCTCTGAGCGGGAACACAGTGATTTTACCCTCATTGCTCCCATTTATACGCAAATAGCACTCCTCTGCCTAGTGCTACCCATTCCTGGTGGGAGAAATCGGACCCGAATCTGCTACCAGCGCCCGGCTTTCTGCCTGGCCGGGTTTGTCCAGAAGTGCCATCCTCCGCGTATGCAATGGAAAGCATCGTGTCTGATCGGTTGGTTGGCCAGAACTTGCCGCTTTCGCCCACCAGTGGCTGCAGTGCCTGGCGATGGTGCGTGGGGCGCGCAAAGGTCACAATCCCGCTGCGTTTCGTGTCTTCGTGTTATCCTTGCTTAGGCCTCTCGGAGGGACAGTGTTGCTCGGGTTGAGTTCCGTCTGACCTCGTGTATGGTATGGTATTGTTTTATAACGGAGGAGCTTTTGCAGCATCTCGGACAGTAAGATTGTAAAAGATGTCGCAAAGAGTGATGGAGAGTTGATGAGTGCGGGGCCTCGAGTTATATTTTCCAAGAGTCCGATGGCGACATCGCACTGCGTATGGCGAGTGCGGGGGACGTGCGGGCCCACGACGACGAGGAAAGCTTATTACAACTGCTATCCAGAACGACGCCCCTATGAAAAAAGAAGAGAATAGAAAGACTATATACTGTCCCTGCGTGAATTGACTCGGAGTTCCAATGCCACCACCTATCGAACCTGCTCGGCGCCAGATTTGCGCTCAGCAGCGAGTGTATTCTCAATATCGAATACGCTCGACTGTCGATCCCTCTGCTCAAGTATTAATCTCGGACCGCTGTGCCGAATCAGCCAAGGCTACTTGGCTCATTTCTTGTCGACCAGGGGTGGCACGGGATTGGGCTATGCAACCCGTCAAGCGCAGCTGAACAAAGTGGCAGGGATTCGCCTCCTTGCAAGCTGCGAGCCACGCCACGAAGAGGGGAGCAGCAAAGTTGCAACCGTGTTTTTCCTGGCAAAGGGTTTTTTATTGTCGACCCAAGAGCAATCCGTTGCTGGATCATATTCTTCCTGTTTGAGCGCAACACTCACTCAGCATGGAGAAAGCAGCTGCCGACATCGAACAGCCCGCAGCCCAGCCCGAAACGAGCGACTTCATCACCGGATGGAGACTGGCCATCCTGCTACTAAGGTTGGCTTCTGTCTGCCGAGTGCCAAAAGTGTGCAAGACTGATTGAACAGTGTGTCTATCGCAATCTTTCTCCCCAACCTCGAGGTCTCCATCGTCAGCACTGCCTTGGTCACCATTACCAACGATCTCCAGGGCTTCAGCAAGACTGGCTGGGTGGTTGTCGCGTATCTTGTCACTTATACCGGTAGGTCTCTCGTTGACTGCGACAAGACTGGGCCTTACCGTCTTGCCTGGAACAGGCTTCATCATCATCTGGGCCAAGCTGAGCGACATACTCACCCGCAAATGGTCGCTGATCGCGTCGCTGGTCGTCTTCATTGTTGGGTCAGCAATATGTGGTGCTAGCCAGAGCATGACCATGCTGTGAGTCTGCCTTGTCTCTCGGTAGCGTCAGGGCACGCGTGCTGACCATTCACCCGTCAAGCATCGTGTTTCGCGCCCTCCAGGGCCTCGGGGGAGCAGGGTGCTTCTCGATATCCATGGTGGTCTTCTTCGAGATGATCCCGCCAGCCAAGTATCCCAAGTATGGATCGCTGCTCTCTGCTGACGTTGCGCTGGCGACTCTCCTGGGGCCGATTATTGGCGGCGCCATTGCAGATGGGACCTCGTGGCGCTGGGTGTTTCTTCTCAAGTGAGTCTGTCACCATCACAGTGATCTCTAAACTAAACGCCTCCAGCCTTCCCATCGGCGCTCTCGCCGTCGTCGCACTGCTCGTGTTTCTCCCCAAGAACTTCCCAAATCACGGCTCGCGCCCAAAGCCCCCCAACAGCAAGCACTCTCTGCAGCGAGTAGACTTCATCGGCACCCTCCTCCTGGTGGGTGCCAACCTCCTCCTCGTCACAGCTCTCCTCGAAGCCAGCACCGACTATTCGTGGTCCTCTGCACTCACCATCTCTCTCCTGACCATCTCCGCCGTGCTCTGGATCTGCTTCGTCGTCTGGGAGTACTTTGCCACCAGAGAGACCTGGCCCGTCGAGCCCGTCTTCCCCTTTCGCTTCTTCCCCAACCGCTACTGGATGGGGATGCTACTGCAGTCCTTCTTCCTCGGTGTCCCCTTTACCATGCTCGTGATTGCCCTCCCGCAGCGATTTCAGACGGTAAACAGCATGTCCGCGCTCGACGCCGGCGTCCGCCTCCTCCCCTACGCGATGCTCGCGCCCGTCGGCTCTCTCGTCAGCAACATCATCTTCATGCGCCGCCCCGTGCCAATCCCACTCTTGATCGCGGGCGCCACGTTTCAGGTCCTGGGTCTCGCATTGCTGGTCGCCGAGCCCGTCCGCGAGTCACTCCCAGCCCAGCTGTACGGATACGAGACCCTGGCGGGGTTTGGGGTGGGGATTACTTTTGGGACGCTGGTAACTATTACCCCGTCGAGTGTGGAACCGCGCGACCTCGCAACAGCAACGGGGGCGATGATCCAGTTTCGACAGATGGTGAGTTTCCACACACATTTACGCCCAAGGCTCCGAATAATTACTATACAAAAACCCAACGGACTGACTAATACTCTGCAGGGAAGCACAATCGGCCTCTCAATCGGCTCGGCCTTGCTAAACAGCTACATCAAGAGCCATTTGGCGCCCCCAGTTCTGAGCGCCTCTCAGCTCGAGTCGCTGCTGGAGAATATCCGCGTCATCTTTACACTGCCGCCGGAGCTGCAGCAGGTGACGAGAGAGGTATTTGCCGCGGCGTTTGAGCTGCAGCTCAAGGTCGTCATTGGCCTTGCGGCGGCCCTGTTTCCGTCGATTCTGCTTATGCTGAGGGTGACGAGGAGAGATGGGGGGATTCTTCCGGCGGGGACGGGCGCAAGGTGAATATTCCTCATGCAAACGCGGCTGCTGAGGTGACTTGCACGTAGGAAGTCTGGAGGGGACCCGACGGGGCGCGGGGATGGTCGCCGGCGATGGTGGGATGGGGAGCGGGGAGGGGGAGCTGCGGGAAGGAAGACCGGGGGGTGGAGGCGCAATGGGAGGACCAAAAAAAGAAAATCCAGATTCAATTTGTAATTGGTTTGCATATCCCGAAATAAGAGCGAGCGACATTCCAGTCCCTATTGCCATTCCCTACTAGTACTACTACCCCTTCCCCCTCGCTTCTGCATCACTAATAGCGCCTCTAATCGCCCTAACTGCATTATCCAAATCGCGTCGCTCCCCTGCGCCCGGGATGCAATGACCCAGACGATGCGTAGAAACATGCCTCCCCTGTGCGGAACACAGCCTGGCGAGCAAGTGGCCCTGCCCCGGCGCAACCTCATCATTCTCTGCGAAGACGTGCGCGGTCGGGATATCAATGGTCATCGGAACTGCAGCGCGTTCTCCACTAGACGGGGCTTGCGCTTGCGTTTGTTCTAGCATCTTGACCTCGTCGGCCTGCAGAGCGGCATAGTCGGCCGCCATCCCCGCGGAGAAAAACACGGCGACCCTGAACGGGGCCGGGGCCCGCGCGCGCAGGGTGGCAAAGGCGGAATGTTCTGCGAGGCGCGCCAGAGGGGAAGGAGAAGGGCGAAGTAGTAAGGTGGCCGCTAGACAGGATCCATGGCTGAAGCCCACAACGCCGTCGTAAGGGGGGTCTGCGTCGGCGATGAGGGCGACGAGATCGCGCAGCGCGGAGAGCATGCTGAGGCCCGAGGTCGGGGCAAAGTACGCGTGGAAGGTGTCTGTGGGTGAAACGAGGTTGGAGATCCCTGGTCGGATTGCGACGACTGGCTAAGCTATCTATCCCTGTCGCCCGACAAGGGGGCAATACGAGCCGTGCTTAGGTGGGCGCTTACCGGGTGCCATGGGGTGGTCCAGCGCCCCTTCGACAAAGTCGTACGTATGCCCGGGGCCGAGGGCAAATCGAATGGCGCCTAGAGATGGTTCCCGGTGAGCAGGGGATTGACTCGCACAGAGGTGGCTTACTAGTCTGGAGCTCGAGGACCTGCAGCCTCGGAAATCAGCCACGAGAGGGCGAATGGGATGGAGGGAAACTCACTTTGATGTTGGTGCCAACTCCGTGCAGACAAAGGAAATGCATTTTGGTGGCGAGACTCACAAGGTACAGTACCGGGAGATACTGCACTCCTACTTATAGTCATGATCGGCCTTTTCCAGGCGCCTGTCAGCACTAGCACTAGTGTTGTGCTTGCCAGGCTTGTCGACTCTGCCAACTTGACAGGGGTTTGATCGTCTCTTGTTGTGACGGTGCGGGGATGAGCATGCGCGTCGTGTTCTCTTTTGTTGCGTTGGCTTCCACCTATAAGAAGGTTCATAGTGCGGGCCCGTGGCCGATGGGGTAATCCCACAAAGGGTACGCGCATTGCAACCAGTTTCACGACACTGTTTGTACGACTCGCCCATTCCCAAGGGTCGTGTTTATTTACTTCTCAGAGGATTCCCTGGACATGGTGATCGTTTAACACAACAAGAAGCGAGACAAGATAAACAAAAAGCACAATGTCGAAAGAATCCCTACCTACAGTGGCTATCATCGCCGGCGCCTGGCAGAACCCGGATAACTACGTGCCACTGCGAGACGCGCTTGCAAGGCTCGGCTACGCGTCTGTCTGCCAAGCAGCTCCGTCCACCTGCCTGCCTCATGGCGATACCGATCTCCAGGCGGACATTGCGTTTGTGCGCGACGAGGTCCTTGGCCCCTTGGTCAATGGCGGCAAGGACGTCATTGTAGTCCTGCATTCTTTTGCCGGTGTCTACGGTGGCGGCGCCCTGAAGGGTCTGAGCAAGACTGAGTACGCGCAGAAGGGCAAGACAGGTGGCATTACGGCCGTTGTCTATGTTGCTGGGCCCTGTGTCCCGAGCGGGATGAGCACCCTTCAGCTCCTGGGCATCGGGGAAGACCTCGTCCCCTGGGTTACACTTGATGTATGGTCCCCTTTACACCTACTCTTTGCCCTTATTCGCCAGACGCACCCCCTCTAAGAAATGAAATGGCCAGGAATCCACGGGTCTCCTCAGCCTCGTCGACCCGGTTGCCCTCCTATTCCACAAGCTTCCTCCGACTGAGGCGCAATCTTGGGCTGCCAACATGAAGCGGCAGGCAATCAAGCCGCTGCAGTGCATTGTGCCCTATGCACCCTTCGAGGACGACTTTTACAAGGGTCATCTGGCGTACTTGAAGTGCGCAGAGGACGCGTGCGTCCATCCGCCTGGCCAGGCCAAGTTTATTGCCGCTGCTGGAATTCAAAACACAGACGAGTTGCCAACCAGCCACATGCCGTGGCTGGAAATGGCGGATACTACGGCTGAAAGGATCTTGGGTTTGGCGGCCAAGGTGGGCATGTAGGTAGGGAACTGGTGTGGTATCTGGCATCAGGCATCAGGCATGATGTACCTACGTATCTTATCTGGAGATAGTGATTATTCAATATGCACAATTGCTACTCATGCGTACCGGAACCGCGCAAGCACTGCCAACGCACGTTGAATTTTCTCCGCCCCCGTGGCGAATGTAATGCGAATCCACCCGCATTGTCCCACCCCAGGGGAGAACCGCTGCCCCTGGGCAACGACAAGGCCCATGCTGGCGAGGCTTCTCACCGCTGCAGTTTCCATCTGCACAGTGCATGCGCCTGGAATGATTTTTGCGAGGATGAATAATCCATGCGTTGCAGGGATATACTCGATCCCCACCTGCTCTAACCCCTCGGTAAGCAGGCGATACGATTCGCCAAGAGCCTTCGAATTGCGCCAAACTAGCTCTGGTAGCTGGGGCAGGCCGAGGAGCGTTGTGCCTAGTCTACTCGCGAGCGAAGAGACCTGCCAGTAGCTCGCAAGTCCGGCCCCTAGGCGCAGGGCGTCGTTGGCCTGGGTTACAATGCAGCCCTGTTCTGGTCAGCCCCAGGACGTGGAATGGTAACCGCCCCCCGACGAGACGAAAGGGATAGTGGAAGCGTACGAGTCTGACTCCGCTGCAGCCAAAGTCCTTGCTTAGGCTCCAGACAACGTGGACGCGAGAGGCCATGATGGGTGGCACTGCAGAAGTGCCACTGCCAGCCTTACCGTCTAGCAATGAGAGGGCCGACATGAACGGCGGGGAACCAGGGTCCGTTCGAAAGGCGGAGAGAGCGTAGACCTCGTCGCTGATAAAATGTAAGTCGTGCGCGTGGCAGAACCAAAGACATTCGCGAAGGACTTCTGGCGCGTAGCACCGGCCTAGCGGGTTATTTGGATTCGTAAGCACAACCGCCCTTATGCGCTCGGGATAGGGATCAGCATGGTAAGCTGCTGTAATCGCCTCTACAATCTCCATCCCCGTTGCTGCTTCTAGAGAAGAGGCTGTCACACAGATTGGGGTGACGTTGGCATGGATGCGGAAGTAGGGGGCGAATCCCTCTGGATCCTGCCGTTAGTCCACTATCTCTCCATGTACGATGTAAAGCGAGAGCTTACATACCCCAGCACGGACCGGCAACCAGTACCTTATCCCCTTCGTTGCACACTGCGCAGAGAAGGGCATCTAGCGCGTTCCCCGCGCCCGAGGTAGCGACTATATGACTCGGGTCAACAGAGGTGGACGGACGGAAGTACTGGTTAAAGAAACGTGCTAGGGACATAAGGAGTTCGGGCTCGCCCCCGAAGCCTGCCGGGTACGCCAGATCCTGTCCTCGTGAATAGCTTAGATATCCGTCATGCATCGTGCGAGGTAAGCATGTTGGGATGCGGAAATACCTTCAACTGCAGGTTGTCACCAATGGCTTCCTTAATGAGGTGCAGCTGTTCACCTCGAAGCAACTCATTCTCAGCAATGGACAAATCCACAGGTGGGACGCCGTCCGTTGAAGAGCCAGCGTGTGGCGCACCAAGTGCGGGTAGAATGGCTTGGAGCTTCGCGCCCATATCCTCTGACACATTGCCCAAGTCCATTTTGTAGGCTGTAATGTACAATGATGGAATGTGAGCTCATGGCCACACGATGAACGCCTGACGGGATGCCCGTCTTATAGGACACAACACGTGAACATACCCTTGAAACGACGTTACTGCGTGGTCTTGCAAAAACACGTGTAAAACACATTACTCTGTATTGTGAACCGAAGGTCGTGTTGCCCGGTCAGTGCCTCTTCAGGCAGCCGGGGCCTCGGAGCTTGCAGGCCCGTATTCCTTCATGGCCCCCACACCAGGTTTCAATTCCATATCGGGGAGTATACGGCATGGCCAGGGCTAGCGTGAGGTACTGCATGTGTGCCAATGTAACGATTGGAGGGGTGCGCAGCTTACAGGACAGGAAATTGGCCGGAATGTCTTTCCTTAATCTATCAGCCCCCGTATTGCGTAGGTGGGATCCAACAAATCATATTGTCAACGTGCGGTTAGGAGTACCAATTCTAAAGGAGTGCGGGAGAGAGCGAATCGAGCGGGGCGGGTGTATAAAACGTGAGCAGCGGCGACATCCTGTCGACCTGGTTTGCGTACTATCAATCCAAAGCCCCTTAACTAACTTTTTAATCCCAACATTGCCATGGTCTGCCCGGTATTCGAAGAAGGCCCCAAGCCGCCACGGCCGGCTGCTAGAAAGAAACAGCTGCTTCCGCATATAGTTGACGGAATGGCCAGAAGCCGACCCGAAGCCGTATACGCGGAATACCCCAGCAAGCCCGACACCTACGCGGAAGGCTTCACTAAGTTGACATATGGGGCATTTGCCAACGTTGTCAACGGCCTGGCATGGTTTCTGGAAGACAGGCTGGGCCGTGGCGACGAGTTTGAGACGCTCGTCTACTTCGGCCCAAATGACTTTCGGCAGAATGCGTTGGTTCTTGCTGCTTGCAAAGCTGGGTACAAGGTACCTGGCCCCATTTATCATATTCTCTAGGCTGAAGCTGACTATGAGGCAGCTTCTTCTGTGCTCTCCGAGAAACACGATTGCTGGTTACAAGGCCCTGTTCGAGGCCCTCAACGTACGAACCGTTCTGGCCGCGGGGCCCCCACACTTGCCCATTGTCAGTACTATAATGCTGGAGTGCAGCCTGGAGCTCTTACCCATCGCCTCCTACGACCATCTCCTCAGCGTGAAGTACCCGCACTATGCATACGATAAACGCTTCGCGGACGCAGGCAACGAGCCCTTGCTAGTCCTCCACACATCCGGGACCACCGCCCTCCCCAAACCCATCGTCATCACCCACAACTGGGTAGCCGGCTGGGCACAGGCGCTCCACGAGGACCCACCCCTGGGCACCGAGAGCCTGGACCGCCTGCACCAGGGCAATCGTGTCCTCGTGATGATGCCCCCCTTCCACGGCGGCAACCTCATGCCCACCCTCTTCGATGCAGTCCACAATCAGTCCACTGTCATTTTCCCCTTACCTAACGGTATCCTGTCCGCGGACCACTTCCACGAGCACTTCATCGCCTGCATCCGCGAAGCCCGCCCGGACATCGCCCTCCTCCCGGCGGGGTTCATCCACGAGATCGCCAAGGACCAGGCCCTCCTCGACCTCGCAGCCAAACACCTCGAGTACATCTTCTACACGGGCGGCGACGTCGCAGACGTCTATGGCAACGCGGTCGCGAAGCACGTCAAGCTCTTCAACGTCAACGGGTCCACTGAACTGGCCTCATATCCGGCCCTGCGGCCCGGCGGTGGCGCCTGGGACCGCACGATCTGGAAATACATCATGCCGCATCCCGTCGCGGGGATCGATTTCCGGTGCCACAGCTGGGACGGCGGGGACGCCAAGTACGAGGCGGTCATTGTGCGGAATCCAACCCCCGACGACATCCAGCCGATCTTTACAGTCTTCCCGGACGCGACAGAGTATCGCTCGGGTGACCTGTTCTCTCCGCATCCGACCATCTCCGGGCTATGGGTCTACCGCGGCCGGGCAGACGACTGCTTCGTTCTCGTGACGGGCTCGAATATCAACCCGCTGGCGATGGAGAGCTGCGTCGTCGCGCACCCGGAGGTCAAGGCTGCTCTGATGATCGGGCAGCGGCGGCCACGACCGGGTCTTTTGATCGAGTTGGAGGATGAGATTCAGGCCGAGGAGGAGGGGATGGGGTCGGAATCGGGATCGGGATCGGATAGTGAGGATCGACGCGTGGCGCTGATTGATAGGCTTTGGCCGGCGATTGAGCGTGGGAATCAGGAGTACTATGATCTGGCTCGGGTGACCAAGGACCGTGTCCTGTTTACGGTGCCAGGGAGGCCAATGAAGAGGACTCCCAAGGGGACTGTGCAGCGCAGGTCGACGTATGAGTTGTATCATGAGGATATTGAGCAGATGTATAACTTGGTTTAGGGCCGCTTGCATTGGTGTTTTGATTGTTCGTCTTGAAGCCACGATGTGCGAATTATGCTTTTGAAACCAATATTGTTCCGAATCATTGTGTCACATGAAGGGTCTAAATAATAAAGTGCGCAAAGAAAGGGTCCTACTGGTTTTGGGTCTAGTTATAGCCAGGCTAGATGGGCTAGTCACAGAGGATTCACAAGGACAAGGTTCAGTTCGGACTGGGAATCTAAGAGTAGAAAAGGGCCGAATAGCTAAGTATTAGTATATTCCTTTTTGGTCTTGTTCCTTTTCTTAGCTATGATAGACCTACATATTAACAAGCTTGGCTGATTACTACACCTGCATGTGAATTTTTCATGGCGTTTCTAGACTTGAATTGGAGTCTTGTCACTCACCCCAGGCAAAAGGATGAGCGCAAGCCCCTGAGAACCTGGTTCATAAGCCTAGCGGATTGCTAGTGCAGGGCAGTGCACTACAAAATCAGCGCGCTGGTTCAGCATTCCAATTGGAAGTTCTTGTGAGTAGTCTAGCCTTGTTATTGCGGAGCATTGCCTTCTCTGTCATGTGGACTCGGGTGTAAAGGATTCAGGTGGCGCATAACACCATCTCCAAAGCTTGGATGGGGCACTGAATTGAGTCATATCCGCGTACGATGTGAATAAGCGGGTACATTACGTCTGTACCAGGCGACTCGGGATCTGTTAGAGAAGTCGACCAACAAGCCCGGGTGGGTGTCAATGTCCCCGGGCGCGGGGTCTATCGAGGGTATCAAGAGCTACAGCACGCAGTGGTTCTCGATGTAAGGCATGAGTAAGGCGGCGATGAACTGGTTGACTGTGTACGTTGGCCTTTTCCATTTACCCGCCATCAGTTAGTTCGTATAACGCGGTGCGCTAGCTAACAAACGTGCCTTTGCCAGAGCGATTCATAACTCTGACGAGTGGCTGACTGCGTTCGCCGTGCATCCTGGCCCATCCATTCTCCCCGATATCTCAAGGCATAAAAGCTAACGGAGAATAATAAGCCTCGTCCAAACCGACATGTGCAATGCAGGCGCAAGGTCATTCGGCATGGAGGAGGCGTCGAATACAATCGAGGAGGCAATCACCAAGACCACGGCTAAGGTGAGTTTCTTCCTAGAGGTTGTCGGGGGTACGTTGTATAATAGATTATGGGGGCTAATGATAGCTAACACCGAGATAAATAGATCGATGCTGCCACTCGCGAGGAAACGTCGGGCAAGTTCTGGAATGTCATTGATGGGACGGAGTCTAGGGCTACCTTAGCTATGGAAATGACTTGATATTCAGTATGAAGCCAGCTTTAGCATGTGTAGAATCTGCATTACCCCTATATGAGTGATGACGCCACTGCGGTAGAAGGCGAGATACATGTGATAGTCTTACTATAGCCTGGGATAACAATAAATCTTTCTACCTATCCATAGGTATACCCCAAACCCCTGCTAACGAGGCCAATGTGCGTATAGCGGACCCATACATCAACGCTTTCGGTCACGATGCAATTTGAACAACCACAGTTCCTGGAGCGTTTGTGTATTCGGCAAAAGCTTATTGGAATGTTGATCGTAGACTGACATGAGCTTCAAAGCATTTTCAGTAAGTGGGTCCGGTTCATCTGAGAAACGCGCCATGTCCTAGATTATTCCGGTTACTACAATGATTGTCTGTTGTCGGATGTAGTAGGGATGAAACAAACCTGCATAGGGTCTTCGGCACTTAACCCAAGCCCGACGCGTATCTCCTGGAGAGTGGATGCCAGTTGTTCCAAAGTTGGTGGAAGACGAACCATATCCCACGAACGCCATCTCAGAATTTGCGGATTGTTTGCTGCTGGAGTTCTTGGCGATGCATCTCCGTCGTTCACAACCAAATCGTCGGAGTATGATGAATCAGTATCCTCCCAGTAGTCCTCGCCTGTAATCCAGAGACCTATCCCTTTTCCAACAACCTCAATGTAGAGTATGTCTCTTTTCGCCATAATCCACATATGATCCAATATGCCCTTGACTTGTCCAAGTATCCGTGGTATCTCCAAGACCTTTTCAACATGCATAGGGGAGAATGATGCGTGCGACTCGTGGCTCAAGAGTCCGTGACATACCAGGAGTGCAAAGGACCCAGTCAATACAACCTCCTCTATAACATTGACAATTGCCAACAAGAGTCGCATGGTCAGTGCCCATCCAAAGTCGGAAACCTCGTTTTCTGCGACGCGCGTGGCTTCTTGGATAGCAAATCGGAGTTTGTTACTCTCTCTAGGGCCTTGGGGAAACATCCCACTCTCTTTTACCAATAGTCGGAGTACTGCCCTTCTTCTGAAACATGTGGTGATAAGCGAAGGACGAGGGAAGAAGCTGCACTGCAGGAGGAGATCAATAATACCCTTCCGCTCTGCCCCGACTGCATGGATCCAAATGCTGCTACTGTCGATGATGCTGGCGAGGTCCTCAATTCCACGACTATCCGTCTCGCTATAACGTCGATAAACACAACCCTCCTCATGGTAGTCTAGGGAGAATTCGGCGCAAATATCCACCCTCGCACCCTCCTCAATTAGCAACTCAACCGCTTTGATCCTCCCCCATACAGCAGCTAACATCAGAGGTGTCAAGTCATACGCATCGACCCTGTCCATCGTTGCGCCGTTCTTAACTAGAGCAGTAATGGCCTTGAGACCTCCAGCTCTCGCAGCGGTGTGCAGCGGCGTTCGGCCTTTGGAGTCCACTGCATCATCCGGTAACGCGCCCAGCGAGACCAAGAGGTTGATAATTTGTCCATTATCCCCTCTCGCGGCAGCATGAAGCGGAGATTCGTCCTCTTTTGAACCGATGGCGTGCCTGACGTCCGCCCCTTTGCTGACTGCTAGTTCCACCAGTCGCTTATGCCCATCGGACGCCGCTTTAT
Organism: Aspergillus pseudodeflectus; assembly: GCF_044049435.1. NCBI lineage: Eukaryota > Fungi > Ascomycota > Eurotiomycetes > Eurotiales > Aspergillaceae > Aspergillus > Aspergillus pseudodeflectus. Next base: position 310,908 of record NW_027263806.1, on the reverse strand, counting down.
AGAGAATTTCATCCCAGTCAGCTGGGCTGACAGTAGCACCCGCCTCAAGGAGTATGTCAACCACTCGCTCATGGCCCCCATACGTGGCAGTGTGGAGCGGAGTCCTATTCCGAAGAAGATCACAGCGGGCATTAACATCTGCCCCTCTGCTGATCAACAACTTTATCATGTCCTCGTTGCCATCATCGGCGGCAAAGTAAAGTGGAGTGAACAGCCCATAATCCACATTAGCACCTGCGTCCAGTAGCATTTTCGCCATTTCCCCATACTTCCGCTTGACGGCGGTTCCCAGTGCAGACTCAGGATGCATCGCTTGAGGAAACAGAGGGTCAACCGTATCAGGGTCAACGGCAGCACCACTTTCAATTAAGAGCTTAACAATCTCCACATTCCCGTTTTCCGCACCGATGTGTAATGGTGTCCTCCCGGCAAAACGTCCCTCCTGGTTGAACTCAGCGCCGGCCGCGATCAACAATCTAATCACGCCGGGATGGCCATACCTGGCGGCAAAATGTATGGCGGCCCAGCCAAAACTATCCTCCGCGTTCAGGTCGGCACCCTTTTTAATTAGCAACTCCACCAGGTCCTCATGTCCCATGCGTGCTGCGATCGACAATGGCGTGTCATGGCCCACATCGCGCACCCTCGGATCTAGCCCCAGATAGTCTGTGCCAACTCGCGTGAGGCCAAAGAATGCCAGCACCAGGCAAGGTATATTTTCTGTTATTGCCCCACTATCGCCGTAAGGTTCGTAGTGAATGGCGCCCTTCAATATATATATGCTGTGCTTAATGCGATCCCAGGTGCTTTGAAGATACCTCAGCGCGAGTTCGAATGCTGGACCTAGCATTTCATTGCTTTTCCGGAAATGGTGGCCCCAGTTGAGCGCTGCGTAACGAAGAACTGAAGTCGCCACCGCTGGATGGTAATACCCTGGAGAGGACTCCCCCAGGAGGTTGTAGTTTTCCGAGCCCCAACCCTCGCTCTCGTTGCTTCCAGAGTCTTCTTCGTCCGTGGAGTGGTCGCTTTTGCTGTCGCTGCTGCTTTTGATATCATCGCTGTCCAACGCAGCCTCTTCCTGCCTCTTAACTCTAGTGTCGGGGAAAAAAAGAAACGTGAGACAGGTTGCGGCGAGAGCACTGTGCCACTGCTCCCTACTCCTGCCAAATATTTCCTCCTGGCTAGCGAAATATTCCTGCAGCGAGAAATGGACCAGCTGAATAGTTGATGTTTCAATTCCAACCACAATCAGGCCGTGACACGATGCTATCAACGTCTCTATATCAGGCTCCCCGCGGGGATCAAACCTAGTGTCACCGTCTCTAATGGCAAGAAGTGACTTTAGAGTCTGAATGGTGAAGGTTTTTAGGCCAAAATGCACCCAGGTAATCACTTTCCTTGCAAGCTCCGCGAGAGGATTAACCTGCTGGTTTATGCGTGTCAGGGTGTCCGCAAATGCTTCCCCAAGATTCTGCGGTAAAATCTTCAGGCAATCTGCGCGGTCTCGTTTGGTGACGGCATGGAGGACAGCGCGAATTTGTAAGACAGGGAGTAAGAATCTGAGATTGTTAGCGCTTGAGAATATGGTTCGTCAAGTAGTTAACTCACAACCCCTGCGCCGAGTCTACAATATGGGATACAATGTCTGCTTTGAGTTTGTTGTCCATCGCGCTGGGCGCAACATCGCTTGGTCCTCCAATTTCACGCATAATAAACTGCCGAATATCGTGCCCCTGAGCCTGGATAATAATGATATCCTTTTCCGCAATCTTCCCCTCGATCGTATCTTGTATGTGGGTGCGGCCAGTCAGATATATCCTCAGCGGAGGTCCACCGCCGAGGAACTCCATAAGATTGTGCAGTGGTTCTTGTGCTAGCTCATCAATCGCATCGAGACAAATATAGACGTACCCGCTGAACTGCTGGATTGCTGTTATGCATATGGTTTTTGCGTCCTCCAGCGTCATAGCCTGGTTTTGTCGTTTGCGGCCCTCGTGAATCTGCAGGATCTCAGCAGGGATCTCAAGTAGCTGTTCTAGGAGCTGCTTTGTGATCATTCCAAAAATACTTTCCGCCTTTCGATGGGCATTGTCTCGATAATCACAGTACATGTATGCCAGTGCGGAAGTCGGTTCAGTCACAATACGCTTGGACAAGTGATCGATAACAAGGGACCTGGCATCGGATCATCAGTCCCTCCAGCAGACAGCGGACTATCTGAATCATACCCTACGTTAGAACTGTCTTCCCAGCGCCTGGATCCCCAAAGCAGCAGAGTGTCCGACTGGATCCGATGGCGCCGTTCGACCAGCGTTGGAACAACTCGTGCTCCAGCAGCCACAGCCCTGTATCCTCTGCTCGAGCTTTCTGATGGTCACTGTGTCTCGCTGATGAATCGAGTGTGGTCAGCCATTCATATAGTTTCTTTCGTCTTTGCTCCTGGCCGATATGTTTAATGTACGTTGCAATGTCATCCGTAGCGCATTTAAGATCGAGAACTGTATATATCGCCTGTGAGTTGGGTGTCTCGACTGATATCAATCGTCAAGCGCAAGCGACCTACTCTCAGACATGATCATGCGCGCCTCCGGCGTCTTATTGACATCGGCAACGTCCGTTGCCGTCAGGAGCTCTTTCGCATACGCAGCTGCAGTCGCTGCAGCATATCTCTGCCACATATCATTCTTGTGGCTATCGCAATAGTCGCAAATTCCCCGAATAACAAGACATGGAAAGTCGTTCATAAGCCCGGCAGCCTCTGTTTCCGCGCATAAACAACCTGCAAGCAGATCTCGTTCCCTTGGGTCCTTAATCACCTTATTTCCCGACGCGATGGTGCCATAGAAGATAAAGGGGTCATGGCTATCTCGCTCCTGGCGAGGAATTGCCTTTTCTGGGTCGCAGCCTCGACAATCTTTCTTTCGCCCTCCACTGTCATGTCTGTACCGCCCCTGAAAGAGTCGGTCGTTCTCCGAGCCCTGGTAAACATACCCCGGTCCTTGTCGAGGCTTCGCCATCAGAGGGTACTTTTCCCGCATCGAAGCGAGGTGTATCGGTATCTCACTCTCTTCCATCTCATGTTTACTCTGGAGCGCGGTCAACCCATTCAGCAGGACTCTGGGAGGTGAGCTAAGCACCCCTGTCTCTTTAAATCCATCAACCGTGGTCTGGCCCAGATCATACTGTCTCACACCTCCAAAGCTCCCCTCCGGCTGTGCAACAACGACATCACCAAGCCGGATATCCCGGTCATAGTCGAGATCAGGAATACCACCGCCAATTCCAACCATGAGTCCGAACTTGATCCCCGGGAAGCTGGAGAGCATATGTGCTGCCGCCGTAGCAGCCGGGGTAATTCCATACCGCCCCGCGGGGAGACTTGCGATGACGATGTTGTGCTCACCACTGTTCTGAGCTTTGATGGAACCCAGTGTGTAGATGTTATCGTCATTGGGTTGCTTGTGTTGTGGTGGGGCGACGTGCTTCTCGTCCAGCATCGCCTCCGCTGCGGCTCGTTCGTGCGGCAGCGCGGCGATCCAGCCGACCGAGTAGGCGGAGTTATCGAGCGGTGTGGCTGGTTCGGTCATTTCATCATAACGGGACGATGAACACTGGATGGTTGAAAGATGGGTTGAGAGATGATTTTTAAGTGATTGAGAGATGGTCGGATGAGGAAGGAACAGCTGGACGCCCTACGGTGAGAAGGAGTGGGGTTGGGCTTGGCCTCGAGCCTCGCGATTTCGACCTTCTCCAGATCAGGTATTGTAGCATGTTTGCTTTTGTTTCAGGGTCAGTAACAGCGAGGCCAAATGATTGGTTATTTAGTCGCGCTCACTCGTGGCGCAGCCTGCATGCGCTTCCATCAAGGCTCTCATACGGGTTCAAAGAAGGGAAGGGTGCTAGAGGTGTTTGGTTTCCAGGGATCAGTCTACGGTCGCAATATTTGTGTAATCCCGGCTTGGGCGGGCCTTTTCAGCTACACTTTCCTGCTTGGTTACATTGGTCGTGTACCCGAAAATGGGGTTATCTCCGGCCTGTGGAGCTGAGGAACATAGGAGGCAAGGCAGATGTCTAATTCGGTGTCCCACTGGACGGAAACGGTACGCAACAAACAACAAAGAATATAAGGATTAAACCAAAACGCAACACGGAAAGCCGACACAAAATGTTGAGCACAGCTTCGTGCAACTCGAACCCTTCCAACACGAAAGAAGATACTTTGAGTCTGCTCGCAATTGTCAGAAGCTCCGGGAGATCTCGTAGACGGTGCAATATGTCATCTTCTTGTGATTCGAGACTCCATTCGGATTGAAACCAGCTGTGGTAATAGGAAGGGAACCGGGGGGTGATGTCCCATCGAGACTTAACGAGCTCAACTCCCTGTTTGGGAAGTAGAAGAGGGAGGACGTCAAGGTAACAGTGGTTCTCGATTTGGACCTCGGATATACCTCCGCCGTAGGAGATATCCTGCACCCTTCCGCTGGAAGCCTGTTAACGTGGTCTTATTCGAAGTAAAGTGCATAAGGAGTTGTCCCATATATAGGACGTCTCATTCTAGGCGAGTTGAAGGGGAATTTCTGAAAATAGTACACGGTGAGGGCGTGAGCCACAGGATAATTTCCCAGAAGAGCTCACCCTTTCATTACCCCGCTATTGTCGCAGGGAGTCCAAATGCAAAATGAGTGTTCATCGTCGCCAGTATGCGAGAGATCCCCTTAATAATCATGGCACTAGATCAGAGGGTCGGCAAATCCTCTTGCTCTAGACAAGAGGGACAAATTGGAGTGCAAGCACCAGCCCGTCAAGACACCCTTTGCCATGATTTCATCTCCACATTCACACAGCGGCGGATACGCCCGCGGCCAGCCAATATCTTAGCGCTAGGGCCAGACATTCATGTCTATTGTCACAATGTAGGCATTATGGTTACCTGTTCCTTGTTGCTTGTATTCGTTGTCAAGCAAAGCCCCGACCTAACCCTTGTTTCTACAACCACGAAGCTCGCAGATACCTCCCTAAACTACATGAGGGTATAGCTTATTACCATGGCCAATTGTTCCAGGTCTCGTGTGCTCAGTCGTGAATAAAGATTGTTCTCGATTGTTTCACCACGCGTCCGGTCGGCGTGGTGCAGGGATTGCTGAGGCCCTGAGTCCAGATGCCATATTTTGGCTAGCTTCCTGCACGAAACTGGTGACATCAATCGCAGCAATGAGGCTCGTCGAGCTGGATGTCCTCAGGCTAGATGGTTTAGACCAGTTATAAAGGAGCTGCCCCGAATTGAAGCCGGTTCAGGTTCTGGTGAACCCAGTGATGTGTTGCTAAGGCTGGTGCCAAAGGAGGCAAGGATAACCCTCCGAATGTTACTCAATCATACTGGTATTACCCTCACACCAGCTATAGATGCCGCATACTAACGCCAAGCAGCTGGGTTCGGAGACAGCTTTTTGAATTCTAAACTCAAGAGGCGCAATGACCCATGTGGTGTGGGACCGACCTCTGGTAAATCAGCCGGGCCAGCGTTCTGTAAAGGTCTGTAGTGCTCCATGTCGTACATACACTTCCAACTTTAGTAAAAGTGTATATCGTTGGAAAGAATTTGGTCTCACAGATGTGGAAAGCATAGTTTGATTTGGTTGAAGTCAGCAGGAACCTCGACTATCGGGCTGCTGCAACATGGTTCGGTTGTGCATTTTCATCTACGATCGACATATCCCGCGGTCTGTGGTATGGGTTTGGGACTAATTATTGTTACAGCTGGTCGTTTCATAAAGCGTAAAGTGCTTCCGGCCACCATTGACACCTTTCATTGGCGGCAGGGTCAAGGGTGGTAAAAATCGTGTCCGGCCCAAAATTCAGCAACCTTGTGCCTCCGCCCTAGCTCTTAAATCCAGGCCCCAGGCTGGCAGCGGCTACTCCACCGTTGGAGATTTAATTGTTCATTTCTGTGTTTCTCTGCATATCTCATACGCAACTTGCGCCGAACAGCGTAGTTGAGGGCCTTGTAGCTTTAGTATGTACCGAATGAAAGGTCTTTTGGGGTTCGAGCTTCCCGGCCTATCCATGAACCTTTAACGAATGCTGCAGCACTTGGGTGACGTATTCCTGGTTTGTAGGGCTTCATTGCCATGCAGCTTCGGCCTCTGTACTTCCTGTTATACGTACTCAAACGACTTGACACGCGACGCGCTTTGCCCCTCAAAAGCTGCTCAAGGCCGCAGTAACTGGCTACCTGATCACTCCCTCATGGAAAGGTGCTGCACAACTCACGCTCCAATGACGTGCAGGACCACCGGACGAATCACTATTTGGGATGCTGTTTTTACTTGAAAGACATGATAGATATTCATGAATCTCTGCAACTACGAAAATACATACATGGAGCTTCCCGCGACCACCAACTAGTTTCATAAACATACAAAGCGATGCAACCAAGGTGGATCGTGCGTACATCAAACGGCAGGAACCTTCAATTTATCCCAAGATGTCTGCCCCGGCCAGCCATCCGCATCCGCGCCAGTATATCCCAACTTCTCCTGCCAGCATCGGTACGACTCCAAGTCCTCATCGCTCCACTGCTCCGAAGGCCCATTGCTATATTTGTCACATCCCTCCTCGACTAGTCTCTCTCCCATAGCCTTGACGATTGGCGAGCTAGGTTCTTCCTTGAAGAAATCTGCACCGGGGAATGTCTGGTATTCGCTTGGCTCACTGTCACCGCCACCGTCGCTAGGAGGAGCATCACCAAGAGGCACGCCGCGAGCAGGGATCTCAAGAGTGTCACCGACAGCAAGGTTACCACTCTCGGTGAGATTATTGGCAGTGATGATGTACCGCTTTGGGACGTTGTATTTTTCAGCAATGTCGTCGAGGGTTTCGCCCTGTTGGACTGTGTGTTCGCCGCCATCGTACAGTTTTCCAGGGTCGAGGGAGCCGTCCTTCACCAGCGCGTAGAGCGCCTCTCCAGGACATTCCGTCGAGTATCCGTCCCTATGTCCGGCAATCTCCTGCCCAGCTCCAGCGCGGCGCAGATACGCAATGCTATCCTGGATACCAATTATCTGGTCGTCTGTCGGCTCAGTCAGGCCGGCCTTTCCAAGGAAGGCCAGAACAGCGTAATGATTCGCGTTAAGGGTTGTTCCACCGTTGGCACCGGACCGGTGTCCCTTTCCACGGCCGTCAAAGACGTATCCGTGTTCGCAGACTCCGAGAGAGTACGCAATGTCCATGTAGTTCTCGACAGTGTTGGCTAGATGCATTTCTTGGATGGACTTCATGTATGCGCCGCATTCGGAGTGTTCGCGGGAGGTGTACTCAGGGCCGACATAGTGTACCTTGACACCCTTGGGGTTTGTGATTGTCGTGTACGAGCCGCGCGGTGGTTCAGCGTTCCATTCATCGCGCGAGACAAAGTACATGGAGTGCACGCCAGAGGCGAGGGTTAGAGCGAGGGTTGTGTAGGTGAGTAACTTGCTCGCCATCATGCTCAGTGAACGCTGGCCGTTGGTACAGATCGATCTGGAAGAAACAACGGTCAGCAAGATGGGGACCTTGGGATTATGGAACATTTTATATCCACCATGGCCCCAACTTTCAACCCTTCTTGGTTGGAACTCCTCACTCACGAAACAGGGAACCTCGTATCCATTCTCCATCTCGACCCACGATTCCCGCAAACACGAAAAAGCGCCAAGGAGACCCCCCACAAGATCTGCAGACGAAAAGATTCTGCCGTGTCGATCGCACAAATATAGCATCAGGAACGGGTCGCCCAGAAAAACACGAGCTTCCGTGCCAATAAGCGACATGTTCGTGGGCAGGCTGGAGATGGCGAAGTCACGATGCGACATCGTATCCGTCGTGCAAAACGTTAGTCCGCCACTAAAATTGCTGATGATTGTCCGTGTTTGAGGATTGGATATGCGACGCGCGACTTCGTGAAGATGTTTCGTCGGTCATCGTGCGCGGGTTGTGTGATTTCGAGCGATCCCCAGCATCGGGTATCTCGTCGCTTCAGATTGAGATACGACGCGAACGTCGGTAATATGGGCAGCGGCTGCATTTGGAAACGACAAGCGATTATCTCTCAAACTGCGAGATGTCACACCCTTCTCGTCTCGACGAGTTGTATCGCAGCAGCCAACGTCGCTCAGACGAGTGGTGAGTCTTCGGAAACCCATGGTAGAATGAGGAAAGAGCACATGATTTCGTTGTTTTGGTCGCACCTTCCGTTTTCTAGACCAAACCTGGCGTGTTGAGGAAGGAGCGATACAGAGCCTGGCTTGTCCGAATAAGGAAGGCTCCAAGTCTCGCTGCGAGCGCTCGGGCTACACGAGTACCAGCGCAGAGATCGCTTGCGACGACACAGGAAGCCTAGAGGTATGTGTATAATGTGGGTGAGCAATCTACAATGTCCGTGGTTGTGAGAAGTAGCACATGAAGCAGAGTAGATCTCAAAAGTAGACACTCAGTATTCAGGGGTTATGAATTCCTGGAATCCCGCGCAGTATCGCCCGCAGTGACAAGCCGAAATCCCGGTAAAGAAGAGAAGACCATACATCCGAGGAAAACCGTGTCTCTCTCGGAAGATATGCTCTCGTCAGGCGGAATCCTCCCTCCTGAAACCCTGGGTCATACATCTTGCTCAGAGAGACGAACATCCTCTGTCAAAAGGAGACAAGACCCTCCGTCACAGCCATCTTGTCCTCCTAAACCATCCGAATCCTCACAAAAGCAGCCGTCCAATCCAGCACCGTAAACACCGCATCAAGGACCGTGATACGATCCAGCCCCTTCCCCATAATCCACCTCCGGTTCGTCCGCGCAGTGGTAAAGTTCAAAAACGCCTGCGAGCAGTTCGCCAAGCCAAGTACAAGGAGCGCGACGATATCAAGGCGCAAGTCGCCCTTTTCTGTGCCCGTCGTCAGAAACCGCGGTTTCTTCCAGATGGCCCACAGTCTGAGGAGGGCGAGGAGCATGGGTGCGGTGTTCATGCCGCCGAGGTAGGCCATTATGTCGTGGTGCCTTGACGAGAGTTAGGTTGATATGATTCCAGAATCAAGGAATGAGCCAGTGCAAGGCGTACCATTTATCGCCTTCGGGGAGTGAGCGAATAGCGGGTTCTGGTGCGTTCTTCCGCAACGAGAGCTTGTGCATCATGAATTTCTGGCGGAACCCAAAGTGGATCAGAGCGCTGGTTTTGTGTCAGAGAGTGTCCATTGAACTTTGGAGTTGGGATTTCTGCGCCAGCGATACGTAACAGGTATGCTGACCTTGTGAACCATAACTGTTGGGTGAGGAAATAAGTATAGTCCTCACAGGGGCGCAGCACGGTGTACTTACTCCATTGGTGGCATACAAGGCACCGAGGACATCGTTTCTCGAGAAGATCGATGACATATTAAGTTTTCCCTTCTTACCCCAGATTTACTTTGTCTGACAGGAAATGCGAAGGTATTTAAGATTATTGCTGCGGGAAAGCTGAGTGATCAACCGAGGCCTCTTTGGCTGGGCGTAAGCACTACAGAGCTCCGAGGCTGCTTTGCGGCGTATGCGTGTGTCTATATATAGGAAGGGCTACTAGCAAGATTCTGCTCGATGACAAGTTGCCTGTCAGTAAGCGCTCGCTCTCATGATTGGCAAATGCGGTCTCATGAGGTAGCGGTGGCGCGCTACACCCTACTGGGCCAGCCCTATGGGCCAGATGATGAGCGCATTCCCCACGACCGCCGTGGGCAGGCAGGCCATGGATCATTTCTTCTATCAGAACAAGCACCTGTATACATCCAGTGGGTAGCTTATATAAACAAACTTTGAGTATCCAAGGGGGCTGGCCTTGGTCTTATCGAACCACTATAGTCAATAAAATGTAGTCTGAGCTCAAATGGCCATGCCAGTTTTCCACGGCAAGGCTATATTCCCCCAGAATTATTCCTTGAAGGAAAATCCTATGAAGATGATAGGCTCGTCCAATTCTCAAACAAACAACAGCTTCCCAGCCGAGCGCCCATTCGGTGTTGTCGCAACAACAACAACCATAGCAAGGCTCGCTTCTGGCACATTGATCTCTCTAAAGGGGGAACCCCCCTGGGCTGACAGACTGATGCTCGCAGTGACACTCCAGTGGCTACCATGTCGCACCACAGGCCCGGCTGGGAGCCCATCAACATAGACCTCAAGGTCATATTCAAGAGGCCCACATGTGCCCGCCATTCTCACAGCACCGCGAATGAGCACCGAGTCCGGGCCTGGTCTCTCGACCTGGACTTCCAGTGCTGGTGCTTTGCTCTTCGAGAATTTCGCAGGCTTCTCGCGGCGCAGAGGAGGAATTACATCAGTCTCGAGCGTAGGCGCACGCGGCGGAGCAAATCGTCCCTCCGGATGCGCCTGCTCGAAAGCATATGCATAGCTCATCAACGCAAAGTCATCATAAGCCCTGGATGCAAAGGTTATACCAACAGGCATGTTCGTATCCTCCATCGCACCCATCGTCACCGTAACAGTCGGGACGCCGAGCTGCCGGATGGCAAAGTTACCAAAGGACCTGGCGACGCCGTTCCACCACGTTGGAATCGCTGCGTCGACATCGGTCTCGGCGGCTTCGCGTCCGACGTCCCCATTTGTTGGCCATGCAACCAGATTGAGCCCTCTGCTCTCCATCCAAGCTTCGAGATCGCGTTTGCGTCGATCCTCGAGGGACGATAACCAGGGGCCAATACCGGGAATCTCGTTTATGGGTCCTGTCCGCGACTTGACGGCGTTGACGTAGTTGGCGTTGCTGCTGGTACGGTTCCCGAACCTATTGCCGTAGCGGTCTGGGAGCGTCCCCGGAAGTTGGGGGAAGATTAGGGCGGGGTCGACGTCGGCGAGAGTCGTAACGCTGCTGGTGTCGTTTACCATCATGAGGAAGTCGTCCCAGGCGTATGCGTCCATCTCGCCGGGGCTCGAGCTGCCGTTGAAGTATGACGGGAGAGGATATTCGCTGCCGACCTCGTTTACTACTGGAGCGACCTCGTGGTTTGTGACGAGGGGGAATTCCACTTCCTCGATGATCGCGCCGAGGCTTTCGAGAGTGAGCCGAGCATTGGCATAGAGCGATCGCACCGACGGGTTCAGGTAGACGGGCTGCGCAGCCGGGTCGTCTTGGCCGATAAACATGCGAGGAATCCCGATGCGCTTCCCAGATAGCGAGCTCGCATTAGCCACCCCCATCAACGAGGGTGGCCTGATGCTCTCCGGGCTCGGTAGTGAGACAAATGGCTGATTCCGCCAGAAATCACCCTTGGTGTCTGCATCGCTGACGGCAATAACATCCAAGATAGCCAGCAAATCCCTCACGGATCGCGCATGGGGAACAACCACATCCGCCGATGCAGTCAGCGGCCAGTTGCCGCGAATAGACAGAACCCCTCGCGACGGTGTATACGCTACAAGACCATTATTCGAAGCCGGCGATCGGCCAGACGAGACGGTTTCCTCGGCAAGACCAAACACTGCCATGCTCGCTGCCGTCGAGACACCGCATCCGTTGGACGAGCCAGACCCCATAGCTGCCGCCAGGTATGATGCGTTGTACGGGCTTTCAGCGCGACCGTATAACCCGCGCTGCATGCCGCCGTTTGCCATTGGTGGCATATTTGTTTTCCCGAGGGGAATAGCACCAGCGGCGCGGAGGGCGCCGACCGTGAAGGCATCGTGGCCTGCAGTAAGGTTCTGGAATGCCGGTGAGCCTGCTGCTACGGGGAGGCCCTTGATCATGTAGCTATCCTTGGCAGTGAAGGGGATCCCTTCGACCAGGGAGCGGATAGTGCCGTTGTGCGAGGCGCGATACTCATCGGATGCTTGGGCATCCTCAAAGACGTGGGTGTTGATGACTGGAATCGCATTGAGGCGAGGCCCTCGTCGGTCCAGACGCGCAACGCGATGGAGGTGCTTGGCGAGAAGTTGCACGGCGTTGATTTGACCTGAGCTTAGGGCATCTTGCAATTCTTCGATCGAGGCTTCGACGATGCTAAGGGCCTGGTTGATGCAGCGTTAGTCGCAGTGGGGTTACCTCGAAAACGATGTGGAATCGGCCATACCGCTGCAGTGGAGGCCACAAAGGACATGAGCAGTAGAAGCGCAATGAGCCTTGTCAGAAGGCTTCGAGGTGAGCGAACTGCCATGATGAGACTGTAGCCAGATTGAATCCCGGCGATGAACACGAGATCGGGCAGCTGCCAGCAACAAGAGCGACGACCTCGGTGCTCCATTAGAGGCCATATCTAGTGAGGCTTTATATATAAATTGCCGGGTATTATGCCACGCGTGGTTCTCTCCCGCCCATGGCTGCCCGCATCTTGCTATCAGTGCCAGTGACAAGGGTGTATACACCAGGAAAATATCAAACAAGTCAGGAGTCCAACAGCCGTATCACGACTGGCTCGCCCTCGCTGTCTCCCACCCATATGCTATCTCTGTACTAAATCTCCCCAAGCCCTAAGCACGATAAGCTGAGAGCGAGCATGATTGGGTCGGATCCTGCCGGACAACAAAGGGCTTGGCAGTTGAGGTACTCCAACTTTTGTTGGAGTACGTCTGGTTGTTGCGATCCTTGGCGAAGGGGAGGAGATAGCGCAGGATGATCGGTCTGTCTTGCAACGCTCCATCGTGCATGAGGGTGCATAAGCCAGTATACCTAAAGGGGAAGCAGCAGCCGATCAGGCTCCGTTCGATTCCCTGGAGCATCGGGGTCAACGTCTATCCCAGCTACCGGCCAGCTTACTCCGAGCGAGGACTACGCCAGGTCTAATGCAAGATCCTTCGCATGTAAGCGATCTACAGTAGTGTTATGACGGTACAACATAGTAGTGAAGGCCCAAGCGAGATAAGAGGACTCTTCTCCAACGTCGTCTTGGCATTCCCGGCCCTGCATTCTCCTCGTAACATGCCAGAGCGAAGGAAAACTTGGTCGATTACATCAGGGTTCAATGCCATCATCAAATGCCTCTCGTATAGATAGGATTCATTGAATTCCATTCGAGACGACGAACGATACCCTATAATGGAATCGCGACAGGGCGGGTAGACCATATGCTGCCAAGAGCCTAAGTCAAGGCCAACATGAAGATAGGATCGTTCAAAGATAAGAAAGAATAGTCCATAATCTCTACAGTGATGTGCGTTCAGCATGGAGAAGAAACGTAATGAGATAAGATAGCATGGCATATGTCGGCTTGGCCTTGATTGCACAGCACCCGTCAGTCCACGGTTAGTACATTCCGTGTAGCCAAAGCAGGCAGGAACAGGAGATCGCGTGCGTATAAAGGCAGCTGCAGCGCCGATCCGTCTGGCGTCCGCGACCAGAATCCAACAGCGCCTCCGCCGGAGCTTCCTCAAAATGCGGCCGCTCTCTTCTACACAGATTCTAGCCTCGTGCCTCCTGCTCGGTCACGCAGTCCAAGCTTCCTCTATAAGACCCGACATCCGGGCAGACACCAACCGCGATGGAGTCGTGGACCTTGATGGAGACTCGGACGTGTACGCCAAAGGCCGCTGGTCCGAATCCCGCGGTGCAATCTTCCTCCCAAACGTAGGCGACAAGTACCGACGCTGTCCAAACGAGGATCTGGCCGGCAACCCGCTGAGCAACGATGAGCTCGCATACTGCAACGACGCCTCAGGCCATCTACTCCTCGCGCCTGAATATGTTGCGCCGCTGCGAACCGTCCCTCTGGGCAACATCTCAGAAGGCGTGACCGCGCACATCTACGCGACACCTCGTGCAGCCTACGAGCGCGTCCGAATCTTCCTGCTCGATGACATTGAGAACCCCAACGCGACAGAATCATGGAGACTGATCGACCGCCAATTCAACTTCAACGCGACGCAGCTCAGCGCGGGCCTAATCCTCGGCGTTGACGGGCGCGAGTTTGTAAAGGACAAGGAGGTCTGGGATGGCCATGTCACCGTCAACTTTGACGTCTACGATACCCCCGGCTCATCAAGCCACGTCAGCGATTCAGTCGCGCTCAAGGTCGCCCCCGTCCTCACACACCACCACCTGCAGCGCGTCGAGCAGCTTGTAACAACAGAAGCAAACGACACGAACCCGATCCAGCAGTACTTCGTGGAGCAAATGGACGCCGCCCGCGAAGCCGCTGGAATCAAAACCCCACTGCTCCTATTCAACCAGTCCTCCGACGTCTGGGCCCAGGATATCGTCGAGCCCGCATACGCAAGCATGCCAGGCCCTGACGGCCCCATTTCACTACGCATAATGCTTCGCTCCGCTCAATCAACACGTACCGGCGGCCGGCAAATAATGGAACAGCTCCGCGGGCCCGGTGTAGGCTCCTTCCAACCAGGCAGCGCGTCCGGAATCGGCTTCGCGGCCTCGGGCTTCGGATACCACACCATCAACAGCTACGGGAACCTCGAGACGATCCCGCCGTACCGCTCGAAGTCAGGTGTTCTCTACAAAGCGGGACGAGTTATCCAGGGGAAGCATTACGAGGAGTATCCTGCACAAGCGATCCGCGATCTGATCATGGGTCAGGACGTGCAGAATACGCTTTTCCTCGAGACGGGGTGGTTGCGTGTTGGACATGTTGATGAGTTCGTGCAGTTCTTGCCCTACGAGAATGATCTTGGTTTCACGATTGGGATCGCGAGTCCGCGCGCCGCTCTTGAGATACTCTACAGCGCGCAATCGGACGGGCACGGCGGGGTTCCCGCTATAAGCTTCAACGCGGAACCGCAACTCCAGCGCTTCGACGAAGAAATGCCCCCTTTCCTAAACATGACGATCGACGACGTACTTGCCAACGAAACATTCATCCAAATAAACACCTACGCGCAGAAGTGGATCGACCATAACCTCGACATCCTCCTCGGCGACATCCCCCTCGCGCGCGACGACGTCATCGAGGTGCCCGGTCTGTACCACGATACGTCGACAGGCGGTACATACGTTCGCCCCGACGGTCTGGATTACTACTGGCCGCCCGTGCTGGAGGGCGAGTACCAGCTCGGCGCGTTCATCCCCGGTCCGATAAACGGCGTTGTTGTCGGGAGCCATTATATCAGTCCGAATCCGTTTGGGCCGGTTGTTGACGGGGCGGATGTTATTGCGGCTGCGGTGAGGGAGGTTTATGCGCGCGCGGGGATGAATGTTACCTTTGTCGATGATTATTTCAGTCATCATTTGAGTAATGGCGAGGTGCATTGTGGGTCGAATACGCTGAGGCAGACGGATCTTGTTTGGTGGCAGTAGAATTGCCTGATTTGGGGTTGGACGAAAGTAGGCAGTGTATATAGCGGGTCATTGGCAATGGGCTGACCGAGATATGAGGCATACAAGGTATGTCTGGCTATTCTACGACAAAAGGTACTGGGTGTGAGATTCTCCCTTCATATTGGGAGCGTTGCTTGAGCACAATGCAATCAGGTACACAAATGGAATAGAGTGGAGCGGCTTGAAGCACCCAAGAGCAGCGTGGTACGAGTATTTATGGATAGAAGGCAGGATCAAACAATCCCATCAAATCCACCCCCAGGAACTGCAGATCGATCATGTTCGCATCGACCTGAGGGAGGAAGAGCTGATCGTGAGTTGCGGTCATAGACGCCATGTCAGATAGAGACGTAGCCAAATCGTGTCCAGCGTTACTCGGTTGCTCTACCTGCTGGTGGGCCATGGCACTGGAAGTGTGCTTCAGCGGCGTATCTGACGACATCTGAATCTCATGAGAAGTATGTGGCTCAGTCGCCATGTTGTGGGCAGTTGAAGACAATGATAATCGTTTCTGTGGGGGCTGTGCGATGCGGAAGCCCGTGTTACTTGCTGTAGACTGATAACCGTGCTGACGGGTTGTGTTGAGCCGGATATCGGAGATGTACTGCCGGGCCAAGTGCGCAAACTCCGATATCAGGCTTCCCGGGAGGATGCCGTTGCTGGAGTACTCGATCCGACTGAAGTGTCCGCTAGCAATGTCCAGGAGTGCCATATTGAGGCTCGTTTCGGGGTGACTGGGGTTGTGAATTACTAGGTCGAATAGGATCATCAGAGAAGAGAGGGGCATTAAGGCCAGGAGCCTGCAACATGGTCAGCTCATGCGCGCACGAGATAGGTAACGGAGGAAGGAAACTTGCCAGAGAGGGGTGGATGGCGAGATCTCAATGTAACTTGTGAGTTCAAGCATACTGCGAGCAGTCTGCATTAGTTCCGTCCTCAGATCCAATAGCTGGCCGGCATCCAGTCCATCGTTTTCGCAATGGAGAAGCGTCCAGGTAAGCGTCTGGTAGGCATAGTGGTAGTAGTAATGACAGCGAAGCGCAATTGAAACGGCATGAGTCTCCAGTAGTAATCTTGGTCGAAGGGGCTCGCCGGGGCGGAAACGCGAAGGGATCGAGTCCCGCCAGCCTTGGAGCTCTGATTGAAGTGACTTCACCGCGGAATAGCGAGACGCCCATGGTTGGGGCACAGAGGAGATTGTCAACAGCCGGCTTTGGATCTTTGATGCGAGGCGGGCGTATCGCACGAAGCTCACGAACCAGTCATAGTCACTAAAGGGCCGTACACCGGAAGCAGGAAGCGGACAACTGATGTGTGCATCTTGTAATGTCTACACTGCCGCGTTAGACGTGTTAGACGTCGAGCTTGGAGGGGAGGTACACAGACCGGTACTTTTCCAGTTGTAAAGCATGATGTCTTTTCCATATAAAACAGAACCCAGAATGTTCGTGTCGACGAACTGTCCGATGCTGAGGTGATCCTGTTTATCCCAAGATGCTGAGCCAGAACAGCTGCCTCGGCAAGGATTGCGGACTCGAGTCCAAAGCCAGACAGTGCTTGGCAGAATATGGCCTAGAGAAACATGGTTAGTATCACAAATGGGTTTGACGAAAAGAGTAGCTCACCATTGCCATCAAGGCCTGGAGGATGAATCCATCGTTAGCGGTGCGTAGACACGGAGCTAGCCCGACGTACCTGAAGCGAGGTTAGGGATCCCCTGAGCAGGCAGGTATCGCGCCACAAAACTAGCGCTCTCTCAAAATAAGCCCACGACGACCCGGTCTTTGTTTCATAGCCGCCCCCGTCATTGTGTTGACAGCCGACGGCGACTACCGCGTAGTATAGACAGGCCCACGGCTTGTCAGTGGCGAGGTCCTGCTCAATGGTTGTTGATAGCGCCCGCTTTTCAAAGCTATGATTGTCGAGAAATGGATGGAAAGGATGAATTTGCTGCATGTACGCTTGCAAAAGGAGATGAATGAGTATCACCCCCTAGCTCAATAGTAAGTAATAAGAAAGACATACTACGTATATATTCTTCAACCAAGGGCTGCCCCGGCGATAGATGTGCGCTTTCTGCATTTCGATCAAAGTAATCATCGAGGTTAGGGAGAGCAGGTGAGCTGGAACTCTTCAACCTTGATGCGATAAACACTCGAATGGTATCAAGCAGGTTCTCGAGCTTGGTGTGGCCGAGGCGTTGGCTGATGGCTTGGACGCGCTTTGCGGGAAAGAACGAGATATTGGGGCTGGGTCCTGATCTGTTTATTAACTAGGTGCGTGTTTAATTGCACGATTACGCTTACCCAGGAGTGTCGTTAACTAGAAATCTCCCTGTGAGCCAAGCTTGAGACCCAGAAGGAAGCGGCACTGTACCTGGTCATGGCTGCTATTTGGCCGGGATAGTTGGCGAAACTCATTGCGGTCGAGCAGATGGTCAATATACAAGCTGGCATGGCCATCAATGTTTTCCTGCTCAACAGGTTCCGAAGAAATAAGTTGCCGGGGTATACGAGGAGTGGTTACAGACGTCGCGCGGGAGGATGCGGCTCCGACTGGAAACAGTCAGCACGCTTTCTGGCTTTGATTCAATGGCCAACATACCGATTTCATCCGGGTTCTTCCTCCGTTGCCGATGTTTCTGGTAGCTGAAAGTACAGGGTAGATTGCGGGACTGCACGACAGCGTCAGCGGCGGAGGCGCAAGTGATCGGGGTCGGGGACGGCTGACATGGCAGTATTGGCAGGCAACCTCGGCAACCGACTCTTCGACTCCTAATCACTCATGAGGGGTCATCTCGGCTGACGGAGGCATGATACTTACGGCACCGACTTTTCCTCGACCGACAGCGATCGCACGCTTTGTGGAACAGACCCATTGCGGCTGGAAAGGGAAGAAGCTGTGATAACGGAGGGAGAACGGGGAACGGGGCTTCGGAGGGAATAATATAACAGAAATAGCAGCAGACGCCCAGACCAGCTTCGGCGCCGAAGTGGGGGCTCCTGACGTCGACCCAGCCCTACTTCCGCTCCGACGCCGAAACTCCGATGGCTCAGGAAGAAGTGTATATATTTGCTGTCTTTGGCGTAATTTTTTTTTGCCGTTCACATGCAAGTATCCTATAGTCGCCTCGAAGATGGAGTCGGAGAGTTATCAGCTAGATCGTGTCCTAAAGGAATCGCGGTCATCCCATTCCAGTCACACTGCGCAGGGGGATACCGATGGAAGGCCTTTTCCTCGAGCGAGCATCTCAGCAGAAGGGCAAGAAAGAATCATCCATCTTGCAAGAAGACTCACCACTCAGTCTGTCTCGCGCAATCAAACCAACGATGCCCTCCCCAACCCCTTCATCGATGGTAGCGACCCGCGACTCGATCCACAGTCGGACCAGTTTGACGCTGCTCGATGGGCACGACTGTTTCTGCAACTGTCCTCGGCCGATCCCGAAAAGTATCCTAGGCGCAAGGCCGGCGTTTCTTTTCGCAACCTGAGTGTCTCGGGAGTTGGGAACCCGATCGCATACCAGCAGACGTTTGCGGGGATAATACAGCAGCCACTGGACATTGCACTGAGCCTGCTGCATCCGAGAGATAGGTCGATTCAAATCTTGAAACAGCATGACGGATTGGTGCGAAGCAAGGAGATGTTGCTAGTGCTTGGGCGGCCTGGAAGGTACGACGCTCGCTCCCTCCTTCTTCGTTCAGGGATTCTGACCATGCCTACAGCGGCGTTTCTACTCTCCTAAAGACCATCTCTGGTGAAACAAGAGGACTCAGTCTTGATTCTTCGTCACACCTAAACTATCAAGGTAATCATCGCCTCGATCGCCAAGTTGATGTCGCTAACCCCTCTCTGATCCTAGGAATCCCTCAACACACGATGCACCGAGAGTTCCGCGGCGATGCGATTTACCAGGCCGAGACAGAGGTCCATTTCCCTCAGCTTACGGTCGGACAGACGTTACAATTCGCAGCACTGGCCAAGACGCCGCGCAATCGCCTTCCGGGAATATCGCGAGAGACATATGCTGCACATCTTCGTGACGTCGCGATGGCAGTCTTTGGTATCTCGCACACGCTGAACACAAGGGTTGGAGATGACTTCATCCGTGGTGTGAGTGGTGGCGAACGCAAGCGCGTCAGTATTGCAGAGGTCGCCCTCGCCCAGAGTCCTATCCAGTGTTGGGATAACAGTACAAGGGGCCTTGATAGTGCAACGGCAGTGGTATGACTCCCACTGCGAGGGTCATCCGAGGCATCGACGACACAAGCGCCACGAGTCTATCTCGTCTATTGCAATCATCAGCAGTGCCTCCTTGACACCTCGCTTGACTTTCTGTCCTCGGATTCGCGCTGACCACTTTTGTAGGAATTCGTCAGAACGATACGACTCTCGGTGGACATTGTGCAAACTGCGGCCATAGTCTCATTGTACCAGGCCCCTCAGCAGGCCTACGACGTCAGTCGTCCCTTTCTATTGCTTATTTCTCTCGATATGCTCATCATTGCAGCTATTTGATAAAGTCACCGTACTATATGACGGTCGGCAGATCTACTTTGGGCCGATCGACCAGGCGGAACAATACTTTGTCAACCTGGGATACCACCGCCCCGACCGGCAGACCGTGCCAGATTTCCTCACTTCAGTGACCAGTCCGGCCGAACGGAGAGTTCGGCCAGGGTTCGAGAGCCAGGTTCCTCGCACAGCGGACGAGTTTGCCGCCCGATGGCATGAGAGCGACCTAGCCAAAGCTGTCTTGAATGAGATTGCCTCGTTTGAAGAGCAATACCCAGAAGGAGGCCCCTCTGTAGACGAGTTCCGTGCTGCGAGACAGACAGAGAAGGCTACACTGATGTGAGCTGACCAATCCTCCTGCTTTCCTGGCCAAGGAGACTGATTGTGCTTTCAGGACGCCAAAGTCCCCCTATACGATTTCGGTCCCCCAGCAAGTGGCGCTCTGCGTTCGGAGGGGTTATCAGCGAATCATGGGAGACAAGACTTTCTTCATCGTTACAGTCTTTGGCAATTTCTTGATGGCTCTTTTGCTTGGTAGTGTCTTCTACGACCTGCCTGATGACACTTCGAGCTTGAACAACCGGTGCATCCTGCTGTTTTTTGCACTGCTGTTCAACGCACTGAACAGTTCTCTCGAGGTCTGTACTACTTATCCACTATGTTCCTTATCTGCTAATGAATGACAGATCCTGTCATTATACACCCAAAGACCCATCGTCGAGAAACATAATTCGTACGCATTCTACCATCCACTCTCTGAAGCCCTTGCCTCGGTCATCTGCGACCTTCCTTCGAAATTCCTGAGCACTTTGGCCCTTAACATCCCTCTATACTTTATGGGCAATCTGAACCAAAGCGCGGGGGCATTTTTCACCTACCTCCTGTTCGGCATCACATCCACCTTGACCATGTCGTCCATCTTCCGTACTATTGGTCAGGCAACCCAAACAATCGCTCAAGCATTGACTCCAGTGGCACTGTTTGTTATCGGTCTAGTTATTTATGCTGGCTTCATACTTCCCATACGCAACATGCAAGGCTGGCTGCGCTGGATCAACTACATCATTCCCCTTGCATATTCATACGAGGCCATGGTCGCAAATGAATTCCACGGGCGAAATTTCCCTTGCACCAGCTTAGTCCCAGCGGGTCCTGGTTACGAAGATGTTAGCAATCTGGATCGTACTTGTTCCATTCCTGGTGCCGTTCCTGGCGGCAGCGATGTGGCCGGCGATGCCTATGTCGCCGCCAGCTATGAGTACCAATTTTCCCATGTTTGGAGGTATTTTTGAATCCGTACGGATCTATCTGCCCATCTGACTGACTATTCTTAGAAATTTTGGTATTTTGATTGGCTATATCGTGTTCTTTACCTGTGCGTATATCCTCGTTGCGGAGTACATTGTGCCGGATAAGCCACGCGGGGAGGTCCTTCTTTTCCAACGCGGGCACAGGCAAGTCACGCACGAAAAGGCCCAGCGCGACGAGGAATCTGCTACCGAGCCCAGACATGTTGGTGAAGAATCCATCAATGCTCCGCCGCCATACAGCAAGGAGGCGAGACAAATCAACCTTCAAAAGCAGAGCGGGGTCTTACACTGGAAAGACGTATGCTATGAAGTGTCAATCAAAGGCCAGCCCCGGTTGATTTCCGACCATATCGACGGTTGGGTGCGACCGGGTACACTAACTGCATTAATGGTGTGTCTCTGCATTTCTTCGGTTTCTCTCGGTATGTGCACAGTGGCTAATCAACACGCAGGGAGCCTCGGGAGCTGGAAAAACAACGCTTCTCGATGTGCTCGCGAATAGGGTGACGACTGGAGTCATTACTGGGGATATATGTGTCAACGGACGCCCTCGAGATCTGTCCTTCCAGCGGCAGGTTGGTTATGTCCAGCAGCAAGATCTACACCTACAAACGACCACGGTACGAGAGGCTCTCCAGTTCAGTGCCTGCCTAAGGCAGCCTTCGCATGTTCCTATGCAGGAAAAAATGAATTACGTGGAAGAGATTATTGCGCTTCTGGAAATGGAAGCTTATTCTGGAGCTGTTGTTGGCGTCCCTGGTGAGGGCCTGAATGTTGAACAGCGAAAGAGACTTACTATCGGTGTGGAACTCGCTGCAAAGCCCGATCTTCTTATTTTTCTGGATGAGCCAACCTCCGGGCTTGATAGCCAGACTGCTTGGTCTATATCTACCTTGCTTAGGAGATTGGCGGACCATGGGCAGGCGATTCTATGCACGATCCATCAACCTTCGGCGATGCTTTTCCAACAGTTCGATCGCCTCCTCTTGCTAGCCAAAGGTGGCCGCACAGTCTACTTTGGCGACATTGGTGAAAATTCACGGACGATGGTGGACTATTTCGAACGCCATGGCGCTGAGCCTTGTGCGCCTGAAGCGAACCCTGCGGAATGGATGTTGCATGTCATCGGGGCTGCTCCTGGAAGTACCGCCATTTGTGACTGGCCCGAGACGTGGAAATCGAGTCCTGAATTTGCCCAGATCCGTAATGAGCTGGAGCGGCTCGAGAACTCCAACGTTGACTCGGTTCCGGAAGCAGAAGGCCCCCAGCAGCAGTACGCTGCTCCGTTCCATACTCAGGTGTTTCTCTGTACCAGGCGGGTGTTTGAGCAGTACTGGCGCACACCTTCATATCTCTACAGCAAGTTGATTCTTTGCTTTGGAACCGTGAGTTTCTCTTTGATGCAGTGTCGATTACAAGATCTGATTTTCTTCTAGGCTCTTTTTATTGGCCTCTCCTTCCTGCAGACTGAAGTAACCTTGATGGGTCTCCAGCATCAAATGTTCGCCATCTTCATGTTGTTGGTGATCTTCGCCTTCCTCGCATACCAGACAATGCCCAACTTTATCATGCAACGGGATCTTTACGAAGCAAGGGAGCGACCGTCCAAGGTTTACTCGTGGTCATCCTTCATGCTCGCTAATATACTTGTCGAGCTTCCGTGGAATACTCTCGCTGCCGTTATCACCTTCCTTCCATTCTACTATCTCATCGGAATGGACAAGAATGCGGAGGTGACAGACACAGTCACCGAGCGGGGTGGGCTCATGGTGCTCCTGATCTGGTCCTTCATGATGCATTGCGCAACATTCACCAGTATGGTTGTTGCCGGTGCTCCGACGGCAGAGGTTGGGGCCATCATCGCACTCATCATGTACTGCATGTGTCTGATTTTCTGCGGGTACGTTGTTCAACCTTGTTTCAACGCGAGCTTAGATAATTTGCTAACGGGCTACAGAGTTATGGTCCCATCTACTGCCCTCCCCGGCTTCTGGATATTCATGTATCGCGTCTCGCCCCTCACCTACCTCATCAGCGGGATGCTCTCGGCCGGCCTTGCAAAGACGCCAGTGACATGCAACGACGTCGAACTAGTCCCCGTACAGCCAGCCAACGGTCAGAACTGCGCCGACTATCTCGCTGCGTATATGCAAGTCGCCGGCGGAGAGGTATACAACCCGAACGCAACAGAAAACTGCCAATTCTGCCCAATGGCCTCCTCCGACGCATTCCTGGCATCTGTAGGCTCTGACTACGGGGATCGATGGCGCAACTTTGGGCTCATGTGGGTCTATATCCTATTTAATGTGGCAGCGGCTGTTGCCCTGTACTGGCTTCTCAGGGTTCCGAAGTCGCGGGAGGGTACTAGGAGGACGCTTGGGAACGCGGTGGATTCCTTGAAGAGGATGGTTATAAGCAGCTAAGGAGGACGATTTTACATTGGGTTTCTATAAGATTATCAGATCTACGCAAGGTTTTTCTCTTCGCTCCATTTCTTGTTACTCTCATTTGTTCTTTTCTCACCTGGTTGATTCTTGTTTCAACTATCGTTAGAGCTACCATTTCACTATGTAACTTCACTAATAATGATTCTTTTTTTTTTGGCGGCATACAATGCTGAGAATGCCGAGCTTTAATCTGTCCAATCTGCCAAGGTCTTCCCATGTGTAGCAGATCGGATCTACCCTCCGCAATTCCCATGGGTTGAGTCGTGTTCCAACCCGACCAAGAGACGGCCAGACCTCCGTCTTTCCCGTTCCGCTTGGCCGAGGGGACTATCAAACAGGGGCCGTCTCGTGTAGACGAATCACGTCCCCGCAATCAAATAATTCCATCATTCAGCATCAGCTAAAAAGCGGAGAATCCCTGTTTCGATTTTGTCAGACGGATCTCCGAAGACCCAACTTGGCACGAAGCTTCATTATTTCCAGACGTGTCCTGGGTCCTTGTCAGGGAAGAATGATTAACGTAGTTAGCTGCCACCTGCTTAATATCGATTGAGTACATATACCACGGCTAGCTCGTGGCTTCTTCCTGTTCCTCAGCCCATCGTACAAAACAGGCCCAGAACCCTAATCCTCACAATGAAGCCCCTCGCAGCCCTCCCTCTCCTAGCAACAACAGCCCTCGCAGTCCCACACTTTTCCTACCCCCTCCCAACAACAAAATACCTCATCTCCTTTGGCGACAGCTACACATCCACAAGCTTTAATATAACCAGCACAAAGCCCTCGTCGTCGAACCCACTGGGAAACCCGCCCTGGCCCGGCTGGACCTCGGCCGGCGGCGCAAACTGGATCTCGAATCTCGTCGCAAAGTATAATGACAGTCTCCTGTTGAGCTATAACCTCGCCTACGGCGGCGCAACGGTTAACGCAAGTCTTGTCGCGCCGTATACGCCCGAGGTTTACTCGTTGATTGATCAGGTCGCCGAGTTTAATGAGTACTTGGTCCCGCCGCCGGCGTATGCGAAGTGGAAAAAGAAGAATACGCTCGTTGCGGTTTGGATGTGAGTTCCCGCATCTTCCCAAAGGGTTGCCACCTATTTTGTCTGGGATCGCGTGGCTGACCCCTTGAATTTCCAGGGGCGTAAACGATGTCGGCGGCTCGTGGTGGCAGACGGACCCCGATGCCCTACAGGTCGAGATCCTCGACCAGCTCTTCGAGCAGATTGAGCTCGTCTACGCGGGTGGAGCGAGGAATTTCGCTCTCCTCACCGTTCCCCGTACGTTTCCCTCCCTATCTACCCCTTCCCCTGAGTGCGGCAATCCTAACAATCCCAGCAACCGAACGAACCCCGCAAGTAGCCCAAGGCGAGAACGCCGAGTATGCAATCGAGCATCTCTCCGCCGCAATCGCAACCTGGAACACAGGTCTAACCTCGCGAGCGAATACCTTTGCCGCTGCGCACGCCGACGCCGTCGTCAAAATCACAGATACGCAGCCTGTGTTTAATGACCTCCTCGATGCGGATCCCGAGGCCGCGAGCTGTTGGAATGAGGACGGGGTCACTTGTCTGTGGTTCAACGATTATCATCCCGGGCTCGCAATCCAGGATGCGGTTGCCAGGGCTGTTGCGGGGGATTGGGAGCAGTTTTTTGTTGTCTCTTAGGGGCTTCTTGGCCGGAATATGAGCATATGAAATAGTCAATTCCATTATTGTCCATTCTTATATTCCTGATCTTCTCGACTTTCTTTAGTGCGTTCCAAGTATGGCCAAATCACATGGAACATATTGTCGTTGCCTACAAATCAGACCACGAGTGTGTCCCACTAATATTAAACCTTCCTTTCACGGCTTTTCCGCCAATATTGGCACTACTATTGCTGGTGAATCTATCGGTCGTACATCTTGAGCGACCCTGACGGATGGGAAGCGATCTACCTGGGGTGGTCGCGCCTTCCTTGGATAATGCCCCGAGTACAAGAGGAAGGTGCGGTCGAGATCCCGTGTGTCACTCCTTCCTGGTACGTTTCAGGAATCTGCGTGTCTTGGTCGCACCTTCCTATGGTTCAACCTAGTATACTTTATCGCAGAGAAGGTGCGACCCGTGATCCAGGCTTCACAGATGGTGGACAGATCCCGATCATCCTAAGCGGGACGCGAGGCTTGCGACGCTCTTAACTTGGCACATGCCATCCGTCGTCGAGTGCGTCCTTATGGTGAAAGAGTAAAACAACTAGAAATTATACCAAAAAGAAGAGATGGATTCCCATGGTATTTTTATCTACTCCACAGCCCCGACCATCCTAGTACTTGTACGTGCAGGAAGACCGGGCGACGCAAAAGAGCTCCGCGAAGCACGATATCAAGACAATGAACCAATCTAGGCAGTCCTGCTCTTATGTCACATAGCTACAGTGATAGGGTTGGCTTAGAAAACGTTGCCCTTGGTCTGGGTCATCTCCTTCACATTCAGGTTCCTCATCATCCCCACCCAGATGAATCCAAGGACCATGAATGCCGTGCCAGCCGCAAGCATGCGCACCTGCGCATACCCATACGCCTCGTTCAGAACATCGCGGACCTCCGTGCCCACCGCGTACGTAAGCTGCGTCGGCAAGCTCTCAAAGATAAGCGCGACATTCGGCTGCGCGGATGCAGGGAGGTGGTTTTCCAAATAGGGGAGGAACGTATTGGTCCAAATTGCGCCGCTGATTGCGGACCCGATCGAGGATCCGATACTGCCCATGACGAACAGGAGCGAGAGGACGGCCGCGACGTGCTGGTGGTCGACGGAGGCGAGGACGGCGAGCTGCACGCACAGGATGAAGATGCTGCCCGCGACGGAGAAGAAGATCTCGCACATGACTATGTACCCAATATACCCGCCGGGCTGCCGGAAATGGATCATGAGGCCGAGGCCGAAGATGTAGAGCGGCACGCAGACCCAGAGGATCCATTTGAATCGGCCGGTCCAGCGGATGAGCCAGCCGGCAACAAAGAGGAAGACGAAGGAGACGACGCTGAAGGTATTCACCACGTATCCTGCGGTCGCGACGTCGAGCTCGTAGACCACCTGCAGGAAGGAGGAGAGATATGCCGCGTAGCAGTAGTACGAGACTTGGTATGTCATGTCGAGCAGGCAGGCGCCCAGGACGGTCCGGTCGGTGAGGTGCTTGTAGTTCAAAAATGGGACTGGGGCGACAAGGAACTCGTAGAGCCCGAAAAAGATGATGAGGAAGAATCCGACGATGATCATGGCGATGATGTAGCCGGTCTTCCAGCCGTGGGGGGCTGTGCTGGCCAGGGTGAATGGGAGCAGGAAGACGACCATTCCGCCGGCGAACAGGACGACTCCGGGCACTGTTTGGATGCGTTAGGAGATCAGTCCAACCCAAGCATCGTGGCCTTTGCAAAGGACTTGGTTGTATCACTCACAGTCAAACTCGATAATCGCCCACCAGATGGACTTTGGGCTAAGCGACCACTGCGTCTTCTCCCTAACGAGAACCCCCTTCTTCTCGGCCTTGCGAAGGTTGTACGAAAGCATACCATAGATGGGCAGAGCAACAAAGGGTAGAATAATCGCCCAGCACCCATATCCCCATCGCCAGCTCACATTGTCCAAGAAGCCCTCCGCAGCCTTGGAACCAGCAAAAGCCGAAATGATGGCCGGTGAGGAAGTGAACGCAAAAGCGAGACCTCGATTCCGAAGGCTCGTCACATCGGCCGCAAGCACGTCCCAACTGTAGCTGAGGCCTCCGAAGCCGACCGAGTAGAACACATGGCCCGCGCAGTAGGTTGGAAGGTTCTGCGATGCGGCGAGGAGGATCAGTCCCAGGAGACAGAGGACAAGCATTGCAAGGAAGCCCTCTGCACGACCCCAGAGGTCCAGTGCTTTGGCCATGGGGATGTACACGGCTCCAGCCATGGACGACGCCACGATGGTGACGACGGTCAGCAGCGAGTGGCCGAGGAAGGAACTAGTAGCGTACGGAGTCAAACTGACAACCACGGAGCTCTTCATGTTGTTGACGAGGGTCAGGATCCAGATACTAGAAAATTAACATTAGCCATGCTATCATTCTGCTGCGAGGTCAAACGTACAGCGCCAGAGTAAAGTACACCGATCTCTTGCTCCACGTCAGAGTAACGGCCTCGATCTTCTTGACACCCAGCTGGGCATCATCAGCCACCTTGTCGTCGGCCGGGGTGATTTCGTCGGCGGGGGCATGCTGGGCTTCCTTGTCACCGGCCCTGATTTGCATGGCAACGGGGTCGTCAACGGATGATTTTTCGCCGTCGGCAGACTTCCTGCCGACGACAGTATGGATTTTGTCGAGGATTGCCATTGCCGTTCCAGCTCGCAAGGAGAAAACACGGTGCTAGCAAGAAGGGACGGACAGATGAATGAATAGGGTCAATGGGCGGGAATCTCAGTGAGCCCAGCTCAGGCAATTGAGGACATTTAAAGACAAGGAAGGAAAAGAAGAACAGCAGACTCGGAGGAAGCAGTGCAAAAGCTTGCCACACGTGAAGTGTTTTAGTGGATTACAAGCATCAAATTTACCGCTAAGGGCAGCCGCTAATGCGCGGGTGAGGGGGGGTCAAGCCAGGGGCCCACTGTCGCCAAGAGCATCCCCTCCAGCACCCACGAACGCCGGCGCTTCTCAGCCAACACGACGTGGGATATGATGATCTTTTCGCTTATACGGGATTCTCGCTGGTCAGAAAAATTCTAGTTCCAGCAGCGTTGATGCTGAGAAGGAACAGTGCGGATGGTGATCAGATTAGATGGATTAGATAGATAAGATTGGCATGACCCACCATCCCTGTTTGCAGGTTTTCTGGGTGGGCAGCAGGGACTCGCACCCACCACATCCACGTTTTCACTTTCTCTCTCAGACTGGATGAAGGCTGCGGTTCGCGGCGTCGATGTAGCGTCACTGGCTCCTCCATAGGCTATCTCCATCAATTCCATCGCATCGGATGACTCGGAGGTTCGCTGACTCGGCTTCACTTCCAGACACGTTCCAGATCCGAGTGCAAGCTGAATTCTAGATCCAACAAAGAGTTAGATTATACGGCTACGACTCATGCAACACGCGAGCAAAGTCCAATCCGAACTCATAAGCGACCTGCGAGGCCACCTAGTCCTGCATTATCAGATTAGATTTGATCATCGGCACGCCCACGTCCACTTGAGCTCCAGTTACGTATTTTACCTCCCCACCCAACCCGTCTGAGTGGAGTTCTTTCGTGGACCCGACCGTATCAAGTTATGTTCCTGTCATACCATACACGATGGAACAAGTGCTGCGATGTGACTCGCATGGGCATAGGCTGCCTGACGTCCGAAATCGGGGCCGCCGGTTGAAGCACTCCCGGCTCGCGCGGCTTGCTCTCTTCCTTGGTTCTCATGGATGATAGGTGTGTTGGTTGATGGCCCTTGCTCGCGCGTGGGATTACACGATGAACCTCAGTTTCTCTTCCTTAATGGTTGCCGGATAGCTGCTTTTCGGACTCGATTGTACCTGGTATATTGCAGGTGTAGGGAGCCTTCACGGGACGCACTTGAGTTGCTTCTAGACAGAAACTTTTGCGCAGCGGATGCATTCTCGAAGCGCCAAACCGACGGAAAATCCTGTCGCTCTAAACTCCAACTAACCCTCCATCGTAAGCCCGAAGATAAATCGGAACAGACCACGCAACCACCCCTTCCCAGTAGTTCTAAACGGTCATCTCCGTCGAAAATCAAGAGGAGCTCCGCGCAAAGACAGCAAATGAAAACCAACAAAAGCCTGCGGCACAGGGATAAAAGCCACGCCCCCACGGGTGACGGGCGAGCGGGCTCGGGCGGCTGGACCAGGGCAAGCGTGGGTTTTATCTGATCCGCTTGATCTCGCCACCACACAGACCAAGCAGACCAAGCACCGTGTCCAAGAATTGTGGCGGTTGTTGGGAAAGCTTTTCTGCAGGTCAAAGTCTGGGAGACAGGGGTTTGGTAGGAGAGATAATTGCTACGTGGGAGACTTGATAGACGTCATTTTGAAGTTTTTGAGCAGGAAATAATGACGATCAAGGAGAGGAGATCGAGGAATGTTGGGAATGGGAAGGACGGCGAGGGGTTGTTTTATCGGTCACGTGCTCTCCGCCCCTTGCAGAGTTTTCCCTTCCGTCAACACCAGAACTTCCCTTTGATAGCGCCAATCCATACAGTCCTTACGCATCACGTTCCTTCTCCCTGTTTCCTTCCAGCAGACCAAATAACGGCTGCAAAAAAAAATCACAGACAAAAAAAGAGGAACTCCCCCGAGCCGGAATCGAGCCGGCGACCTTTCGGTTACAAAGATTGTTTCCATTACAGCCGAACGCCATATCCAACTAGACCATCGGGGGTGGTGTTCATGACAGCGCCCATGTTTTGCAACCTATATACCTCGGCACTTTGCAGGCGCTGAAAATGGTAAGACCGAGGCTGCCCGCTACCAGCAGCTCTCCGAGGTTCTCGAGCATCCCATCTCTACCGACCAATTCATCCAATCGCACACTCCCATGCTCTGTCAGAGTACTACGACACCGATTCTAGAATATGGTGTTCGACTGCAATGGAAGCAATCTTTGTAACTGAAATGTTGCCAGCTTGATTCTGGCTTAGGGGAGTTCCTTTTTTTTTTCTATGATTGTTTTTGCGGGTGCATCTTCTATTTAGCGCGACATTCTCATTCCCAGGAGAAGGTCGCTGCTGCGAAGAACATGGCGTTTGCCTCTGATATTGATGGTGTGCTCGCCCACGGTAACGAGGCCGTTCCCAAGGCCAAGGAGGCTCTCTGCATGCTTAATAGTAACAACAAGCTGGGTATCAAGATCCCTGAGATGAATCGATAGCTATTTAGAATGATACTTAGGCAAAGCCCGACTCTTGCAATGGTTGAAATTCTCAAGACGTTGATTCTCGGGCTGGGTGCCTCAGGCAGTGATTTCGCTTCTTGCTCCCAACTCACGCAACGGCGACTGTAACTCGGAGGCGTTGTTGTGTTGTTATATGGGGAACAAAAAGCTTAATTTAGGTCGTTCCTTAGACGCCTTGGAGGTCAGAGCCATAGAGCTGGCGGCTATTTGTGAGTGTGTCGTTGCAGGATATATATCTTGGCCGTAGCCGGGCAACTCGCCGCGATATCCTGCACTAATGTGTTGGGTATCCTGATCGATACAATAACATCGAAAGATAACCACGCGGTGATGTATAGTTTAATGAAACAATTCTATTTCTCAAAAGTCGCGATTCTCAAGTGGAAAGACCTAGACGGCTGAAGGAAGAGTGACTAGGGGTATTTTTTGCATTCATGGAATCGACCGGAGAGAACCTTGCAACTGAGTCGCTAAACAATCATGTTTTGCGACAGGAAATCCCCTTGGTCCAAGTCAACGTCCGCTTTTCACGTGGTGAACCCAAAG
The DNA here is from genome assembly GCF_044049435.1 of Aspergillus pseudodeflectus. Lineage (NCBI taxonomy): Eukaryota > Fungi > Ascomycota > Eurotiomycetes > Eurotiales > Aspergillaceae > Aspergillus > Aspergillus pseudodeflectus. The sequence continues at coordinate 279,908 of NW_027263806.1, read as the reverse complement.
TACGTCCTAGATTGATAGCGAGACTATTATATGATTAGAACAATTTACGGAAAGTAGAAGTTGAGTAAAGTGTACACACACTCCAATGCTGGTTCTCCAAAAGGCCAGCTATGTGCCACGAGACAGAGTCGGAGCTGGGATGGGATATCGGCTCAATCAACGCAAGTCATCTCAGAACAGCTACATCACATAGCCCTCGTATGCCAGATAGGCGAGCAGGAGTGGACAGAGATACGCCAGCGGCATGGAATGAGGCCGGGCTACGCACTCGATGCCGATCCTGGTCCACTGCTGGAGTATATCGTGCAGACCTCGGTTACAAATATGTGCGAGTCATCGAGAGTAATATCCCTTCTCTTCAAGATTACACACGAGATTATTTGACGTCCTGAATATGCGTCCACCCATCGTCCTTGACATGCTGAAAATCCATCACCCTCTCCGGCCCGCCATGCCGTCCCTGCGTCGCACTCCAGTCACGCCCAACCGCCATCTCCGGCCGCCAGCGGACAACATCCTTCACCTCATCCGCCAATCTCCCCTCCAACGCATCAACAATAAACCCTCCAATGGCCGGCATCTGCATCGCCCCATTCCCAGACCCACCCACAGCAACAACCAGCGAAGAAAACTCGGGATGACGATCAATCAAAAACGCGCGATCCGGGGTATCAGCGTCCCAGCAGATCCGCGCAAATGAAAATGGTCTCTCTGCCAGATGCGGCATTGTATCGCGCAGAAAGTCCCGGGCGCGGGATTCTGCCTCGAGTGGGACCTGGTGCCGCGCAAATGGGACGCTCGTCACTGCCCCGTCGTGCTTCGGGTCAGGAACGAGGTTCGTATACCCTGGGTGCTCGTCGCAGATCTTCAGCTCGTGCTTGTCCTCGTCGGGCTCCATGAAGAAACCCTTGGCGATGTTGAAAAGGACCGGCAGGTTGCGGTATGCTTTCGCTTCTTCGGGCGTCATGCGGATATGGCATAATGTCCAAGCCGTCGGCCGAAGCTGTTTCTTGAAATCAAGTAGACCATCGCTCGCTGCCCCCGCCGCCAGAATCGTATACTCCGCGCGATGCACAACTCCATCCGCCGTCCGCGCCCCGACAACATCCCCACCCTCGAACACCAACCCCTCAACCCTCCCCTTCTCTTCTCCAGTAATGAAAACCACACCAAGCTTCTTGGCCTCGGCATACGCCGAAACCATCGCCTTCCGTGCATGAATCCATCCAGTCCCTCGTTTACTGATCCACCCCTTCCACCCCGGAAACTCGCCCGTGAGAACGCCCGCCGGCATGGTGGCACGAAAGTCCTCGGGCGTGTTCAGCGCGACATAGTCGCCCTCGTAGAAATCGACCTCGTCTTCTTTAATGTGCTGCACGAGCTCGGGGGTATGCCCCGCGACGATGAACCCCGTTTCGTGAAAATATGGTGAGAAGACGGGGTCGGTTTTCCAGCCTGCCAGTGCGGCCCGTGTGAATGTGGCGAAGGCGGCGGATTTGGGGGAGGTTATTCCAGCTAGAAGGATTAGATGCCGGTTCGAAATTCTAGCTTCACAAGGTAGATAGGAGCGTACACTTCAAGTCCTTGTGCTCCATGATTTTATTCACGTCATTGCCTGCGGCGATGGGCGAGGGGATCTCATAGGGATCGAGGACTTTGACGCTTTGGTAGCCGCGACGGGCGAGGTGGAGCGCTGTGCTGCAGCCCCATGTTCCGCCGCCGATGATCAAGATTGAGGATCCTTTTGTGGGTGGTGGTGACATTGTGGTTGTTGAGTTGACAGAAATCGATAAGATGTGGCGAGGCAGAACTATTTGTATGCGGGGCTACGTTCTCCAGTGGATCCGCGTGGACCTTCCATTTCGCCCTATGGTGAGGGGTATGCATGAGATGCGTTTCGGCGCTGATATCATGCCACCACTTCCACTCCTATGTACAGAGTAATAGATTCGATGCTGCACTATTCCAGGATTCTTCTCTCTTGATTTACAGCTTCCTTCTCGATCAATACCCTCACTCGTCTCTCCAACACGCCATCCACCCTCAACCAACCCCTCAAACTCCCGAACCCACCCATCACCTCAACCTCAAGTATAAACCTGAACCCTCGACTGCACATCCGTCACATACTTGTGCATCTTCCACGCCGGAACCCCCTTCTCGTACATCTCGTCGATCTCCGCCGCATTGCGCCGCGAACACTCCGGCAGGAAAAAGTACAGGAGGACGCAGACGCAGACGCCCGTCGCGAAGAAGAGCCACGCGGTCTTGTAGCCCCAGTTTACGCCATTGACGTCCACTAGCGCGTTCATTGTTAGTGAGATTAGTTTTCGAGGGTCCTCGGGTTTCTAGCGAGACAAGGGGAGAGGAGGGAGGCCGGGGGACGTACAGATAATCGGAACAGATGTGTTGAATGTAAGCCCGAAGACGACGGACAGGCCCGATGCGATTCCGGCTGTTCGAGCGCGCAGACGCTGCGAGGCGACTTCGCCTGTGAAGGCGTAGCCGAGGCTGCCGACTATATATTGCAGTGTTAGCATTTCGTGCCAGTGTGTCCTCTCTCTCGCTGGAAGGAGCTGGTGGCGTACCGGTTGTGTTTGCGAACGACCAGGCGCAGGCAACGAAGATGAGGAAGTTCTTGAGTGGTTGTGTCTGATCCACGAAGGCTAGGATTCCAACTATGAGGAGAGTCACGGTGCACACGATCGTCGCCCCAAAGACGAGATCGCGACGGCCGAATTTGTCGTTGAAGAGCATGAGGGCGATTGAAGTTGCGAGCTGGATGGAGCCTGAACAGACATTAGTCGTAGGAAATGCTGGTTGGTAGCCTTGTCTGGGACTTACATAGGACTGTGGTGATGAGGAAGGCGTTGTCGAACCCGCTCTGCTTGAAGAACAGACTGGCGTATGTGTTGAGAAACGACAGACCCGCAAGCTGCTGAGCGCAGCCGGGTAGACAGGATCCCAGCGTCCGGCGAACGTTCTGTCGATTGAAGCAGGCCATGTAGGAGTGGAGGAGACTCGACAAGGTCATGTTCTCCTGCCCAAACTCCTGGCGAGCCTGTCGTTCTTCCATGATCGTGTTCTTTATGATGGCATACTCGGCCTCAACATCATAGCCCTCGACACCACCATTAACGCGTGCAAGAGTCTTGATGCCTCGCTCATCCTGCCCCCTTTCGGCGAAGTATGCTTGACGCAGTTAGTATAACCAGTTTGAATGCCCAGCGCGGAAACTCACCGGGTGTTTCAGGTAAGAAGACAAAGATCGGCAGCATGATACCGAGGAACCCCCACTGCGTCAGAATCGGAATTTTGTAGCTCATCGGATTGCTCTCCTGCACGATCATAAGGACAAGATTGGCAAGGAACTTCCCAATCGTGTTCCAGAATCCGTACGCGACAATCAAGGCGCCGCGGATGTTGACCGGCGCCCACTCCATGATGTAGACTGGAAGCGTCGCCTGGATTGCGCCGATGCCCATTCCCGCCAGGAGCTTTGCGCCTGCCCAGTCCCTCCAGTCACGGACAATGGTCTCGATAATGAGTGACTATGTGGTGCGTTGGTATCAGTGTCTAGTGGTGCTTAGGTGCTGGTGTGCATGACTTACTCCGGCCAGGATGATCCACAAGGCGTACAAGGTCATCTTGCGACCGATCCGGTCCGAGATGGGATTCAGGCCGATCATTCCAACGAGCTGGCCGAGGGACTGCATTGCGCCCCATAGCGCCGTGTGGTTCGCGTTGAGAGTCATTTTACCCTCGCTGTTCCGGAAGCCGAGGTGGTGGGTGAAGCCCTCGTTTGCAATGATGTTTCCTGTGTAGGGACGGATCGTGTTGGTTGGGAGTGTGCTCATGGACTGGGCATCGACAAACTCACCATTGAGATTAATCTGGTATCCATCCGCGGCGGCTGCGATACACAAGAGGTTGCAGACAATGACAGCCTATCAATAAGTACTTTTCAGCAAGGGATTGACGGCCAATTATCGTTCCACTTACCCTGCGAAACTTGACGACCGTAGCCCACAGCCCTAGATTGTCGTTTTGCGATTTCAACGCGACCTGGCCTGGCTTCTCTGGACCCCGGCTCTCAACATGCTGTATAGCATTGTCCTCGACGGACTGTTGGGTTATCTTCTCCTCCGCCATGCTTGAATCCTGCGTAAAGCTGTTGAAAAACAAAAGGGATAAGGGGTGAAGTGGTAGAGTAGGACGTGGCAGGGTGAACAAATCAACCACCTATGGGGACTCTTGATAATTTATAAGTTGTCTCCACCAGCTCGCCACTTCCTACTACCCCAGAACTCTCGGATCTGGACTCGTGGAGCCCCGTGTTTCTCGGTATATCGATGCCCGGGGTAAAGCACAGGCGAGGCGTCAGCTCGGTAAAGACGACGGCGACTGCGAGCACATCTCAGTGACCAAGTTAATCAGGAGAATGGCACTTGGCCTTCCATTTCGGCCCATCGCGTACCGGTGCGACGAGCCATTGGTGCTGTTCATGTGACACAGCAAGGCGCCGGACCAACCATCGTCGCGGCTCGTATACTCGTACCATTGACCCAATCCGTGAGTGGGCCCGCGCCCCGTCCTGCGTCGTCTGGAGAAGAATTGGGGTAGGCGGCGCCCAAGGCAGCTGTCATCAGCTGCTAGTACTCCAAGCGAGCTGGTCCATGGCTAATCACACCCAGTCGGGTACTGACGGCCTCTGAGTGTCTTGTTTCAAGGCTCCTGCCTGACCTTTTTGACGTCTGGAGCCAATGGGGACCCTGGACTTCGTCTGGCAAGGTGGACAACAAACTCTGTCGGCATCTGAGTAAACTTTTATCGGCGATTGAATCTCTTGGACATGGAGTCGGACGTTGCCCTTCTATACCTCGTCGGCGTGGGACGTTCCAGTCCGTCGTGCCATTTCCAACCGGCCTGCGCGTTGCGAGACGCGCACGGGGCGTTATGTTCGGTGAAGTGCCTACCGACAGGCAATGGGGAGGGAATTGGACTTCTCCCGAGTATGATATTCGCATGCAAAGTGGAAGTTCATGGGGGTTTGCGTCTCCGCATCCTCCCCATGGGGTGGAGATGCGGTGCATGGACCGTCCTCGGCAATGCGCTTCTCCCCACGAGTTGGTTTGCAATTCTCCTTCTACGCGACCAAAGGCGGCAGACCTTGCTTCTGACGATGTGGATGCGCAGAATTTGTCCGACGACCTACCTGGAGTGAAAAAGGTCGTCTGGGCACGGCTTCATGGTACGAACTATATAAGCTGCCTCTCGCGCCAGGCTATGTCGGCCTTCGACTACCATCACGCTTGATGCTCATTTCTCGTTGCATAATTACCCCATCAGGATGATGTACAACAGGAAGAAAACCTCCGCGATGCTGACAGCATTCGCACTGCTCTCCTGTGCAATACCCGTTACTATTGCCTCCCCCTTTCCAGCCCCACGAGGAGGGCCCAGTATCAGCCCACCTCCTGCCCCGGAGCCAGTGAACGTGGTCGAACTACCTCTGCCTCCCGTCGCCCCAGTCGATGAGCCCGGTGCATGTACCAGAGCCCTCAATCCGCACGGCACAGGGTGCATAGGCAAAGCCGCCGAGCTCCGCAACGGAAACTTCCTCCCAGACAACAAGCACATTGTGGCTACGGTGACCTTTGTCGGAGCCCCCGAGGCACCAGACCCAGCTAGCATCTACACCGGTGTGCAGCTGATCGTGATCAAGACTGATGGGCGGAAATTCCCCAACGGGGATGCATGGAAGTGCATCACCTGTGGCATTTCCGAGGCGCAGCGGAACGGCACCACGTCGCTGCTGGAGTATCCGCAGGCGTTCAAGGATGGGAAGCGCGTGCTGACAGGGAACAACATCGTCGATTGTGGTGCCGTGCTCTCGAGTTCCAAGTGCACGCCGGAAACTGCACGGATCTATCCCATCTATTGGAAAACCACGGCCGACGGGTCTGGACCCGGTGGAACGATCCGCGAGAATCGCATCCACCCTGATAACGTGCATTTGGGGTTCAGCTCGTTTACGACGACTGGCGGCGTCATGGGCCAGTTTGCCTACTTTGGTCGACTCGTCTTGAACCCCTCTCCAACCGCCGGGATACCGCAGGTCCCGCGCTACGAGCTGGAGAAGGTCACTCGCCTCTACGACCCCGCCGCGCTCCAACCATTCTCCATACACGGTGACGAACTCAAGATAAACAATCAAGCCCTCAGCGTCGGCGAGCTCCGTGGGTTTTCTGGCGATGGAACCGAGGTCACATACGTCGGCTCAAACCGCGAATCCTCCAACGTCGACCTCTTCGCCGCTGACCTACAAACGGGCCACGTCCGACGCCTCACAGAGCACCCCGGATACGCGGATCCAATCGACATCTCCCCGGACAACCAATGGTCCGTCATCCTCGACATGCGAAGCACCAACAGAACAATGTTCATCGCAGGCATGCGACACATCCCGCCGCTGACAGACCTCGTCTCCTCAACCGCCTCGGCCTCGATCCGGAATAACGGGCAGCGCCGCTTCTTCCAGCCGTGGCTGCTCGAAGCGGCAGGCGATCGCGGCGAGTATTACGGCCAGCAGCTGAATGCACACGGGGATGGGGCCCCGGGGAGCGTGAATGACCCGCAGTGGAATGCGCAGGCGGATCCGCGGTGGTCGTGGGATGGGACGCGGATCGCGTATTATCAGACGCTGACTGTGCCGCCGCAGTGCGGGGGTGCGAATCCGTTGCCATGTCCTGTTTCCACGGCTGAGGGCGGACGCACGTATAGGATTATGTTGGCGACGCTGCCGAGGCGGAAGCCGAGTACGCCGCGACCTGTCCGTCCTGTCTCGGACGTTATTCCCTGGGGTGTGCCCTATGTCCCTGGGGAGGCCATGCCCGTGCGCTGGTCTCCGCCTGCAGGGCAATACAAGGTGTATGGAAAGGTTTCCGGGTACGCGGACGCCACCCTCGTCGAGGGTAGCGGCGGCGGTGGGCTCGAGACGGTGGGGGTCCGTTATCACGATTACTCTGATGTGCGGGGAGTCGTACTGAACGGGTGGGAGAATGTGACGACCGTCTCGGAAAGTCTCACCCTGGAGAGGGTTGCGTGGTTCTCGAATCTCACGTCGTCTGGTGATCACGTTGCCTCCAAGGTAACCAGTGAAGGGGGCTTCCATCTGCTCATTGATCTCATGGAGACCGAGTTTGTGGCGAATGGGACTCTTACGACCACTGTTGATGAGGTTGTGTATGAACAGCCGAAGAATTATACCTAGCATGGCTGACTGACTGAGAAGGAAGTTGTTCGATTTTTGTTCGTTGCTAGATAGGTTGGGGTATGTGGGTTGATCCTGGGGGTAGAGGAGGAGAGCGTGGCAAGTCCAACGTGTACGAGGAAATGGGGACAGAGCTAGCAGTAGTGAGGTACCCTAGAATTGGAGACAAATAAAACAAGGCTTTTTTCGGGCAACAATACCCCGAGGAAGGTGTGGGTACATTGAGCGCTTGTCCTGTACACTGGGGGGGAGCCAGACATAAATAGCCATCTCACCGCCATCCTACTCTGAGTACAGATCAACTCACCCAAAATGTCCGCGACGGTATTCGACCGCACATGGATGTGGCATCCAGACTTCCACGAAGACCGAACAGACACAGCTGGTCTGCTCGTGCACTTCAAGCGAACAATCAACATAACCGGTCCACTGCCCACCTCTCTACCGATCCAGATAACCGCCGACACCCGCTACAAGCTCTATGTCAACCAGCAATTCGTCACATTCGGCCCAGTCAAAGGCGACCAGAACCTCTGGTTTTATGATGAGGTTGACATTGCCCCGTTCCTGAGAACGGGGGAGAACCATCTCGCCGTCATTGTGCTACGCTTCTTTCACGCAACGCAGTACGCGCCGAGCTTTCCGAGGTTGACTTCTGGCGGTTTACGCATCGTTGCACCGGAGGCGTGGGCCGAGGATCTACAGAGCAGCGAAAGCTGGGAAGCGGCCATTGATCCCTGGACTGTGTTTCGGATCGACGAGCCTGAGGATCGCTTCCTCCACGTGTACGAGAAGGTGTCCGGGAGTGCAAAGTTGGAGTGGAAACCAGCGAAGCTCTTGGAGTTCCGAGTCTCCACTGGCAATTCGGCGCCCTGGCATTTGTCCCCGCGCTTGATACCCACGTTGAGGATTGAGCAGATAGCGTTCTCTGCCGTGCATAATTGCGATAGCAGTGTCCCCCTGCAATTGTGGGAGAAAGCTCTTCTTGGAAGTGGTCTTCCCCTGTGTCTCCCTCCTGGGTCGACGCATCAGCTCGATCTGGAGGTTCCGTTTCATACGACTGCATTTGTCGAAGCGGTCTTTGAAAGGGTGCCGGAGGATGCAACTGGCAATAGCTTGACACTGACATATGCAGAGAGCTACGAGGATACTCCCATCGAGGTGCCGGATATCAGACGCAAGGGACAACGATGTGACGATTCAAAATCACTGTTCGGGCCTAGAGACATTTACGAGATGAATGCACCAAGTATGCATGATAGCCTACGGTACACTTCGAATCCCAAGTCAACTGTCGTGGTTCGTCCGTTTCATTGGCGAACATTCCGCTTCATCAGGGTCAACATCACTGTGGGATCCCACCCACTTGTCCTGAACGAGCTCACAATCAACAAAGTGAACTACCCTCTGCAACGCCTAGCAGATGTTGATCCCCCCGATACAGAAACAAAGACCCTCTGGGACATCAGTATCCGGACACTGGAAAACTGCATGCATGACTGCTACGAAGACTGTCCATTCTACGAGCAACTCCAGTACGCAATGGACGTCCGGAGCTCCGTCCTGTTTACATACTACGTCTCCGGAGACGACCGCATGGCCCGACAAGCAATAATCCAGCTGCGCAATTCCTTTCAGGCACGAGCTGGTCTGACGCTGAGTCGATCTCCAACCCATCGCCCCCAGATTATCCCGCATTTCTCGCTGTTCTGGATCCTCACCGTGTATGACCATGTTCGCTTCTTTGGCGATAGTGCTTTCACCAAGGAGTCGCTTCCTATCATCGAGGCTGTGCTGTCGTTCTTCGATAACAAGATAGATCCCGCATTTGGCCTCGTCAAGCTGGAAGATGGACCGGGACTCTGGAACTTTATCGACTGGGCGCAGGAATGGAAGCCGCACGGGCTCAACCCCGTCGTCGTATCGACGGGGATCTCAACATACACAAACAACCTCTATGCGCACACATTGACCAATGTAGCTGCAATAATGTCAACATTGGGACTTCACCACCGCGTAGAGGAATACCGCGTCCGCGCAGAGTCAATTGTGAATGCAATCCGCAAACACTGCTTCACGGGCACCCTCTTCACAGACACAGTCGCCAGCGCAGCATCCACCGCCCCGTCAAGCCAACACGCACAGGTATGGTCCGTCCTCAGCGGCGCAGCAACAGGCAATCTAGCACGGGATATTCTGCAAAGGAGTCTATCCCCCGACGCACCCGGGAAATTCATCCGAGCCTCAACGGCCATGTCCTTCTACACAGCTCGAGCACTGAGCCTTGCCGGCGGAAGCATCTACGACTCGCACTTCCACACCTTCTGGGAACCCTGGCGTGCGCAGATCAAACTTGGCCTGACGACGTGGCAGGAAGACGACGTCTCCTGCCGCTCAGATTGTCATGCTTGGGGGAGTGCCCCGATCTACGAGTTTGCCGGGGAGGTCGCTGGGTTGAGTCCTGTGGAGCCTGGGTGGGCGGTTGTTGGGTTTGCGCCGCGGGTGGGACTTTATCGGAGGTTCAAGGCTATGGTTCCGGTTCCGACAGCTCTAGGAATGGCCGTTGCGCGTGTTTTGTGGGATGTTATTGCGTCAGGGGATGTGCAGGTTGATTTGGAGTTCAAGTGGGTGGGTGGGGAAAGGGATTGTGATGGGGATGGACCCCTGCGTGCAGGGCCGCCAGCTGTGTCGGTTTTGGTCCGGTTGCCGGGGCAGGACGATGTTCGCTTGGATGGGGTTACTCGGGCGGCTTTCGTGGTAAACTCAGCGGAGGTGCGGCGTTTTGATAGGTGAGGTAGGGTTCAACAACCAGAAATACAGCAGTATTCAGTGATATATCAGATTGACGCACCCGTTTAAGCTTCATCCCTGTGCTCCCGGCTTCTCTGGTCCAGCCTTGCAGTTCTATTCAGAAAGAGTAGTGTTCTATCCTTGTTAGTATTTTTATAGAAACCAGGTTGGTTGTGACTGCGGCCCATTCGATCTTCAGGGCATTCTAACATGGCGGGGTATCTCTCTATAAATACTAGGAGTCACTCTCGAACAACTTTTCCTGCTTAACTCCTTACCTTCCCGTATCTATACGATGGGGAATTACAACAGCCTGCCGGCTTTCAATACTAAGCTCTATAAACGTTTACCGGGTATGTGACATGCGCAATCCAACCAGACAAAGCTATTACTAACTTTACGCTCCTTTTCGCAGCAGATTGGGAGACCAATGTCCAGGCAAAGAAGCACATAAACCAGATCGCATTTTTGGCCCACCTTGCATCCAAGGGAAAAGTCATCATCACAATACCTAATCTAGGAAATGAGAGAAACACTCAAGCGAGATTCCAGTCTAGAGGGTACCAAGCTAGCAAACCATGTGCACGTGCTTTCCATGTGGATACTCTATGGCGATGTCCAATTCTTGGATCTTGTCCTTTATCACACGAATGAGGACAAGACGCGGATAAATGGCGAGCTGTACAAGGGGCCGGTGTTCAAGAGGCAACGCTGGAACTTTTGGCAGAGGGCGTTGGCTACCAAAGGGGAGAATCTGTTTAGGAAAGGGTATCGCGAATGGGGCAGAAGGCGGCAGACTCAATAGCTGCTCTTGCGGGCGATGTCCTATTCCAGGTTCTATGCTTCAGGTGCCTGCCGGAAGGGTCGGAAGTCAAGAGATGACTCTGTCTTCATCTCCTTCAGCACCGTCTTCTCTTACGAAAACTCCTCCTCCGTGGGCTCGGCGGACCTGTCCTCGAAAGAGCTAAAGACTTTCGCGGGAATTGAGCGCATTAGGGTCTCATATTTACACATGGACGATTTGAGTCGTGACTTGGGATATTTCGACACTTGACGGCCGATTGTTTAGCCTCGTCTCTGTCGCCTCACGCATCGCCCAACAGTGTGCGAAACTCCCGTCGGTGAACCTCACGACTAGGACCTTCTGTCGCGAAAAGAAACTGCTCTTGAGCAGGATCGCACCGTGCTGAACGAACGAGAAAGCAATCCCGGGTTGCACTTTCCCTCTCATGGTCTCTGTCGGTCACCTGGACTCATACCTCGACACGAAGAGATCGTCAAGCCTCAAGGGATTCACTCCTTCTCGGCAACCCGGAGATCACTTAAGTGGCTCAGGATCGCCAATCACGACAGAAGGATGCGCTAATGCGCGTGATGAGCAACTGGACCCTTGCCTTTGAAGGCTGGCTGAAGAACGATGTCAGCTTACGGTGCCTTCGAGCCGTCAGCCCCGCGGAAAACTGCCGCTCGGTTTGGAATCCTACTGGAATATGTCATAAGGCACGGAACTGTCACTTCGGGTACCCTGCAGAATTACCTGCACCTCGTATTTTGTGAGCGGGGTTAAGTCGTCTGATCGGCAGTCTAGGGCAGGCTGTCTGCGCTTTATTGGCCAACTGACTGAAGCGTTCGCATTAGAGTGAGCACTAATGTAGTGTGACATGAAGCAAACTCACAGCAAGTCTCAAAATGTAGAAGACCTGGCGAGCTGAAGTATCGAGAAGTTGTTTGCTGCGAAACGATGGGTGTTTTGTGCCCGAGACAGAGGGATACTGCGAGTTGGCAAAGGCAAGTATACCCCGGCCCCCGTCGATAATGGAATCGTTGGACATAAAAGGGGTCTAGTAGTCCGGCTGCCTAAGGACAACTCTTTCTTCCACAAGAACCTCCACGAAGCGACCAGAATCAAGTTCATGATGAAGTTCCTCCCATTCTTCAGTCTATTTCTCTTTGCCAATGGCGCACCGTTGCTGCCCAGCACTCTTCTTCCTTTCCTGTTTTGCGAGTCCACCACGACCATCAGTGTGGGGGGTACATACACCGCCACCAGGACCAGTACCGTGACTTCAGTATGTAACCCAGACATCAACGAAGCTTAGAGCTGATGATTCGCTAGGCCACACGGACTGTCACCGTCACCGCGCCTCCATCTGTACGTGTTCTTTATCTCTACTGGATCTTAATAGAGTCTCATACTGTTACAGGTTTCCATCACGCGGACCTCAACTACGATCTTTACTCCCACGTCGATCACTTGCTTGAGCACTGCAACAACTTTTTCGGCGTACAGAGCACCGCTTGTGACTCTGGCAGCGCGCGATCCAGCTCCCCAGATTGGCTGTCCAACAGCACCCCCCATCACCATCATTCCTCCCACCGCCATCCCCGGGCCGTGCACTAAGATTGATGGGGACATTAATATCGTGTAAGTTAGATCGGTAATCTGGCCCCCTTGGCCCCCTTGGCACAATGCTCACGCTCTCCAGGACAAGCACCGTCACAACCACAGTATCCGGTGTCGCAACAACAACCACAACCCCGATTATCGCCCGTACCCTGACTGAAACCTGGATTCAGCCCACCCCAACAAGCTACAATGGCATGTCTCCGCATCGCTCGCCCACTTGATTATCCCACATGCTAACCCTCCCAGGCTTAAACTACTACCAATACCTCAACGGCTACAACTACAACAACCCCAACGCCGGCGGCCTCGGCGGCGGCGGCTACGCAACCTCACACTGGAACGGCAACTACAGCTTCTACACCAGCGGCCTAACGCGCAACATCAACTTTGAGTCCCCTAACTGGCCCACCGGCGGAGCAACCTGCCAACTCCCGGGCCAAGCCGCTGCAACCGTCTGTTCCCAGTGGACCGTCGTATTCCAGGGCTTCCTCTTTGCCAGGGCCCCCGGCCGGTATACCGTGCACTCCCCGACAAGCGCCGAGTCGCGCCTGTGGCAGGACAACTCGGGGTTCTGGTGGGGTGGCCCCGAGGCGTACTCGCAATACGCTGATGGGAATGTGGATGGGGGGGCCGGGGGCAGTGCTGTACCGGGTGTGCCGAACTCGGTTAGCTATAGCCTTGTCGCGGGGCAGTTCTTGCCCATGACGTTTATTTATTCGAATGGGCAAGGCCCCGCCGCGAATCGGATTGATATCACTGCGCCGGATGGGAGGAGGTATCCGGATGATTTGAGTTTGTTTGTTCCGCCGTGTGCGGATAGTGCGTTTGTACCCTGATGCGAAGGGAATGGTATCGAGGACTTTGAACAGAGAAGTCTGGTTGTGTTGGTGAGTTGGCTTCTGCGAGGATGGGCAATCCTGGGGCTTGTTGGAAACCTGAAGTACATGTATGGGCCCCAGTGGTATATTTAGGTAGCGTATAGGGTTAAAACAAACAGTCTATCAACGTTGCAAAATCACAAAGAAAAAGCACAAATATCACGAAGTCTCGCTTGAACGCAGATCTATGGCCCGGCGGCAAACAACAACAACAACAGCAATGAAAACAAGGCCCGCCCTGGCTAAGGGCAATGGAAATAGACCGTATGCTCAGTTCTCAGTTGTCGTTCACGTCCACTCTTCTCATCCTCCTGGTACTGCAGACACAGACAGACTTGTTAGCTTGCTCTTCATGAGAAATTCACGTAGAAGCACGATTGCACATACTCCAGGCGGCCCATTATAAGGCGGCGGCGCCTCAAAGCTCTCCCTCCTATCCGCACCCGCCCTCATCTCGGGAGACTGGATCTGCTCGCGAGACTGTCTCGACTCTCTCCTTTCGTGCCAGTACTTACGCGTCAAAAGGTCACGCTTTGAGCGTTTTCCCGCAGTCACCTCTGTTGCATCGGATGAGGGTCCGAAGTAGTCTGGGGGCAGGGTGGAGTCTGAGTCGGTTTCGCCTGCCTTCTTGGCTTTGTGCTGCTTGTACTGCTCGATCCAGTCGGGGGACTTGACGGCGACGATTATTGCAGCGACGATGACGAGGGAGGCCATTTCGTGATTTGGTCTTTGGTCTTTGGTTGTTTGGTGGTGTGGATGATGCAGTTGGAGGGTTGGTTGGCTGGGTTGTATTTCGCTAAAGTTGGTTTTCTCGAAAGAGGATTATTCGGTGTCTTCAGATTGATGGTGATGATATTCTTGATCTCAACCATTTATCTTACTCCTTTATATAGACCCCCCTTTGAGTCATGCTCCCTTCATTGATGGGCAACCTCTATCGTGGCGGTGCGTCTAGGCTTTGCTCGTCCGCACACGCACCGCGACGTATCCGGACTCCAGAGTGTGACTCATTTGGAATAGCTGTCGAATAACCTTAAAATCAGGTTCTGACACTTGACTGGCTTGTCACAGCGTATATGCGTCGGAAAATCGTGCTGTGGGGCACGCCCTTGACAGCGCCATGACCGGGTGCGTATGCGTATGCGTATCCCGATCTCGATCCGCCTAGCGAAATTCAGCCCTACGCCTTGCCCAGCCTCCTTTACGTAAAATTGGGTATCGAATCCGGTGCTCGGGGTAGATATATGGAATGGGTATTGGCTATTTGACTCAGTATTTTCCCCGTAGACTATGCATGTCTGGCCCTGGTTGGCTGTATTTCGATGAGGCTGAGTTGCGCTGGCAAGGAGGTTATTCGGAGTAACCGAACTAGATCCCTCGAACGACGCCCTTCACAAAAGTCTCTGGCACGTGAATTGAATCTAGTTCCGATCTTGGTCCAGCCGGCCTGGCTGTGTTGTCTTTGGGTCCAAATCCATCAATTTACTACGGTGGCATTGCAACAACGAAACCAAGACATAGTACCCCTTGCTGATGCAGACCAAGATCCAACATTCAAGATATCATAGAATATTCGAACCGATTCTCAACTGGTGCATCGAGCCAGTTAAATAATATATACCTTCATGTGTAAATTTTCCCTTAATGGTTGGCTCGGCCGACGAATATAGACACAAGAGTCGATGAGACAAGCTTGGTTCAGTCACAAATTTGCAAGGATTTATCGGGATTCAGCTTTTTCAGATCCTACAAAGAAATGTATATCCTTCAGTATTCAGGCACTCGATATTATGGAGGGACAGGCAGACCGCCGTCGGTGCCCTCCACCTGCATAGTCTGCTCGTGGCAAGAATAGGTGTCCCAGCAACCACAGCCTTGGGTTTTTTACAGCCCAGAACGAAGGAGCGATCTGGGCGCCGCCTGGCCAGTCGCATTTTCCGTATCTGATACTTCCCTTGGGGCTGAGTGTCTCCTTACATTTCTGAAAGTCTAGCCAACTGGCCCAGGGGGAGGAACGACCCGCCGTACCTCAAGTTCTCATTCATCATACTCTGTATAGATGTATTTGCTCGCATAATCTATTGTTAGTCATCTATTCAAAGGATGGCTACTTTCCTTTCTGCGAGTGGGCCAATGGAATCTGGCGATCACCGGTTCACAGCCACATTCGTGGAGCTGAGCAGCGTCAGCCAAGTCGGTCGGGCGATGCATCGAGGGGCCGAAAAGACGTTTCTCCTGTTTACACTTATTCCTCCGGTGAGAACATCTTATGCCGCGTATATACATGAACTGAGACGCGCATCGCATCACAATGGATCCCGCTACGAAATATCTCGATCCACCACCGCCGTACGAGGATGCAGTCGCCGAGGGAAGCCACACGAAGATTCCAACTCTCCAGCCAGTCACATTGCTCCTTGACGGCCAGTGCATTCGAGACGCCTCGACATCGACCTCTCGCTACCAAATAAGTCGCTCCGTGACCACGCTCCCAAAGACACCTCCGAAGAACTCATCTATCATATTCGAGCGCGTCGACACGGCCAGCCGCGTGCTCGAAAAGGATGAAACGCCGGGAACCGAGCAGGCTCCATCTGAACCACGCCATCTCTTCTACCTGGCGCACCCCGCAGACGCGCAGTACCGGGCCGATGTCCCGGGATACTACATCACCGCCGTCGCCACGGAGACAGCGGGAAACATACACCTGGAGACGAGCAAATCGCGCCTGCAAAAGCTCGAGTTCACAGCATTGCTCAGTGCGAAGCGTACTGCGTCGGATCGGCCGCTGTTCGACGAGGCCGGGAAAACCGTGACTCTTTTCTCTGCGCGACCGGCGAAATTGATGAGTAGTCGGTATACCTGGACTCAGGAGGATGGATCGCAAATCGCCGTTGAGGATGGGAAAGGGGACGAGCATAGACTGGCTATTACTACTGCAATGACGCAGGAGATGCGGGATGCGCTGGTGGCAGTGTGGCTGTTGAGGCTCTGGTATGAAACGGCGGAAAGTAAGCAGGCTAAGAGAGAAGGTAAGCGTGCTGTCGTCGCTCGTTTGGATCTCACTGACCATGCTGTAGAGCTTGAACGGTTGGCGGCACCTGTTTCTTATCAGGATTGGACATATGCTAAGAGAGTCGGGGGATTGGGAGCTCTCGCCGGTGCGGGTGGTGGTTAAGCCTATATCCTTCTTTGGAGCTGGCTGGATGCACTGATTTATACTCCTTGATGCGGTTTATATCATTCGAGTACCTGTCTTGCCTGCTCTTTCACCGGGCTAGGCACGCGCGTCTGTGCAGATATTTGACGAATAATCTTGATACGTCAGTAGACCGGGTCTCAAGAATCAGATATCACATTAAATGAATACCTAAGGACGAAGAATAGAACCCAAGAATTCTTTGGATGTGCAAGCACCTAGGAAGTAAGAATAAGGCGCATAAGGTTGCGAAACGACCAATCTTAACCAGATAGAGAACGATGAAAAAAACTCAAATCCATACCCGAAAGCCAAACCAAGTCTCCAATAGGTCGCTTCCAAACCCCAGAAACAGCAATTCAATCCCTCGAGCTCTCATTTAACCCCTCTTCCCCTTCCCATGCCTCCTCGACCCCCTCCTCCTCAACTCCCCCCAAAACTGGCGAATATGCGACTTGTGCTCGCCCCTCGGCCCCCCAAAGATCTCCAGCCCCTTATCCTCCGTCATCGGCTCCCCGCTCTGCACCTGTTTCGCCCACACGGTGAGCATCCGGTCGAGTTCCGCCCAGGCATCGTCTTCTGAAGAGCAGATCCCCGTCATCGTGAGCGGCCCGCCGTACGAGGATCCATAGTCGCGTCGCACGAGCGCCCACCATGTTTCCCAGTCGTCGGCTTCGAGTTCCAGGTCGTACGTGCCTTTTCCCCAGATTATTTCGCAGTTGGTGAAGATGCGCTCGTCGCGCTCGTCGCGCGCTGGGGTGGGTGTGTGAGCGTGAGTGTACGTTGTTGTCTGGGTTGTGGCCATGGTTGAGGTCATCGTTGCATGTGTCGGTCACGGTGCACTGCGAGACTTTTTCCGACTATGAAATGGTTTCAATAAGGTCGATTCAGATTCAGCTATTGCAGTGCCATACAGCGCAGAGGTGATTAGTGGTATGGGCACGAAATCACTCAAAGCCCCTTCGCTCGCGGGGTCACCCGGGATTAAATCCCCTTCTCTCAGACCTGTCAGCGGGGGGACCGAGCTGAACCATTCTCAATGTGACTGGCCGCGCAGCAAACAAGAACCTTGCGTGCACTGTGCAGCATTAGCAGGGAGTATGCTTGGATGTCATGCAGGATCGGCCAATTGGCGCGCACCACGCCTCGCATTTCCTTTTCTGGGTTGTCAGAATTGGCACTCGTTGACCCCGCTCGAGGCCCTTCGAGACCCTTTCTAGTTGCTTGTGTAGCATTCCAGGATTGCTGGTTCTAGGCGAGCTCTCTTAAGTAGCTGGGACAATCTAGGGAAAACCGTACACAAGGATAAATATCCACATGGCCGTGCAACACTTAGCATTCATGTATTTTCAAATCATGTCATTCGTAGACCCTTAATAGAGAAACCCCATCTGCCTTGGCCGGAATTACTCTGCGACTATCGGCTTGAAAAGCGTGACCTATACGTTGACGGGACGCCATGTTCGGAAGGACTGTACTCCGTAAGCGCTGTTACGCTTTTTTCCGATCCTCTTGAGGCTTGAATTTGATTTCAACCCCGAGAAAGTTGCGGACCCGCGGACTGCAGATCTTTTAGCTGCTAATGTTGGAGAGTATATTGACAGGGTATGCTCAGACTCACAAATTTTGAAGGACCCAAAACATGACCAATATCGAGGCGACCAGCGCGAGCAGGACAATGGCTGCAAGCCCCGTTCCACCCTGGTAAGCTCTGACTGCTTCGGCAGAAGCTCCGAATGCCATTACCGGTAGTAATATTCCGACCAGAGTTGCCGTGCTAAGGGCTAGCATGAGCGGGTTATGAAGCCCTCGGTACAGTCTATCCCAATTGGCTCTGTCAAAGATTTCCATGACCCTCGTTTTGTTGTTATTGATTGTCAGCGCGGCCGAGCTTGCCCAAGCAAGCGAGAGGACAAATAGTAGCCATCTGATCGAAAGACAACGTCGAACATGGTTGAGCTGCCGCGTTTGCTCGGCTTCAGGTGAGGTTTGGCCATCCAAGTTGGTGCTTGTTGGTGGTTCCAACGGGGATACAATCACGCTAAAGGTAAAGCCTGCGCCAATCGACGCGACACCAATAACGGCTTGGAAGAAGGTATAGTACCAGTTCATCCATTCCGCAGAGGTCAAATACACCCAAAGGTTATCCTCGTGAGGCTGTGATTCTGGAGTCCGGTCGCGATGCCACATTCTTTCGATCTCCTCTTTTAGCCGCTCCCAGTGCTCGTCGTTTAGATATGGACGGGGGCTATGGCCCAGGTTTGACAAGACAATTTCGGTAATTTTGGCTCTGACTGCGTCCTTGATCGCGAGATCAATAAGATCCTTCGCATCATCGTTGACGGTGCTGGCCATGGCCCCTGGGCTAATTTCTGTTGTGGGTCAATTTGATTGAGGACGTCTATAAAACAATATAGACGTGTCGTCTTCACCAATGTCGCTGAGATCGACTTGATCATAGCTGCTGCTGAGATTTATACATTTTTACCTTCTATGCCACTCAACGTCATGGTGGATCAGTACATGGTCTACGTCACCATTGGACGTTAAGAAAGTTAGTTTAAAGACAACAACCTATAGAGCTCTCCTGTATCTTAGCTTGTGGGGTACTATAGTACTGCTAAGTCGGGATTATGTCCAGATCAACCTGAGGTTGATCCACCTGGGATTGAATCGCAAACATGAGACTATGGCAAAGTGGTTCTAAAGGAAACTGTTTTTGGGATCAACCACAACTATATAACTATGGTTACCGGATATAAAAGTAATCAATACGAACCTACTTCGCGTTTAAGATAGTTAATGCTCACCATGACCAGAAACCCACAACTGACCAATTTCGTGGAACTGATATCTCTCTAGCTTATGTTCATTCGACCTCGACGAGACGCTCAAGTGCAATTCAGAATATATCTCAACCAAACGCCACTACTCCAGCCCCCATCTATCTCTTGTATTTATACATCCTGCCGAATATCTAGTACCCATTAACCGCAAACTCCCTACGCACGCCATTCCTAACACAGTCGCTCAACGCCTTCATCCCCTCATCCGCACTCCCATTTGCCGCCTTATTCCCATTGGCATCCGCCATCTTCTGCAGCTGCTTACTAGTCGCTCAGGTCGAGCTCGGAGGATACGTCGGGTACTCCTGTATCCTCTTCGGCGACGCAGTCCGCAAAGCAGGTGGACAACGATACTACAGCCCAGACATGAACCCCGAATTCGCGGCAGTGATCATGTCGCTAGTCGACCTTGCCGGTCTGTCGGACCTCGTCAAGGTGGTCGTTGGGAAAAGCGACGCATCATTTGCTCGCCTCTACCACGAAGGGATCCTCAAGCACATCGACCTCATGTTCCTCGACCACTACAAGCCGGCGTATGCGATGGATCTGAAGCTCTGTGAGGCGCTAGGACTGATCACGCCGGGCTCGGTCCTCGCTGCGGATAACGTGATTTACCCTGGGAATCCGCCGTATCTGGAGTATGTGAGGAAGAGCGTAGAGGAGAAGCGGAAAAGTGCTAGGGAGACGAGGCGTCCGGAGAGTCTGCCTGATCGGACGGTCAACCGGTATAAGGAGAGATATGGCGAGATGGGGTTTAATCAGAGTGGTGGGAACCCTAATTTGGTGTATGAGAGTAAGCTGGTACATAGCTTTGAGCCGACGGGTGAACCGGTAAGATCCCAACTCCGAAATCAGATGGGTTCAATTAAAGCTAATATTAATAGGATGGGATTGAGATCACGCGATGTGTGGGCGAAGAGAGCTAAGCTTCTGGCGTGGTTGAGGTCGTGGGGTCACCATGACGTACAAGGCTGAGCCGAGGGGAATGCATGTCAATTCGGCCGTCTTACTAGTACTCTCCGATGTACCTGGCAATAGTAAATAGACAGAGCCCTGTAGTACCTCGGCCTCATCAAAGATGGCTTCGGCATCGGCATCGGCTTTATTAGAGGAAGTCAAGAAGCAACATGAACCCTGGATTTTGTACGAGCACATCCCAAAGAACATCCTCCTCATCCTCCTCAGCATCGCCTGCATCCCCGTCTCGGCGACGATAACCATCGTTTCCCTCCTCATCACGTACTTCTCAGGAACTTACTATGAACTTCCCCGTCCAGGCCCAGAATCCAAAACAATCCTCGTCACCGGGGTCTCCATGACAAAGGGCCTCACTATCGCCAGGATGCTTGCGCGATTCCACCCGCACCGGATCATCGCCGCCGACACAGAGCCATTCCCTCTCATTTCGCCCGGCCGGTATTCTCGGGCGATTACAAAGTTCTATCGTCTGAAAGCGCCCGGCGCGGTTGGGGCGAGTCGGTATATTGACTCTTTGCTTGATATCATACGGAAGGAAAAGGTGGATCTATGGATCAGCTGCAGCAGTGTCGTGGGCGCGGTTGAAGACGGCGAGGTCGCGGAACGAGCGCGGCAGGAGATGGGGTCTGCGTTCCAAGCTGTCCAGTTTGATCGCGAAGTCGTGGAGAAGCTGCACGAGAAGGATGCCTTTATGGAGTATATCCAGAGTCTCGGCCTGCCAACCTCAGAATCGCATTGGTGCACCTCGACCACGGAGGTCGAGGACATACTGGGCTCTAGGACGAATTTGAGCAGCAACGAAAAGATCGAAGCCGGCAAGCGCTTCATCTTGAAACCCATCGGCGTCGACGACAAGGCGCGAAGCCAGATGATGACCTTGCTCCCCCTCCCGGAAGGACGGGAGGCCACCTCGTCCTACCTATCTACCCTAACCATCTCGCCCGACAACCCATATATCCTGCAGCAGTACATCAACGGCAGCGAATACTGCACACACTCGCTCGTTGTGCGCGGCGAGGTCAAGGCTTTCGTCGCCTGCCCATCCTCCGACATGCTAATGCAATACGAAGCCCTCCCCGCAGACTCGGCGCTCAGCACGAAGATGCTCGAATTCACAAAGCGCGTCGCTGCAGACGGCGGCGACAACTTCACAGGGCACCTCAGCTTCGACTTCCTAATCTCCGGCGAAGCCGACGACGCGCAACTCTACCCAATCGAATGCAACCCGCGCGCACACACAGCCGTCGTCCTCTTCGCCGAGAACCCCGTCATGGCCGACACATACGTCACGATCGTTGACCCCGACTTCGAGAAAAAGCGCCCGGGTACACCTCCGTCCCCCGCTATCCCGCACAACTACATGCAAGGGTATTATTGGGTAGGCCACGACTTTGTGGCGCGATACATTCTCCCGCTGGCGACGATGCCGAGTCATGTAGGGCACTATAGTGAGGTTATGAAGGGCCCTGATGCGTTTTGGGATCATCTGTGGCGGTGGGAAGATACGACGTGGGTGGTTTGGGATCCTGTGCCGTTTTTTGTGCTCTATCATGTTTATTGGCCCATGAGGTTTTTGGGGTCTCTTCTCAGAGGGAGGGAGTGGAGTCGAGTTAATGGTAGTACGGGGAAGATGTTTGAGGGACGTAGCTGATTGCGTCGGACGGTTTTACGCAGGGTACTTCTAGTACGTACTGGCTAGCTTTGCAGTCTGGTGCCATGCTAGTACGATAAGAAGGCAGTCATTAAGTATGTCCATTGACAGGGATATGTACAACCCTTCATTAACTGCTCCAGCTTAACTCCCCATCCCCGCTCCGCCTCGTAGAACATAATGGTTCTAAGAGGAAAAGACCTCAATAGCCTCATCAAACTTATCAGTAATAAGCGCCAGGATCGTCGGCGCAAGAGCCGCATAGGGAGGCGTAAGCTTTGGAACCACAACATCACCCAGCTCAGCAGACAAATCCCTCAGATTCTCCAAGTTGGCCTTGACAAGGAACGCAAGGGATCCGATGCCCAGCAACCCCGTATCAATCTGCGGCTTCTTGCGAATAAAGTTGTCGAGCGTGGTATCGATATTCGGCTGCAGATCCAGGAACGAAGCCGCGACATTAATCGACTCGGAGTCGTCAAAGTTGGCCGAGTCCTCGGCGACGGAGATGGCGTGCTTGACGTCGTTGGAGAGTGCGATCGCCTGGAACTGGATCTTCAGGGCTTGGCCGGTACCCAGGATCCCGCCGCGGTAGGCGGTTACAGTGGAGTTGAGGGCGATCATGGATTCGGAGATTGTGGCGACGGCTGCGACGACGGCGGCGCCATCGCGCTTGACGAAGTCTTTGACGACCGGGGTGGCTTGCGCGAGGGCCGAGAGGGCCAGGACAAAGGGGACGTGGAAACGCATTGTGTTTGATCTGCAAGGTAGTGCAGATGGAATTGAACAATGGGATTGGAGAAGAGCAGGCAGGGGGATCAGCAGGTGAAACTGTGAAACTGTGAGGCTTCTGCAGGGATGGATTTCTCGTCGCAGGCTCGCAGGGAAAGGGAAATCAAAACTGGGAAAGATGGACAGGGACGCGAATTTATCTCGGGATCCACGCTGCCCATCTCGCCCCTGCTTGATCATCCATTGTTACCCCGGATGAGACCCCCTCGCGCTAATGCGATTTAAATTGCACCCCCGCATCCCCAGGGGAGCTGTGCAGAATGTAATTGGAGTCGGCTTGCGCGCATTGGTTGGTTGTTGACGAAAGTAAGCACATGTGTTGTTTCATCCGAGGCATGGGGAATTGCTTCTCTTGAGATCGTGTTTTTAGCCTGTTCAGGGACAAGCTCATTGGTCGTGTTTTTGGGATGTCCTTGGTTGACTGCCTAGGCTGTGTGCCTGTGCTACCGGCACCTTGTGGACACTGCTTGAGGAAACAATATTTCCAAGTGCTCGACCAGTCAAGATGTCCTGTTTGAGCACCAGCCAATTCTTCGATATTAAAGCTGCACACTTCACAAGGGCACTCAACGGTACTCATCCTGATTCGCGAATTTGGGCATTCAGCCAGCCCGAATCCACCAATCTTCCCCCTCCATCTCGAGAGAGCTCAACTTTTCTGCAGGGCTCGAGTCAAAGCCCACGTTTGTCGGCGTCCGACATGACTGGGGACAGCATCTTGTTGCTGTTTTCCCCTCCTGCTTGCACCCTTGGGCTGAGGCCAAGAGGCGGGGATGGCTCCGAGAGTTGGACATGGTCGACGCGATCCTTTGATGCAGGGCATTGCCTACACATCACTGCGGGATTCGACCATCGGCATCCTTTTAGCGCGCTTGGCTGGGATTGTGATGATTGTCGCAGAGGATACCCAGAAAGGAAATTTGGTTTCTCACTACACTGCATGTGACCCCTTTTCATGTAAGCCCGAGGATACTGCATTGCTTACCTAATGTATTCATATCGCTGTATAAAAACACATTTATGCCATTTCTCCTCTGCGCAAGTTGTACCCAAAGTTGACATTGTCCGGTTGAGGATCCCAGCTCTTAACTATCTGTCTAAGCAGGCCTTATTACAAAGATAATGCGATGTCTCCACTGACTCAGCGAGGTATCTGGGACAAGTCCATTCCTTCCGTCCACTGCGGTTGCCAGTGCCTCGATGACCACGAGCGAGAATAAACATGTAAAGCTTCCGAGCCAGCATCTGATGGAAATCCGCTTGTCTAAAGCCATTTTACTTGAGAGAGCCCGAAGCAGTTGAATTCCCCATAGTTGATGATCGTTACGTTGGATTAGTGTCGCTTCTAAATTTATCCATGTTTTATGGATGCATAAATCAATTATGCTCTTCTTATCCGGTGCAATGCCAGGGTTAATGGCCGGACGAAAGGGGACGCGACCGCACCTTTGATGTTGAAGCAAGACTTCTATAGTATGAACGGAGACTGGCGTATATATTTCTCTTAGCTAGCGACAGACCCGTTTGTGTCTCTTTCATAGTCGTTGTTGACATGGTTTGTCAACTATATATATACTGCAGATGGCTTCAGACGCCAGCCGAGGTCCAACAAGCCCACTATAATATAATAGTATATACCAACGCCAAGGTCTGGACTCCAATTGGTACCCATCGCCTGTGTCTCAGGAAGCAGGAACGTATGCTGATCCTGACAGCTACAGTGCTTGGTTCGCGTAACGGACTGGACGAAGAGAGCAGATCAGACAACAACAGGGGACTGCGTCCAGATACAATTCGCCCCTGCTACGCTTGTAAAACATTGTCTAGAAGCACGGATCGCCTAATTTTACCCCCCGTAAGGAGGGTATAGCGCGCTGTTCCTACGAAACTCGCGCATGAGTGTAACAGCGAAGTTCCTAACTCAATAATAGGCACTTCCTGGTGGTGCGTAGCATAGTTTAATTTCGCACAACTGAGCTCTAAGTGCCGCTGCCTCCTGTGATATCCTGGAGAAAGCGCATCACCTTGCGAATGAGAATCCGCCGCGCTTCAACCTGGTTCGGACCAGCCATCGTATGTGTCGCACCTGGGATGATACCACTCTGATCATGCCAATACCCGCGCTCAGCATCAGTAGCCCTCTGCCACCGCCGCAGTAAGTGTACTTTATCAACCCACGGTGGGACCGTCTCGTCCTGCCCGGAATACAACACGAGGAGCTTTGACCTCAGCACCCCCCGGCCGTGAATCGCCCCAAACGTGTCCCTCAGCCGATCGTCGGTTAGATCCGAGCTAAACAGATCATCCTCTCCAGGGTCCTGGGGACTAGCAGGGCTAGCAAGACTAAGAAATCGTCGACTACTGATGGGCGTTGATGATGGGAATCCCAGACTTGATGTCGCGGGTAGTGGGACGATCGTGTCTAGTGAGCGATAATTCTCGAAGGTGTGTTTCTGTGCGTTCCTGATAGCCTCTGCGTATACTTTCTGCAGTTCTTCCGCCGTGTGCCGTTTATTTCCTTCCTGCAAAACCCACTGTATGGCTTCGCGGTCCGACACCGGCGCTTGGATGATTGCCCCATCGACCTGGGGGCGTGGCACACGGGCACTGACACCGCAACCCGGCGCAGGTGCAGTAGTGTCTGACCGTGAATCTCGATCTCGCCGGTTAGGCGCGCTTATGTACTGCAGAACATCCTGGCTCCCCGTCGAATGGCCCATGACGACGATCT
The DNA here is from genome assembly GCF_044049435.1 of Aspergillus pseudodeflectus. Taxonomy (NCBI): domain Eukaryota; kingdom Fungi; phylum Ascomycota; class Eurotiomycetes; order Eurotiales; family Aspergillaceae; genus Aspergillus; species Aspergillus pseudodeflectus. The sequence continues at coordinate 254,363 of NW_027263806.1, read as the reverse complement.
TTGTCTTACAGCAGTCTGATGCAGATCGCCGCTTATACCCCCGGATATACTCCACGCAAGCTGCGATATCACGTACATCCTGCCGTAGACCACCCATCCCCCACCCGGCATACGAAGACGACAATATCGGAGAAAACAGGGACCATTCTGTATCCTCCAACGCAGCGACGATATCGGCGACGTACGAGACCGTGCCAAGGCCGTCGCTGAGACCACCGATGAATAACAGAGTGTGTGGCTTGACGTGGGAACCGTCACCTGAAGAACAAGGAGAAGTTGAGTACTCAAAGGCGACGAGACGCTTTGCGTACTCGTGCAGAACGCCCGGCTGTGGTCGGCTGCCACTGGTCCGAGGAGATGGAGCCTGCAGGTGCAGGTCGGTTGCTCGGCTGCGAACCACCATCGTCGCGTGGAAGATGCCCAAGCGGGTTAGAGGAGCCGAGTCAGGTTGGTGGGTTGATTGGAGACGATGAGGACATGGCGTGGTTCGGTGTGGAGCAGAGTTTTCTGGAGCGCAATCTGCGCGGCTGGGCAGGACCGGCTTTCTCGATCAGATGATTGAATTATGGTGAGTTCAGGCACAAATTGTATGTCTATCGAGAGAGAAAAAGGCGAGGGATCAAGTAAGACGATGACCTTAGCTTCCAGGCCGATGTTCACCACGAATCGATGAGATTTCGATGATTCGCAAGCGAGTTCGGAGCAAAGCTTCGACGAGACCTTCTTGGCAGAACCGGCCGGCTTGGCGCAAATTATCTGATTGAATCGATTGATAAGATTCGATGATGGGCTGACCAGTCGAATGATCGAGTCCCTAAAACTCCCGCGCTAGAAGAAGAGATTTCTCCCATGGCCAGAGACGGTGGCCTTGGCGTTGCTCATTCCGGCCTTTTTTGTCGAGGAATAAATTGCCCGCGCGTGGCCATTGGTCCCTCCCAAGCCCTGTCAGACGCCCCCCAAGCAAGTCTTGACTAAAAGAAGCCGTCTTGGGGGCGATGGGACCACTGCCTTCGAGACAGCGAATGAGGCCGTTGACATGCGTGGTGCTGGCCCGGGAGATTGGGCGGGATGCTGAGGGGATTTATTCATTTCACCCCACGTTGGCCAATTATCTGATCGCTGGCTGCGTGTTGACTGGTTCAAATGTGAGAGGATACGCCACGAAAGTGTGTTCCTCGGAATCTGGGAGTTGGAAACCAATCGCTTGCGCGTGCAGCTGGTTTGGGGGCGAGAAAGTGTCCCGTCGAGCTGCTCTGCGGCTCGTGCATTTCCGTCATCGGATCAGATACGGAGCTACCATCTTAGCGAAGGGGCCAGAGACTTGGCCGGCAGAGCTATCGGCTCTAGCTCTTATATTTGCTTCAACCCCGCTAGAGCTGTTCTCGTAGATTTTTATCTCCATCCGAATCAACCTCACAGAGCACAATGTCGGCTCCCACGATTGAGGAGCAGCCTCCCAAGATGGCCACTGACAAGATCGAGCCTACGGTTGAGCCCACGGTTGCTGACCCTGAAAAGGGTGAGCTTCCAGAGGGACAGGCCGGTGTGCAAGCCGCAGAGGCCATGACTCTGTCGTGGTCAAAGACTTCGGTGGGTATCACCTACGCTTCGTGAGTCTTCCCCAGCGCAATCCGCAGGAAGTGTGAACTAATTGTCTGTAGGATGTGGTCGCTATACTGCGTCAATGCATTCCAAGCGTCCATTACCGGAAACCTGGGCCCGTATATCCTCAGTGATTTTGGCGAGCATTCGCTTGTCACTCTGATTGGAATCGTCTCTCAAGTCATGGCTGCGGCAACGTATATGCCCGTTGCTAAGATTGTCAATCTGTGGGGTCGCCCCTTTGGCTTCACACTCATGGTTACACTTGCGACAATTGGTTTGATCATGATGGCCACATGCGAAAATGTGCAGACGTATGCTGCATCGCAGGTAAATATATCCTACTGACTTCTTCTAGCCATACAAACTAACGTACGCAGGTATTCTATTCCGTCGGCTTCACCGGTATGATCTTCAGCATCGACATCATCACTGCCGATACCTCGACACTCCGGAATCGTGGTCTCGCGTACGCGTTTACCTCGTCGCCATACCTGATCACTGCATTCGCCGGACCTAAAATCGCCGAGCGCTTCCACGAAACCAACTGGCGCTGGGCTTACGGTATCTGGTGTATCCTGCTCCCTGCCGTCGCTGTCCCTCTGCTGGTGACTCTGTACCTCGGTATCCGAAAGGGCAAGAAGCAGGGTCTGATCCATAAACAAGACAGTGGCCGCACCTGGCACGAGAGTCTTATCTTCCACGCCATCGAGTTTGACCGTACGCACACACCCCCGTCAAGTCTAATAAAAGAGCCATTGATAGACTAACAAGCACAGTAATCGGCATATTCCTCCTCGCCGCCGGCTTCATCCTCTTCCTCCTCCCCTTCACGCTCGCAAACAGCGAAGAGCACAAGTGGAAATCCGCCTCGATAATCACCATGCTGGTCATCGGCTTCGTCGTCCTCGTCGCCTTCGCCATCTACGAGAAATTCCTCTCCTCAAAGCCCTTCATCCCCTTCCACCTGCTCACCTCGCGCACCGCCCTCGGCGCCTGCGCCCTATCCTTCACGTATCAAATCTCCTACTACTGCTGGGGCAGCTACTTCACCTCCTTCCTCCAAGTCGTCAACAACCAATCCATCACGCACGCAGGCTACATCGCCAACACCTTCGACATGGTCTCGGGCGTGTGGCTGTTCTGCGTCGGGTTCCTGATTAACCGCACCGGGCGCTTCAAGTGGCTCATCATGTGTGCCGTCCCGCTATACATGCTCGGCATCGGCCTCATGATCTACTTCCGGCAGCCCGGCCAGGATATCGGGTACATCGTCATGTGCCAGATCTTCGCGGCGCTGGGTGGTGGAACGATGATTATCACGCAGCAGGTCGCCGTGACCTCCGTCGCGAGCCACAACGACGTGGCGTCCATGCTGGCCATGCTGGGTCTGTTCGGGTACCTCGGCGGCGCTGTCGGGAACTCGATTTCCGGGGCGATCTGGACACATACGTTGCCGCAGGCGCTGCAGGATCTGCTTCCGGAGAGTGCGAAGGCGGACTGGGAGACGATCTATGGGTCCCTTGATGTGCAGCTGTCGTATCCGATGGGGAGTGCGGAGCGCGAGGGGATCATGGCGGCTTATGGGTTTGCGCAGAAGAGGATGTTGATTGCGGGGACGGCGATTATGACCCTGTCTTTGGTGTGGATGATGATTATCAAGAATATTAACCTGAAGACGGTGAACCAGGTTAAGGGCGTCGTCTTTTAGAGTGCAGATTTGCGGGATTTCGTGTTGTTGGATAGGGGTCGTTCGGGTGGTTGAGATGGATTCGGGGTATAGAGACCCCTGCTGATATGAGATAATGATGTTGTGTGGCGATATACGAATCATAATTATAAGCGCCTTGGCTTGAATAAGTTAATTGATCGATATTCTGTGCTACTGGTGCAGCCTTGTCAAACGACCTCATCGGGGTTTAGTGAGCGCTTTAATCCCAAATGGACGACATCGCTTACGAGCACTAATGATTCCAATCGCTGTTATTACAGGTTCCTGGCCATTGGAACGCGTCACTGGGGCCCTTAAAGACAGTGGCGTCGTGGCGCTAAGACGACAGCAAGGCCGATGGCCACCGACGACAGGGCTATTTTCTATACCACACACTAGTTGTGGCTTCAACCCTCTTAAGGTAATTTCATGAAATCAAATGATGATGAAACATGCCAGTTTCCGCCAGATAGTTACACAACATGAATTGCGGATGCCAGCTCACAGCCACACCGCCGCTGCGCCTCCTTCCTTTCTTGGCTGCATAGAAATTCAGCCACGCCGTCATGCTGCCTTATATTCTCGGCTTGCGCCCGATCGCTCTTCCCCACTTTAGCTTCTCAGTCTTCCCCATCCTAAATCTCCCATGGCGGACCCTTTCTCCATCACCGGTAGCGCCGTCGGGGTCATCTCCCTTGGCCTCACGATTTGTCAGGGTCTGCTTGCTTATTATGGCCCCTACAAATCGTTTCATGAGGAGATCAATGAAGTCGCGTCTCGAGTTCAGAGTCTGAACAGCCTTTTAACGACACTGAACGATCTTCTCGCCAATTCACCGACGTTCCACGCCAGCCCTTCGCCGCAGCCGATCCAAGCAGCGATACAGAGCATCCAGTCGTGCAGCCAGGGGCTTCATAAGCTCGACAAAATACGCACCAAATGTCGCACAAGCCATCCGCCCGGCAAACCATCACGGTCTGCCAATCAGCTGAACCGGCTGCTCTATCCATTTCGACAGGAGACCTTGGTGAAGCTCATGGGCACTGTGACCTGGTTACAGGACAACTTGAATACTTCGCTTTTGCTGCTGCAGATGTGAGCGTTTCGTAATCGCCTTCTCAAGAGTTTGCTAACTGGGTCCCTATTCAGTGCGATGCAGTCTTCAGAGTCAACACAGATGGATTTGCTTGTCGCCAAGTCGTCGTCTGCTGCCTTTGATACAAACGAGATTAAAAATATCGCCACGCGACTGGATGTCAGACACTCAAATTTGGAAGGCACCGTAAATCTTCTCCAGCATCGCCTAGATCAGATGGTAAGTGTCACCAAATTTACCACAGGCCGCCAACTGAATGGAATTATAACAGGAATCGCATATGCGGGCGAGCATGGAGCGGCAGTTGATCAGTCCCGGTTCTTTGCGACAACTTATGGACAACCAGCAGGCCAATGATGGGTGCTTCCGCTCGCTGGCCCCAAGTGTATGGACACAGCGGCGAAACCGCAAGAAATCGCCGGACAATCAGGCGAAGAAGGTTCTGTCACTAATCTATCGACATACTGTCTGCAATAGATTCTTGAAATACACACTCACGGCATCCCTAACAGTCACAAAGTCAGCGGGGGGCTGCTCTATTAGCCCCAATCTTCAGTTCCGCGCTATTGTGCCTAACGACTCTCCTGCCTTTAGTCTCATTCAGGCAACAATGGAACGCCTCAAACTTGGGGACTGTAACCAGTCCATCATACGCGACACGCGTACCGCTTTATTCGAGTTATTCTACACCGGAAAGGCATCACTCTCTGATACCCTGGAAAACGGTGATACGATAATGCATGTACGTGAGCTCAAGTATCATTTCACATAGGATAAACATCATACTGATGGGTATAATAGGCTGTCGTGCAGTGGGAAGACACAGATCCATGTTGGGAACCAAACCAATGGGCAGACTGGCGGGTCCTAATAGGGGATCTCGCAGATGCAGGCCTCGCCCCGAATTGTGTGAACGATCAGGGCCAAACACCAGCCGACCTGATCGCCGCCTCCTACTCTCGTAGCGAGGGCTGTAGAAATTCAGTCAACTTTGCTCAGGTTGTTGATATCTGCTCTGATCTATTTGCTAGGGGTTCTTTCATTACGCTCGACGAAACTTATACATCTCTCCATTTGATAGATGTAAAGGTAGTAGAGTTTTTTGACAGCAATACCCTTCAGCTTATTTGGTCGCTCGCTGACAAGGAGGGCGCTCAAGGTACGTAAACTACTTGTCCGGTGCACATCGCAACGCAGACTCAACGGACAGTAACATCCCACCAACCTCCAGATATAGAAACCGAGATCAGACCAATCTTACCCCTCATTTCAAGATCTGATGATCAGCTCAGATTACTCGTCAACAATGGTCTGTGCTTTTCTGAATGGCTTCCCAGTTATGTGGAGTGGCCCACTGGACTTGAGATCCTGCTCCAATCGGGTTATAAACCGGATAACGTCATACTTGGTCACGCCTGTTACAGTGGCTACGAAGATCTGGTGCGCCTAATTCTTCAGACTGAGGGCTTCCATCCGGGGACACATGAGCTCGAGTCTGCTAGCCTTTCGGGCAATCCGCAATTTTCTAAGCTAGTTGTTGAAGCGGTTGCACATCGCAGAAGAGAACTACAGCTTCTTGTGAAGAAGGAGCTGGCTGCGGACAAAACTGCGCATCTAAATATTCGGCCCGGCACGCTTCTTGATCGACAAGCCTTCAACGCATCTCAGCTTCTCCTGGAAGCGTCGATTGAGATAGGCGGGCTGTGCCCAACAAACCAGTGCTCAGTTTACGACACAGATAATTTGAGTATCCAAACAGCGGAGCAGTTATGGGATGCTGGCTTTGAGGACGTGGACGAGGTAGATGAACTGGGATATACTAGTCTCATGAAGCTAAACGGCATACGACGGTTCGACTGGAAACCAGACTTCCTGTTGAAGAACGCTGCATGGCTAATCAGCAAAGGTGCAGATATGCACCGGAAAATCCCTGGATCAAAGCACCCCACGGTACTCTCTCTCTCCCATAGAATTGGCAAGTGCATGCGCGATCATACGTGCTGGGGTGCCGCGGATACGGACCTGCTGTATAGAATTATGGTCGATGATGCTCGGGACGACTGCTCGTGCTCTTGTTCCATTGGAGGATGTTCAGCCCTCACTAAGCTGTTGGACGGGATCTTTGATCGAGTCGGCGTGTCCTTCGGATTGGAAAAAAAGGTTGTAGTCAAGGAAGGCTACATCACACTTTGGAGGCTCGTTGGGCTATTCGATGTCTCGGCATGGCGTGATAAAACTTGTTTCAACTCAACAGTCGCATCGGCAATTATCCGCTACATTGCCTTCACCGAACTCGAGCTTACCCATACGTGCCATAAGCACGGTTACGGCTGGGAGCATTTCATGAGTGAAGAGGCAATTAAGGAAATCCACGAAGAAGAGGGAGACCTCGTCCAAAGCCTTGAGGAGCTCGTCCACGAATTCTGTGAGGGCTATCTTGACTATCCGTACGCTTTGTGCGAGTATGTCAGGAATGTGATGTGGCCGAGACTGGATAACTTTCAATACGAGAAGGTGTCTGGAAGCGGAGCGAACGACCTCGATGAGCTTGCTATAAATGTGAAGCTTGTACGTTATCCAACTGCTCCTCCGTGGCGTTCAGATGACTAGTTTGATTTCCGCTTGTGAGGTACATACTTTCCACCGTGAGACAAGACAATCATAGCACATTCGATCGGCAATAATATAGCGTTGACAAGCTTCTGTACCTCAAGCTCATCTTGCACTGTCGCAGGGGCAGCTGTATGATCCAGGCTGGCAAGATGCGAGCCCCAAGCGTGCGCTGCAGACACAGGTGCTTACAGACGAAAATCAAGGACCAAGGTTGGAAATTCAACTTTACACGTCGACAGGCTATATTCTAATAGTCCTGTGGGCTCCAAAGTTTGAAACCACCGTGGCTCTCCCTTGGATGGAACTCAAGGGCATAATATTGTGTCGTGGCGGGCGCCACAGAGCAGGGCAGGCAGGCAAGAACGCTCGAGACATTCCTCTGGAAATCGGGGAAATTGCACAATGAAAGAGAATGGCAGTGTCATTCACTACCTTGAAATAAGGAAATAAAGCCCAAACAAGCTTTGATGCGCAAGCCCAACCCACACGGCTCATCGTTCTTTGTGGGGGGGAGGTCGCTGATCGACGCATCGTTCCTTGATACATTTTTCAGTCCGCTCATCTTGACAGGCGAATATCTGCTTTCGGATGAAGCGGAAAGGCACCAGCGAGATATACTTCTGGGAATAATAATTTCATTTGCTTTCATCCTATCAAAGTCGAGCGTGTGTTGTTGTTGTTATACATACAGGGCTGGGCTCGTGTCAGGATTGCATCATACGGGCAGGCTAAACAGGTCTGACACATGATATCATATCTTCACCACGCTGATAAAAGATCCAGCTCTTTGATCTTTTGATTCAAAACAATAATGATAAATCACCTTTCAACATAGACAGCATATAAAAAATGGCAGGCAAGAAACACCAAGTCGCCGTCATCGGCTCGGGCAACTGGTACCTCTAAGCTTACTCCTGTACATCCAAGACCAACAGCTAACAAATCGCAGGGGCTCAACAATCGGCAAAATCCTCTCGGAAAACACCGCCGAACACCCGGACCTCTTCCACAAAGAGGTCCGCATGTGGGTATTCGAAGAAGACATCACCGTCCCCGAAGACTCGCCGCACCGGTCAAAATACGGCGACAAGCCGCAGAAGCTGACCGATGTCATCAACGCAACACATGAGAACGTCAAGTACCTCCCGGGAATCAGATTACCCGACAATCTACGCGCAACACCGGACATCGGCGAGGCCGTCAAAGACGCAAGTATCCTCGTCTTCAACCTCCCGCACCAATTCATCGGGAAAACCCTCGAGCAGATGAAGGGCAAGTATCTGCCCTACGCGCGCGGCATCTCGTGTATCAAGGGCGTCGAGGTTGAAGATGGGGTCGTGACGCTGTACTCTGAGCTCATCATGGAGAAACTGGGGATCTACTGCGGCGCGCTCTCAGGGGCGAACATCGCGCCGGAAGTCGCAGCCGAGCGGCTGTGCGAGACCACGATCGGATATGACCCTCCGCCGATGGATCTCACGTCGCATGATGGCTCGCCGAAGGATAATCTGGTCAAAGTCGACGAGCAGCGCCAGGACAAGACGAAGCCGTCGAGTATCAAGCTGCACCCGATGCCGCAGGATTATCCGCACGTGGACGCGGAGTTACTTGAGAATCTCTTCGAGAGGCCATACTTCTTTGTACATGTCGTCAAAGATGTCGCTGGTGTAGCGCTGGGCGGCGCGCTGAAGAATATCATTGCCCTCGCGGCGGGCTTCGTCACGGGGAAGCAATGGGGAGAGAACACAAAGGCCGCGCTGATTCGGCTGGGCGTGCAGGAGATGATTCTCTTTGGGCGGACGTGGTTCCCGAAATCTGTCAACGAGGCGACGTTTACGGAGGAGAGTGCGGGCATTGGGGATCTTGTTGCGAGTGCGTCTGGTGGCAGAAACTTCCGCTCCGCGTGCCATGCTGTGGAGCAGGGGGTGAGTGTGTTGGAGATCGAGGAGAAGGAAATGAACGGACAGAAGCTGCAGGGGGTGTCGACGGCGCAGAGCGTTTATAAGTTCCTCGAGAAGCATAACAGAACGGAGGATTTTCCGTTGTTTTCTGCGGTTTATCGTGAGTACTCGTGCGATTTGCTGAAACATGACGATGAGGCTAATATTGTTTAGATATCTTGGAAGGAAATGCCAAGGTTGACGACCTGCCCAACCTGCTCAACAAGAAGAAGAAATAACCGTTCCCCTAGATAGATGGCCGGGGAAGATTTTGTAATGATAGAGTTCGATCATGAAGGAAGATAATTTAATGATTTAGCAATGCATAGGCTCGATCGTCAATCTCATTAAATCGAGGCGCTTGATACTGGACAATTTCCCTCAATTCCTAATAGCGACCATTACACCACACTACCAACTTCTGATATCAAAAAATCACAACCCCAAAGCCTTCAACAAGGCCTTCCCAACCCCCGCCGCACTAGCCGGGTTCTGCCCCGTAATCAAATCACCCCCGAGCTCCTTAACCTTGGAAACAACAATCTTCTCGCCCCAAGGCTCGGCCGCCTTGACATACTTCCCTCCAGATTTCTTCTGCAGCTCATCCTCGAGCAGAAACGGCATAACCGAGCTCAGCTGTACTTGATCTTCTTCTGCGTTCGAGAACCCCGTCACCTCGGCGTCGGCGACGAGCGGCTTGCCGGACGCGGTGGTAACGTTGACGAAGGCGCAGGGGCCGTGGCAAACGGCGGAGACGGGCTTTTTGGCTTCGGCGAAGGTTTGGATAAGTTTTATGGAGGTTGGGTCGGTGGCTAGGTCGAACATTGCTGTTGTTGCGCTTGTTAGTGTCTTATCCGTCGTTGGGGTACATTGGTGGGTGTTGGGCGACGTACGGCCATGTCCACCAACGTAGAAAATCGCATCAAACTCTCCCGCGCGAGGGAGGACATCAGCGAGCTTCTCGGTCTTCTTCCAGAGCGCCGTCTGCTCCTTTAGGAATTTCGACGAGACGGGGTCCTCCTTGAACATTTCGACCGAGCCGGGGTCGAGGGGCGCCTCGCCGCCCTTGGGCGAGGCAATGGTGAGCTCGGCCTTGTCATGGAGGACGTCCCAGGGGTGGGCAAATTCAGGCTGTTACAAAATCAAGGCTCATGTTAGCTCAATCTCAAGCCCGGCCGAGGGGAAAACTGGATTGTGCGGTCGCACGTACCAGGTACCAGCCAGTGGGGTGGTTGTTGGCTTGGATCTTATCGAAAGAGGTGAGGACGACGAGGACTTTGGGAGCCATTTTGTTGAATTTGAATAGACTCACTGGTGCGTTGCGTGGATGAGATGGAATTCTTCACGGAAGCTCGGAGTGCGGGAGGGGGAGCTCTTCTTAAAGCAGGTGGGGTCTTGACATCATCGAGTGGGCCAGACTCATTTCGTCGCGTCAACAAATCAACACCACGGTCCACATCCTCGGCGGCCTCGAGAGGTCCAGATTTGGCATTCATTTCGTGATGATTGGGCCACGTTTTGGACGCTGTTTGCCCCATGGGTAGGACAAAAGTTGCGTCGACATGGGTACCGCGAATCGGCGCTGTGGCGCGCAGCTTATCTCTTCCCTCACCGACCTGCAAGGCTATTTTCGAAGGCTATTTTCGAAGGCTATTTTCGAAGGCTATTTTCGAGGAGGATACCAGTAAATGATTATCACTCGAATGTTCTTGTTCAGGGCGGCCCTGTGGTCGCTTTCAACTATCCATAATTGATCCATTGAATACCCCTCGACATTGGATCTCGGCCAGAGAAACTCCGCAGGTATATTTGGTCAAGCGGTTCAATATCAACCGCCATCGCCTTGGAGTACTAAATCGTTCCTGTCCACTCCTGCCAGCCTGGCACATTGTCAATGAGTATCGCTTGCGGTACGCCGGAACAGCGCAGAATCATGGTCCCCACGTGGCCCGTCTGCACTTCGCAGGCCAGTATAGCGTTGAGCAGCGTTGGCTGCTGTCAAGAATAGAGCAGTTATTCCTTAAAAATCGCCAGTGACCAGGTAGCCAAGCTCTGCATCTTTTGGCAAGTCATACGTGGGCTATCCTCTCTCCGAACAACTTCTACTCCTGCTGGCAATGTGCCGCTCTTCGCTTGGAGCTCATCATCGTCGCTACTCTTGGCCTTCTTCCTAGAACATGGGTGACCATACGCAACCTGAAACGCTAACAGGTCTCAAGGTACAGCATCTGCTGCGCCACAAAGAAATCATGACATATCGCACGGTGTCGCCGCCTATTGCTAAGAACCATACAGGTTCTCGATCATATGCAAATACCTACGCTTATGCACGGCAGGGGGTGAGGGCCACGAAATCATATTATTTATTACCCGAGACAAAGCTCACAAGTTGATCCGACGGGCAATACAGAAGCTAAGCCTTTTTATTTGGCGAAACACGCAAATCTCGAAAACGAGAGATGGAAGATTGATATATACTGACCATGCGTCAAGTGGTAGATCTGTTTTGCGCCCTCTGTGACGAGTTGACGCTGTTTCGTCTCGGATGAGCGACTCGCAACGGGGATAAACCTTTCCGGGAACTCCGGACGTTCTGAATCGTGTGACTAACTGGGTTATCCGGATTCTCTGCAAAGAAGTCTGATGGCTCATGTAGTCGAACATGACTGTGAGGCCGGAATAGGGGGTGGGTTACCGATGTGGGGTGGTCCCCCGCACAGGACATCGGACCCGTGTGGCCTTCCCATCATATAAGTTATATGATTGAAGCTGCTTGCAAAAAATTACTTGACCAAGGTAAATTATTGAAATTCCTGTATGTCCCGGTTTCAAGTCGAGAAACAGTTCGCAAGCATGGCCATCCTTCAAACATCCACCACTCCCCCGGAGGAGGCCGGCAAGGCATACGCATTGCAGTCTCTCTGCGGCGAAATATACTACATACCGTTCTCAAAGTCTGCAATGCGCCTGCTTGTCACAGGCAAAGTCAGCGACGGTGCGATTGCCCTGGTTAGCACCGGCGGTTCCGGCGGGGACCCCATTGGCTTCCACTACCATCGCGAAGCACACGACGTGTTTCTGTGTCTCAAGGGCCATGTCAATGTGTGGGTGAACGACCAGGCACGGACGATGGGGCCTGGTGATTTCACGAGCGTGCCTCCGGTATGTATAAGCGGACGACGTGCGGTTTCAGCTGCCTTAGCCTTCCACCAGGTACGGTACGTTGACACAAGAGTTGCTTAGGGAGTCATCCATCAATACCAGATCCTCGGCAACCGGTCCGAGTTCATCGGACTCATTGTCCCGGGCGGCTGGGAAGACTTTTTCCGATTCCTGGGCGAGCCCTACGCAGGCGTGATGTGGCCGGCCACGGACGACCGCAATCCATTCGAAGTCCTCATCCCGCGGCTGAAAGAGGCCGCCGAGCGCTTCGATATGGTGCCTCAGCTACACGTCCAACCGTTTGCACCGCAGCCGTGGGTAGATGGCCAAGATAACGTGCTACCGGGGAATCTCCGACCGTATTTCCTGCGCGCGGGCACCGAGCCAGCGTACCTTCTCGGCGGATCCGTCGTGCGCGTTCTGGCGACGACAGAGGAGTCGGGTGGGAGGTTTGCCATTGGGAGCCTAGAGGGATCTTCGTTTCATGAGAATAAAACCCTAGCCGCTGGGCTGGTGTTTCCTTCCGTCCATCATGCGTTTCATATTGTCGAGGGGACGTTTGGGTTCGACGTTGATGGCGCCGCGGTGACCTTGACAGCCGCGGAGACGCTGTATGTGCCAAAGGGGAGCAGATTTAAACTTCGCTATCGGAGTCGGTACGCAAAGGCATATGTTTTTGCGAGTGGAGGAGGGCTGGTGGAATTGTTTGCCGAAACAGGAGAAGAATATGCGTTGCCCATTATTCCTGAAACGGAAGGAGTCGTCGACCAGGCACTCCTCGAACGGGCGAGTAAGGAGATGGGGATCATGCTCGGGTGAGGAGAGTCGGGGCACAGATCTTGGAGTAGCTTTTATGAGTATATTGTGAATAATGCAAAATGTGATGCTTCTGCCCTCGGGATCTCCGCACTTTTCCAAGTTCCCCGCACTCCTTCCCCAACCTGGTCAATCTCTTCATCCATTGTCCCTTCCGCTCCTTCCCACACCCTCCATGATCGCTACCATGTCCGCCCCCATAGAAGGCACACTGACCTGCGAATTCTGCACTCGCCAATTCTCCCGTCGGGAGCACTTGACTCGTCACCTGTCGTCTCACGTCAACCAACGCCGTCACCAATGCAGCTCCTGCGGGAAAGCATTCAACCGATGGTAGATAGCCTCCTTGACCGCCTTGTTTGACTTGGATCGCTCTCTAACACGCATCAGCGATCTCTTGACTCGCCATAGAAGAATAAGCTGCTCCACGGTGACCAAAGGCAAGCCCAAACAGTCACAAACGCGAATCCGAGGCGCGTGCGACAGGTGTGCCACAGCCAAGGTCCGTTGCTCGCCTTCTTTGCCGTGTACTCGGTGTGTCAATAAGGGCATTCCTTGTACGAAAAGGGCTGGGCAGAGATCCACTGCTCTGACAGAGTGCGACGATGCGTTTCTCGTCAGCCAGCCGCTGCTTGACCAGTCGCCACCAGTCCATGGCCAGCTGGAGGCATCCCATCATATTGAAGATACCGGCGTGAGGCAGTGTCTATCCGGCTTGTCGACACCGCTGCTATCAGTCGATTCGGGTAAGTTCTCACAGGAACTTGGGGGTGTGGTATTATGGAAGAACAGGGCACTCGCTGATGATACCAGGACACTCGCAGACTGAACCATCACCCATGGATATCCCTGCCGCAAGTGCTACAGAGGCCCCTATGTTCGACTGGTCCTTTCAACACTGCATGCCGCCCCAGGGGCTCAGCATGGACTTTCTTGACCTCTTGGCTTTTCCCGGGACTGGATATCAACTTGATCTTGATCATATGTCGGAGCCGCATGGTGCTACGACCGGACGAGTGGATGCACGCACGTTCGCGGCGGAGTCCGCGGAGCGAGAGCAATCAACGAGCAAACAGTTGCCTGACCTGTCAGACTCATGGCATACGTACGGCGGGTCCGGGATGGTGCAACCAAATCTCTGGGAAAAATCGCGCCCAAAAGGATCCATAGACCCTCACGATGCCAATAAAGCGGTTCTTGGGCGTGATGAGCCGGATGGAGCACAGAAATCACTTACGAGCTTTCTCAGCTTGGTCGATATCCTGGCAATGGAGGACCACAACCATGTTGCCCAAGTTCATCAAGGCCAAGTGATGGAGGTGTCAGCGTTGATTGCAAAGACACGCTGCCTAGAAGCCTTGACCTGCAATCCAGGCGTTAAAGACCTCTTGAACAACCCGAAAGTTATGAACGCCTTTGTCCAGCTGTACTTTGAACATTACCATCTAACCCTGCCTTTTCTTCACAAAGCAACGTTCAACGTGTCCAACACACCCCCGTTGCTCTTACTCGCAGTTGCCGCCATTGGGAGTAGATTTTCCAAGGTCCCACAAGCTCATACACTGTCCTACATCCTGAGAGGAACACTGCGCAAAGCACTTGATACCATGGTACATGGCCTGCCCATCAGAAATTGAGAACAAAGTTTGCTAAATCCAGCCGCTCTTGACACTTTACAGGTGGACGAGAATATTCATCAGACTATCGAAATCCCTTTTGCGCAGGCAGCACTTTTGAACCAGATTCAGATGGCCTTTGATGGCGTCCGACACATCGCCTTGAAGGCTCAGTTCCAGCGGGCCATGCTTGTAACAGTGTGCCGGGGCCTAAACTCAAGAATGCGCCGGGAGGACCTGCTCCAGAGGCAAGATAATGGTCCAGATGCTAGTTATGGCGATGAAGCGGTTTCCAAGTGGCTTGGTCGAGAGCTCTGCAGAAGACTTACGTATGCGATTTGGGTGCGTTTCGTTCTATCTCACAGTCTTTCGTTCCGATCAACCGCTGCTCGCAAATTGCATCTTTCTTTATGCTGATGGATCTTACTTCCCCCAAGCAGTTGATCGACTGTCAGTTTAGCCTGCACGCCAGCGTCCCACCAATGATGAGTCTCGACGACCTTGATCCTAGCTTGCCATGCCCTGAGACACTATGGGATATGAATGGGGCGGCGCTATCCAGGGAGTTGAACAGCTCACAGAGTAACGTATCCCCTGCCGCTCCTTTGAACTTACCGAGTATGCTGACCGTGATCTAGACACTTTCCGGGCAGTGTCACTCAAAGACGCTATAGATGCCCTGAAGCTCGGCCAGCTAGTCCAGTCGAAAAACCTTGGACTCTTCTCGCGACTGATCACGATGACCGCAGTATTCTATCAGTGGTATACGGCAACCAGCGTCAATCGCTACATACTTGATGGCGATGTAGACCAGTCTGCACAGCGCCTTCCCATGGACCAGCCATTTGGGGAAATTCATGGGGTAGTGGCGACCGGAAATGGGCCAACTCCATCGAGGCCACTGGTACCTGCAGTCCATCGTGCGCACTGGAGAAGCACCACCACGGAAACAATTAGCTTAGTCTGCACCAATGTCACTGCCTACCGGGAGAGTGACGCATCACAGCTGATCAAGCTCCATCACCACATTTCAATCCTACTCATCGTGCCGTTGCAACCGATGTGCGAGTACATTGGATGGATGGCCACCAAACAGTGTACGACAGCGGCTCGCAATAGCCTCTGCACGTGGCTCCGCGCCGACATCCAGAATGCCCGGAGGGCGGTAATGCACGCCATGACACTGTTCTGCTTCATCCGGCGAAGAAAGACTGCGGCCCATAGTGAAAATCACCATCTCTTCGTCGCAGTCCTGACTATCTGGACGTTTTTCTCTCTGGATCCGGTGGCCCGTGCCACTGATGGAGATTCCGAGTCATCCGCTACCAACGATGAGGTGCCGTCGTCTTGGTCTTGCTGCTGCATAGACTGGGATGGTGGAGTCGACGCGGGGGAGAAGGAGCGATGGATTCAGGCCCCTGGCCATCCCCGCGTCCGGATTGCGGGGGTGGGAAACCTGGAAGAGCCGAGTGGGTTGCATCGAATCCTGGTCGAGGCGCATCGGATCCTCCTCTCGGACCAGGTGTGGGGGATCAGTAGACTGTTCGCGGGGGTCCTTGAGGGGCTCGTTCGCCGGGGCTCTGCCTGTGTTTAACGTGAATGATGAATAGATCTGTGCATTGGGTTATGCTAGCCCATAGATGAGTATTAGAAAAGCCTCAAGCCGACTGGACCTCGTTCCATCCACTACAGGTCTACATTGCAGCCGAGCTGCTCCCCGCA
Source organism: Aspergillus pseudodeflectus (assembly GCF_044049435.1). Lineage (NCBI taxonomy): Eukaryota > Fungi > Ascomycota > Eurotiomycetes > Eurotiales > Aspergillaceae > Aspergillus > Aspergillus pseudodeflectus. The sequence goes on along the minus strand of NW_027263806.1, from coordinate 238,085 downwards.
CCCCACATCGGATAGCCCGCCGATCATGTAGATCATGTTTTGCTTGCTACATATATTGAGTGGCCATATCCAACAGAGGATCCTACCAAGGTACAAGAAAACCTCCATGTTGAGAAGATGGGCGAATACGGCAACCTATTGTCCCTCTCCCACGCGCCGCTCCTGGCTGGGTTCTGCCTCTGCCTCGTGCTGGGAGCAGCCCTATTTGCATCCCGATCCACTGGTACTGAGAAGCTCCCACTCCCGCCCCAGCCCAAGGGCAATCCCATCTTAGGAAATTTGTCAGAAGTCATCACAGCAAGCAAGGAGAGTCTCCAGCATTTACTAATGCATCGCTGGGCCCGGGAACATGGCGAGGTGTTTCGCGTCCGCCTCGGCCCTGTCACGGAGTATTTCCTCAACTCGGATCGTGCTGTCCAGGTGAACAGAGCACAACGGAGCTTCTTTTGTTTCTTTCTTTTGTTCTCTGAAGGCGACAGTCAAGTTACTTACTCTTATCTCCCCGCAAATAGGAAATCATGGATCGCTCGTCGGCAATATCGTCCGAGCGCCCCCGATGGATCGTCAGTAACGAGCTCATCTGCAACCAGCTAAATGTTCTCTTGCTCCATGGCAGTGATCTGCGATGGAAGGTCAGTCGAGTTACCCGTTCAATGGTACCTTCCTCGCCACCTTACTGACGTGTTCTCGCAACTCAGAACCAGCGCCGCGTGATCAACTCGTATCTGGCCGGCGTCCCACGCGCAGACGCTGGATTACCGTGAGTTGGACCTAATCCCGAGCCCATTACGTGCCGTCCGTTGACGTGCCTATATAATACTCATGCTAATACTCACCGTACTTTCAGATTTCTCCACTATGAAACGGCCAGGTTCCTGTACGACATTGTGAATAGCCCGGAGATTGGTCTGGATGGGGCTCAAATCCTGAAGTCGATTGCTCGCTACACGTATAGTGCGTTTGCGACGCAGACTTTTGGGATGGATGTGCGTGTATCCTACCCGGTTTACCTGGTGTCTCTTCTCTTGCATGTTTGTTGGTCTGCTTCGCTTCGTATACTAACACCGATCTACTGGGGTGGAGCAGGTACCGAATGCAGATGATCCAGTCATTGACTACATCCACGGTGCGTTTTGTTTCCACAGGCTGTATGCCATTGGTTTACTCGACTGATTGACATTCTGGAATAGAGACGGGTCTCGCACAGATACTGGGTATGTTGTTGCAGGTCCATCGTAAACGGTGGTGTCGAGCCCTGACATTTCGTTACATGGTCCAGGCACCATCCCCGGAATGCACATGGTTGATATATTCACGTGGCTGAACCATCTACCGCTCTCTCTCAAGCCGTGGGAGCGAGATGCCAGGCGAAGATTCAAGCGAGATCTGGAATGGTGTCTTGCGCGGTTACAGGTATGACTCTACTGCAACGAGGACGTGTGACGGAGGTGAGGTGAGAATCGTACGGATCTGACTCGAGAGTGAAACAGAAAATCAAAGACCCCGCCTTCGCTGGCAAATACATGCCCGATGCCTTTCTTCCCTCTGTAATCAGTGCATCGGACCGCGGTGGCTTCGAGACCGAAGCGGAGGCAGCGTACCTGGCTCTCCAGCTGATTATCGGCGCTGCGGACACGGTATACGCTCTTGCCCAGAACTGCCACCAGAACTGCATGATCCCTACTGACACTACATAAAACCACCAGAGCCAGATTTCCACGTGGTCATTCTTGGAAGCGATGCTGCAATTTCCGGATGTTCAGCGCAAGGCCAGGACCGAGATTGGTACGTATTAACTCATTCCACGCAGCTCCTACATCTAAAAGATAGTACTATTCACTAATATAAATCTCAACCTGTACAGAAGCCGTGGTAGGCAACCGCCTACCCGAATTCGCCGATCTAGAGCGCATCCCCTACATTCGGTGCGTGATGAAGGAGCTCTGGCGATGGCGCCCTCCTGTCTCCCTTGGCCATCCGCACGTCACGGCAAAGGATATAGTCTACAACGGGCAGCGGATCCCAAAGGGCGCTCGACTGCATCTCAATGCCTGGGCTATTTCGCACGATCCGAAACGCCACGAGGACCCAGACCGGTTCTGGCCCGAGAGATATGCGAATGATCATACCACCGTAAGCCGCAGTCCAGCCGTCCCCCAAAGACACAATAATAGAGCTAACCATGATTTTGTTTCATGACTGTAGACAACGCAGAGCATCAACTCCGCCGACGTGACCAAGCGCGATCACTTCGCCTTTGGCGCGGGACGTCGCATCTGTACGTGAACCGCCCTATAGCTGTTCCTAGTTTCTAGTTTCCCACATTGATAGACACAGACTAACGCATATATGTATTTCCCCAATATACAGGCCCAGGTTATCACGTCGCAGAGCGTTCGCTCGCCATCGCCGTAATGCGGATCCTCTGGGCCTTCGAGATCAAGTGGGCTCCTGGGACACGGGAGCCCGTCGATCCGCTGTCGTATATGCGCTGCTCGGAGATGCCCGGGAACGCGTCGTCGAGACTGCCCGTCACGCTGCGGGTTTTGAGTCGCGAGAAGGCGGATATCATTAATTGTGCGTTTGAGGCGGCAAAGCGGGAGCGAGTCCAGATTGTGAGTTTAGTAGAATTGTCTCTTGGTGCAGGTGTTGATTGTTCTTGGTAATCAATTTTTTGGTGTTTAAGGCGAGTTTGTCGTTGAAGTAACCTCGGCACTGGGAGTGAATGTGAAAATGAACTACCAGGTTGGTAAGGGGTATAAGACCTATCAGAGATATACGGAGTATATTTCACCAGTCCTGAGGTCACAAAGTCCTCAAGGTATATTCAGATAGGTCTAGGTTTGGTACCACGCAGAGGCTTCGCAGAGGAGGGGAGACAGCATACAATGCGATGCATATATTGCATTTGATCTGATACCTTATATCATCATAAATCGTTCACCCGAGGCTCTCTTCCCTACAGGCCCTCCGTAGCTTAACCAAGGCCTACCAACACAATCATCGTTCTCTGTGATTGTTCTTACTGCTCCAGAATCTTGATAGAGGCAACCATTAGTAGCGGAAGAACCATCCAAATTTATGTAGAGCGCCTGCAGAAGGATTTAGTCCTCGCCCGCCCCCTCGATACTTAACTTTTTTTCTATACCCAAAGGTCCTTGTCTCCTGTCCCTGAAAATCTAGAACATGTTCAGCTGCAGCATGCGGGCCCCGCTGGTTCTTCCTTGATTGACCCTGGGTGGCGGAGCTGACAGTTGGAGTCGCCAAATGATGCGGGCTAATCCGGTCATCGCTTTTAGAGCCAGGATACGCGCCATGGCAGCTGAGCCACCTATGCCATGTCAGGATCAACAAGAGTGAGTATTGGAAGCATCCTAACTCTCCCCTGCTCAATATTTTAAGCTCATTACGGCTTCTTTCGATTCATAATCCGCGTCGTCGTTTTGGCCTTTATTTTATCTGTCCTGGAGAAGATCAACATTAATCAAAATCAATCGAACCGGGTGGCCCAAGCGCAGGTAAGTGGCTGTCTTCAATATCAGGTTCCAATGCTGGTCCGAATGGCCGGAGTAAAGACTCGGCGTGATCGAATTTAGTACCACTGTGGTTGCTTATTCTCCTACTACCGAGTAGGTTCATCGATCCTGATGATTGCGTATCCTCAAAGTCTGGAGTACTTCAGCTTCGGGGTTTCCTGGCGATCCGCGACTCTGCCTGCATCATTGCTTATGCTCCCTAGTCAGAGTTTAATGGTGTCAAGCTCAAAGAGTAGGAGAATCAAAGTGTCGACTTTCTGTCACTAGCTCCATCTCATGGCTTGTTCTATTATTTGTTTTGTCTGACGGCGCGTGCGGCAGCTAAAGTCAAACTTCAGAGGATGCTAGTACAATTGCACTGTAGTTACCAATAACACGTGAAATAATCCGGATAGGGGCAAAAAAAAAAAAAAAAAAGAGAGAAAAGAAAGAGAAAAAAAAAAAGGAAAGGAGAGAAAACTCCTATCCTTCTTAAATAGTTTTCATCTGGGGTCGCATCCATTCAGCGTGTCTGGCCCGTGGCGAATCTTAGCTTAAAGGAAATCCATGCAAGTAGCAAACTGACGGCGACTACCAGCCAGTCCAGGAGTCTACACAGATTACATTCTCTCTATACCAGATCAACCACTGGCCATATCATATTTCATTTTCAGGCAATATATAGACCTCTCCATGCTGTGTGATGCCCGCAGCTCTAGGTAAAACTGGCAGTAAACATGGATAGATCCATTGGGCACAGGCTGGACTGGAGCACTTTCTGGTGAAAAGGATGAATGACACGACTCTCTTCCATTTATTCAAGACGGCACGAAGCGAAATGCCGTCGGGAACCGACTGCAAACCATCGGCGTTTCGATTCCCATCCTGCAGTGCAGACTCTCTTTTCCAACTTGCGGTATTTGGCATGCAAACGTTGCTCCGGGTCAACAATCCGAAGACCAAGGTGTCCATCGATGAGAGGCTGAGTGGCCAGCACCGCATGATCGGACGTCTTCCCCTCGGCCAAGGCAGGGGCCGGGGTCGCCACCACGGCCCGATCCTGCTCTAGCCGCCTTTTCTATTCATGTATAGCCGTCACTCCATTATCTAATGCCTGGCATGAGTATAATAGATGTGCCATCTATATTTGATACTAGACATACTTATATGGGGTCTATAACGTAGTATGACTATATACTTGATATAACTTCTATAGTAATATAGGGTCTTTTAAGGCTACATAAGATCCTTCTAGTAAATAGGATAGACAAGAAGACAAGAGCACTAGTAGATTTTATAGTACATAAAAAAAATACTATAAGTAGCTTTAATAGTAGGTAGTTACTTTTTAATATTATAATTAGGGATAAGGCTATTATGTTTAACTTATATATCTAGGCGGCTATAAGAGTATTATAAAGTAGATCTAACTACAGCTAGACATAGTAATTCTTGTAATTATAGGAAGGGTAAATTTTAATAGTTAGCCTTTTAATAGACCTACTACTAAATTTACTATCTAGGAGTTATAATAGCTTAGAGGACCTAGGATGGTTACCTAGGTGATATATAATAGGAGGTGTGTAACTACTATTCCCTAGAATATAGGAACCATAAACTAACACTATCTATTTAGTCTTATAGCTCCATTCAGCGTTGATACCGCGCCGGTGACAGATTTGGTCCGAGAGCAGGTCGGCGTTGAGGTGGTGGATCTGCCTTACGCAGAACCGTATGTTCTATTTAGCTGATACGTGTGTGTAGTTGTCACCTCGGCACTGTGACCTCTCTGTGCCTTTCAAATTCAGCGGAAAGCCCAAGGCATTCCATTCCACCAGCAGCATCACTAACTACTAGACTATAACCATGCATATCGCTCAAGTTTGGTTTCCGCAGGCGAGCAATGAGATATGTTTATATCCTCCATCCTGTGCATCGCGGTACCTCGCGTTACATTAGATTTCCATTACTGTATATACACATTTTCTTTTTAGTATATTTAAAAAGCAACGTCACCATAGCTGCGTAGGTTGTGAGTAGTTGCTGCCCAGGACATCGTATCTACTTCACCTTAGGCCGTCAAGATAACTCTAAAGGGTACGAATGAAGAAACCAATTTCCCAATTATGTAAATCACAGTTCCGGCATATCCGTCGAAGCTTCCATGCTGGCAAGATTAGTAATTGGAACGGAATCATTGAGTTTATAGAACCCACAACGGCTCATTGTCCTCCACCCTTCTTCAACCAAGCAAATGCTCTATGAAACATCTGACGCTCATATAGCAGGCATACCTCATAAATCTGCTCATTCGGAAATGTGCCATTGGCGGCCGCGTCTCTCAGAGCGAGTAATTCGGGCAGTATCTCAGCGCAGTCGTGAAGAGCGTGATTACCACCCATGCCACTGTTTCTGCGTTGACATCGTCTGGGGAATAAGCATGGAAGATTTAACAGGCCCATCCACTTTTCGGGTTGCTGCATGGCATGGACTGCGTCACCAATCATCCAAGCACATGTATGGCCCTGTAAAATCGTGATACCTCGGTCGCCCGCAGCATTCGGAAGGTGGGCGGAGCCTAGGCACACAGCTTTACCCATCGACCGGGGATCGGTGAGCCACAAGGTTTTCCTTCTCAAGCAAATAACGTCTTAGTACACCTTTCAATGGCCCGGGCAGTCGGCCCGTATCTAACCCACAGTCCCTGTCTTGTCTGGATACAACGGACCGAACACGGTCCCATTTTGGCCAGGCCCCGAGAGACGATTTCCAAATATACCATAATTTTGCCTTTTGCCGAATATCCTACCCATTTCCTCTCTTGAGGACTGTGTTCTGTCACCATATAAAGCCTGCGATCGACCGTACGACCCTATGCCCAAGAGGCAAGGCTGATATTGTGGCATCCCAAGGCCTCGTCAAATTCTTCAATTGAACTATGCGGGCGAGCATCGCTTGCAATCACTGCCGACAACGTAAGGTCCGTTGCGACGGGTCTCGCCTTGGTTTGCCCTGTACAAATTGCCGAATTGACGGGTTCGATTGCAGGCTTGTAGTCAGAAAGACTCAAAAAAGGTTGGTCGCCAGGGCTACCGAAGGTTTCTATACTTTCATGCATATGCCATATTGGATAGCTGACACCAAAAAAAAAATCCCAGAACGCATCTCAGATCGATAGCGCAATTCCGATCTGAACAAGCCGATTTGCATCTCCTCCCGGCATATATCCGGCCTTTCCCTTCACACGCTACTCAGGCCGACCTAGAATACCTTCGGTTGCAAGGAGCGTTGAGTCTACCGACTCCCCATGTCCGCGAGAAGCTATGGGACTGTTATTTTCAGCTTGTCCATCCGAACCTCCCCATCCTTGATCGGGACAAAATCATGTGCTCTCTTGCACTAGCCACCGTTCGACAGACGATTAGTCTATTACTCTTCCATTGTGTCATGTTAATTGCGCAGTTGTTCCTTGATGTACACGAGAATCGTGACACAGACCCTGCCACTCTGCACGTCATGTTCGCGAGAGCCTGCCTACTCTTTGATCTTGGCTGGGAGACTGGTGAGCTTACTTTGCTACAATCCGCTCTCTTGTTGAGCCATTACCCTCTGTCATCCATGGCGGCTAGGGGACCAACATACTGGCTTTCCCAGGCGGTGTCCTTTGCATATGCCCTTGGCCTACACCAAGATCCCGCTGAAACCTCCTTCTGCGCGCGCGAGCAGAGCCTGCGGAAGCAGCTATGGTGGTCTGTGTACATCCGAGAGCGTCTGCTCACGTTTGAGTACGATCAACCATGGATGATCTGGGAAAACGCCTACGACGTGCCTATGCTCGCAGTGGAGGATTTTGATTCGGTTTCCCTCTTGCCCAGCGACCACGACTGCAGCCCTCTTACTTCGCACGACACGACATATCTACAACAGCGTCAATTCGCTTTAGCATTTATTGAGAAGGCCAAGGCAGCGACTATTATTGGTCGACTCCTACCCATCTCAAACTGCAGCACTGGGGAACAACAGGTCCAGTGCCCGCTGCCTCGCATCCAGATCAGGGTCCCAGCTCGGGCACAACTCGATCAGATTGACCGTGATTTAAATTCATGGGCGGGTCAGCTACCACTTGACATCCGCTGTGACAAACCAAGAGCTCGTGGTACAAAGGCGGACGCTCGGAAGATTATCTTTGACTTGAATCACTGCATGCTGTTCACCCTCTACTATCTTGTCACAAGTCATCTCGCTGCTCTGCGCTGGCTAGAGGAACCCTCGCCTTCCAGTGTTGCTCCAGAACATGCCATCCAGGCCTTGTGGGCAGCGACCCGTCCTTTGATGAATTTGGCGGATGGCCTGCTGGATGATAAGCTGTTGGGATATTTCCAAATCATTGGGCCATCGCTCATACGGCCTTTGCTCGTCTGCAAGATGCTCAACAATAGAGCCCCGCCGTGGATGTATCCAATACTGGAAGCCGAACGCATACCGCTCCTTATTGGAAAGATCGGTTGGGGTGATCGTTTTTATACCCATGCAGTTCTTTCCTTGCACATCGGGGACGAAGACTCTTCCAGTTCCTCAGTCTCCGACGCATCGCAAACGGATGTTAACGATGATTCAAACTCAACTCCCACGCCTCCAAACATTGTCGATGCTGTCCTTGGTGGTTTCGCTTTGCCGTCGGATCCGAGCCCTAGTATATCTTCATTCGAACAAATATTTGCTTCATGGGGGGTTCTGACCACCACCACTACTGTTCCTAGCTTGTTGTGACAGAACCGTGCTATACGTTAATCCTGTTCTAGACGCGGATAGAGAAGGTTGTTCTATGATGTCTTCGTAAGTCATAACAAAGGCCCATAGTAGTCATTATTGTAACTTCATATGTCTGAGTCTCTGGTGACTATTGTTGCTTCTACTCTCTATTCTCGTTCTTCGTATTAATTCTCCCAGGGTTCCCACAGCTTTCGTGCGTCTTAGTATCTGTTGTTGTGCGCCATTTTCCTTGCAGAGGATCGTGACCGGATTTAATCCTCACCCCATGCATTCGTAGATCGAGTAAGCTGAATTCAGAGAGCAACTAATGCTACCCGCCCCAACTGTTTGAGATTCTAGGTATCCCATAGTCGGTTTTATTGGCATAGCCAGAGACGCAATGTCCCCCCAGACAACCCCGCGGCATGCACTGACGCGGTCCCGCTTTTGCAAACTAGTCATCGACGCTATGGCCAACTGCGAAGGCAAAAGAACACTTATTGTTTCTACCATGGCTTAGAGGGAGTTAAAAAAATATATAAAGCAAAGAAGAAACTTATTCAAGTAGCATTCCATTCTGCATCATCATAGCACCGCCCACCCTCTCTACATTTCCTCTGCGGACTTATTCTCCACGATAGCCTGTAGGTTGCAGAAAGCTCTCATACCCGCTGTGCCATATTCCACGCCCACGGCGCTGTCCTTGAATCCGCCAAAGGGAATTGTAGGAGATGGTTCTAAGTGAGTGTTGATCCAAACTGTGCCAGCCTCCACCTGCTCAGCGATGCGCCTCCCCCTGATGTCTTTGGTCCACACAGACGCACCGAGCCCCATATTGGTGTTGTTGGCACGTTTGATCACTTCTTCCTCCTTCTCCCAAGTTAAAATGGGGACAATTGGGCCTAGGGAAAGGGGTTAGTCAAAGGACGAGCTCTATTCAAACCATCGAGATGGAGATACGGTTGAAGCGGTGTATATGCAGTTTTCCGGCTGGTGGGACTTACCAAATGGTTCTTCCACAACAATCCTAGCATCATCCGGGGGCCTCTCGACGAGCATGGGATTGACGAAGAAACCTTTGGGTTTCAGCTCCTGATCCCCCGCCGTGAATTTCAGACCTTGTCCTTGAACCTCCAGCGTAACTGTGGACCTTCTTGTACTGGATCATATTTTGGATCGGACCAACGTGAACTCCGGGGTCAGCCCCGCCCCCAACTTTCAAAGATCTCATGTAGTTGACGAAAGCTTCTCGGAAGGGCTCGTAGATGTCGGCGTGGACAAAGATTCTCTTGATCGCCATGCAGACTTGTCCAGCATTCGTAAATGCTAAGCCTGCTACCTTGTACCGCCAAATCGTGAGCCCTGGCAATCGCTGGTGGATTCTAGACTGGTACTCACTTTCTTGACAACAGAGCCGACGTCAACATCCTCGCAGATGATTGCAGCATCGTTGCCACCCCTTAATAAAGAAAAGTTGCCCTTAAATCAGAGACTGGTAACTAAAATGATTGAGGCAGAGTCTTACATCTCCAGAGTGACCCTTTTGAACGACCCAGCGACTGCCTGCATGATCCGTCTACCCATTGCGGTGGACCCCGTAAAACTGATCTTGTTTACGCCTTTGTGCGTTGTAAGCCAGGGGCCGAGATTGTCACCGCCATTGAGAACCTGGATGACTCCCGGCGGAAAAAACTGCTGTGCCAGCTCCCCGAGCTTCAGCGCGCAATACGGCGTGAATGGTGACGGCTTTAGTATAATACTGTTGCCTGTCATGACAGCTGGCCCAACCTTACCACATGTCTGTTGGACTGGGAAGTTCCACGGTATGATGCCCACTGCAACACCGAGGGGTGTGTATCGAACGGTTACTCGACGATCACTGCTGTCCTCAATGACTTCATCCTGCAGGCCCAATTTTGCCGTCTCTGTCAGCCAAAAGCCCCCGGCGTCGACTTCGCCACATGCTTCTGCCAGCTAGGGTAAATCATGTCAGCCAAGGAGCGTGGACGGAGCGGAGCAGATTCATTTGCCTGCTCCTATATCGACGAAAAGACATTTCAAAGATCATGGCAACACAACATACCGGCTTTCCCTGTTCCTGAGTAAGAAGCCCAGCGAGCTGGTCCCTGTTTTCTGTAATTGCTGCGGCGAACGCGTTGACGGCCGCCGCTCTTTCGGCAAGCGTGGTTTTTGCCCAAGACTTTGAAGCCCGCTGTGCAGCTTCCACAGCAAAGTTCACATCATCGAGGGTAGCAATTGGTACCGTCGGATTTGGCTTCTCAGTCGCAGGATTTAGTCCAAATGAAGTTGTGACCCCTGCTACCAACCTTCCGTCAATGACGTTGGCGAAGCTGCTGAAGTCAGGGGCAGCCCCTTTCTGTACTGATATGGCGGCCATGAGTAGTTTTTTTCCTTTTTGTTTTCGTCGATGGTACTTCAGCTCGTGGGATAAGTTCTGAAGTGCTTCTAGAGCGAACTATACATAGTAGGATCCTAAATTTATCCGGCGGAATTGATTCGGTAGGCAACGAGTGCGAAGATTCCTTGTCCACCAAGTAATCCAAGTTGAAGGGTGGTGACGCGGAAATAACACCAAGGACACGAGCCAAGCTGCTTCAGGTTGCGGCTCACTTCGATATCGTCATTCCTCCTCCTTATTTGAGGACCTACGCCTTGTTCGTCTTGCAAAAGTTTCGAGGGCTCGCGTCCACCCCCGCACGAAGCCCCGGTTCGAGGCCCCCAAAACTCCAGTGTCTTCGCTTCCGAGGCTTAGGTCTCTCATATCACACGAATACGGACTGCTGGCTAATGGACGGGCAGTCTCCCAGGGGATGTTCAAACTTTAGGTCTTCGTAATACTCGACGCCACAACCCCTGTTGATCTGCCCCCAGGCCGGGCGGTTACGGTTGAATATTACACAGGGTTAACTATAACGTGGCAGGAAATGCCGTAGATATGGCCATTGTAGGCATCATTAGAGCATCTAGTTGGATTCGAGTCCAAACCCAACATGAACCTGGAATAATACAAGAGGTGCTAGAGAACTATAATTCGGCCGCGGAGACATGGTGAGCGCAGGTGGAGTCAAGCCTGATTCTAGGCCCCTTGGTGTGGTGACATAAACTCAAAGCAAGGTGACTTCACCTCAGGGCTGCCCTCCAGAGTCGGTTGTCCCGACACTCCTGGGAAAGACGGGCGGGACCTCGGCTGCCCACTACTACCAAATAGTTGCCGCGGGGTGGGGGCGGGCGGTCCAAGTTGATTGGTCAGGATCCTCATGATGGCCCACGGTAGGTCGATTACTCAACAGAGCAAAGCGAAATCAACTGTGCATACTCCGTAGAGGCTTGCAAAATGATTAGCCTCTCCTTCTGAACTATGTGTACCAGATCAACATATTCTTGAACCGTATAGGGATATAACCATCCGGGCGGAAGCCACTCCAGTCATTAGATCTGCTATGGTTCTCTTATACTAAGATTGCCGGCATCAAGGATGTTGGCAGCCATGTCAGCAGCGTCACAATTCCCCCTGAGATACCCAAGGTATCGAACCTGAACAAAAACCGTCCTTGAATAGTCATGATACCATGGCCCAGGCGCGCTTAAGTTTTGTAATTGTGATGAGAAACAGGCCGCGTATACTGATTGTTACTTTGGTTTCCCATTGACGCTTTTAGGAGCGTGGCAATAAGCTTGAGATGTGCACGGGGTGTGGATTCGCCACCCCGCACAATTTCTCCAGTCAATCCTTCCATCTGGAGTCTCCGCAAACAAAATTGAACCTTGTTCCCCATCCATCACCCGTGCACGCCCACGGATTGTGTTGGAAAGAAAGATTAAAAGCCATAAACCGCCCCCAACCTGTCGTCCGGCAGTGGCCTTGGGTTGCATACTCTCTGATCATATACAACTAACAGCAACAGGACCAATGTCGATGGCTGCCGGGAACAGCCGCCGCTTCAAGTGCCGGTGGTGTAGACGCCCTTTTGCAAGACCAGATCATCTGCAACGTCATGAAATGTCCCATACCAGGGAAAGGCCTTTCAAATGCGACATCTGCTCTTGCCGATTCGGCCGTCGTGATATCCTGCAGCGTCACAGTGTCCAGGTGCACTGCCTTGTACAGGACGAACAGCCCCTTCGCGGTCCACACACAGAAATTGGCCAGGGGAGGAGGTCTTCCGCTCCATCCACCAGCACACGTCCGGAAAGCGCCGTACTGGGTCCATCCAATCCACATTATGATCGCGAAGAGAGCCTCCTCTGCGACAAGAAAACTCGCATGAGGATCCGACATACAGAGGACTGGAAGCTGCCGGAGACCTGTACTGGATTTATGGATGAGGAACCACTCGAAGATATGACCGACTATCCAGCCCAGCAAGTTGATTTCGAACATCTTTCTACATTTCCACCCTTTGGCACCCTCTCAGACTTCCTGGGGCTACGTATTGAACGGCCTGGGCCCCGTTCCACCTCCCAAGCCCGCAAGGAGGCTCTCCCTATCCACCGATACTTCGGCTTGGATACCGTTGTCCCCTCACCATTAACAAGTCATATATCGCTGTCGCGTGACATACTATGCGAGATCGACACCCAGAGACTATTCTCTTCCTATGAACGCTTCTTCTATCCAAACTGTCCTTTCCTCCACCTGCCCAGTTTTGATCTGCGGTCGGCGGTCGCACTCTCGTTTCCTGCCACGCACAGCAGCTGGTGGCCCCCGAGTCCGCCACAATTGCGTCGACAGATGCACCGACCTCTCTGCACCTCCATCTTGGCAATTGGCGCTGTATATTCCCAGCAGCCCTCTCTCGCCTACAAGTTACACGAAGAAACCCGATCGCAGCTGCAGGCGATGTTGACAGATATAACGCGGAGGGGCTTCTCAGAAATACCGCTTCATCTCATACAGGCCTTGCTCCATCACGTCGCGTTTGGTCTCTGCTCGGGCAGTGAAAAATTGGAGCAAAGCAGTCTTGGACATCTGTGCTCATTGATCGCACTTGCCAAGGAAGCAAACCTTGCGCAGCTTTCCTCCGGCTGCCAAGGTGATCTCAATCTCGAGGACTGGGCCGCGTGGGTGGAGGCCGAAGAAAGGAAGCGGACTTTTTTTTCACTACTGTGCATCACAAGCGCCGCTCACGCATACTTGAATGATACTCCCGACATGCCGATAACCAGTGCTAACCTCACGCTGCCCTGCCCCGAGGCATTATGGGAGGCGGGCAGTGCAGCGTCGTGGTACGAACGATACATTATTTCTCAGCAAGAGTCGGAGGATTTGGACTTTAGAGCGGAACTAGAACGTCTTTTCGGCACACACTGGGTGGATTCTCTCTCCCCATCCAATGCCTATCGAGCGAGCAGCGACAATATGCTTTGCCAACAACACCCGCCGACACCGCACGTCAGTGAACTCGGTTGCCTGGTATTGGTAACCGCTCTAAACCAGATTGTTTCCCGGGCGTTTAACGAGAGACAAGGCAGCTTTGATCCCGCACTGGATGAACCGGATGGCTCGCTCCGATCGGGATTCCTGCTGGCTTCAGAAAGATGGCAGATGCTCTGGATGTCGTACCCCCGGGAGTCCCTGTCTCGCGCACAGAACATACTCCTCGGGGTGTGCATACCGTATATTGACCACATCCACCTTCTCCTCCACCTAGATATCTCATCCACCAAGCAACTTCTCCAGCAGAGAAAGTACGACCAGCTCGGCACTTTTTTTGGCGGCCCGCACTTGCAGGGCGACCTGTACCCACCTGATGGCTCAACAGCGCTGGGCAACCAATCGCTGTATAGCGCGGGCGCATATGCTATCAGCGCCTTGGAGATAGCGCTGAAGCTAGGTCCATGGTGGCGATCGGAGTCTGTAGCGTTAGATGTACCCATGCAGTCGGCGATGGGCGTGTTTCACTGCGTCCACGTTATCTGTAGCCGGCTGGTCGCTGCTGGAAAGCAGGACGAGGCCTCCGGCGGGGGGCTTTTGATGTATGCCCGGTCGGACGATCGCCAGGATGTCCTGCACTTGATGCGTAGGTGTCAGAGAATCATCGACGGTATCTCCGCCAAACCGCATCCCAGACGAACCAGCTCGACCCCGGCCGATATACTCTTAACAAGGACCAATCTAATCATGCTTGCGATCGATTTACTGGTTTGCTTTGCAGATATATTTGAGCGGAAAATCGCCTGGGAAGGTACGTTTCTTTCTCCAGATGTACTTGTGTCTGTTACAACTCGGAGACGCTAACTATTTCTTGTGCTCGATCTTTATAGCCTTGTCTCATCTGGCAAAGGGGTTTCGCGCCCGTGCAGACTCTCTGGGTAGGGCGACCATAGGTATGTGAATCGGTTGGAGAGGAGAAGTGCGCACGTTGTATGCCACTGACACAATCAATTGTCATGTACCCTGTATATCAATGAATATCGTGACTTTTATGGTTAAGCATTGGGATACCTGAAGAACACGTTGTTGTACCAACCCCGCACGCGTAGACTATACAGGCAGCATACATATGTCACCAGCCTTGTACGGGAAGGGTGGCCCGGTTTCAACACCATCATCAACACTTGGATCCAAGTCCTCACATCTTTGCGCCGTCCCTTCGATCGGACCTTTGTGCCTCGTCCCGCAGCTTGCGGCGAAGGATCTTGCCGGTTGAGTTTTTGGGGAGCGCGTCCACAAACTCGACCCCGCCCCGGAGCCACTTGTACTTGGCCTTTTTCGCGCGCACCAGGGACATGAGAGACTCCTTCAGCAAATCCGCGTCCTTGTTATCGGCAGACGCGGAATGGCGCACCACGAAGGCCTTGGGCACCTCCCCAGCCCTCTCATCATATATCGGAACCACTGCTGCCTCAGCGACTGCTGGATGCTCGTAAAGCTGGGCCTCCAACTCTGCTGGCGATACCTGAATACCCTAAATCACCAACACACATCAACGTCAGCACCACAGGTATATACAAGGGGGCTTCTGACAGTCTAGGTTGGCAACTGTACATTCACTTTTATCAGCTCCTTGATGCGATCAACAATGACTATGTGCTCGTTGCCGCGTGGGCCGAGTTTGAACATTGCCTCGTCTCCTGTTCTCAGCCAGCCATCCTGGAAGGTTTCCTTGGTTGCGTTGTCGTTGTTCAAATACCCCAAGGCCACGCTGGGGGACCTAACAAGTAGTTCGCCGGAGACATTGTACGTTTCGATATCCACACCATCCGGAGTCACAAGACGGCATTCAACCCCAGGGATGAGGTATCCAGAAGATCCGTCAACAATGTCATCCTTGTGAGTCGAACTCACGACGGTCGCGCACTCGGTAAGCCCTGTCCAGATAATTTTTTTATTTATTTTTAGCTTTCGGGCCTTTCCAGATAAGATTGCGTGATGGTTATGTTGCACATACCGTATCCCTGGCGGAGAGTCCACTGCGGATACCTCCTCTGAAGCCTGTTCCAGGATTCTGTGCTCAACGAAGAGGCCCCCGTCATGATGTTAACCACGGACTTTAGACTGTAGTTGTTCAGTTCATCGTGATGTCGCAACAGGTCAAGCAGGATAGAAGGAACCTGTTTGCCGCCATGTTAGTCTGCGAGACTAGGGTGAAGATGAGAGTCCATTTTGATATCAGGTGTCTGCTCACCAAGTATAGGGTGCGGATGGAGAACTTGTCGATAACTTGCAGCATTCGTTTGAAATCATAACGGGGCAGAATGACCACCTCATCGCCGCGGTAGACGGAAGCATGGCAAATCACCACAAGTGCATATATGTGGTTCTGAGGGAGAACCCCGAGGGCGACATCGCGAAAATTGTCTGCTCTTTGAGACTGTTCATACACACCAAGCTGAAGCACGTTTGCTATGACGTTCTTGTGTGATATCATGACTCCTTTCTGAAGCCGCGATATCAGGTCATCTAGTCAGCGCCTGCTGTTACCGTCTCTCACTGGGTGGGTAACTCACCGGGAGCCCCGACGTGCCACTCGAATAGCAGAGGAACGCCACCTGTTTCGCCGCCTGGCCAGGACCCCATTGTAGAGGCTCCAAGTCGGCCGAACGCTCCCCAAGCGAGACCAAGTCATCTACAGTCTCGACCCGATCTTGGCCCGGGGTAGCGCCCGGTCTGTCTTCTCCAGCAACATCAATCAGGAATATGGAACTCGGCGCTAAACCGACTGCTCTGGCCGCGTCACGGGCGCGCGAAAGGAGTGACGCGCATGTGAACAATGCCCTGGCTCCGCTGCATCTCAACTGCTCGGTGACTTCGTCGACAGAATATGCCGAGCTTATCGGGGTTACAATGCCACCAAGTCGATGGATCGCCCAAGCTACCGTCATATAGTCAATCTGCGGAAAGCATTAGACAACCCGGGCCATCGGCTTTTATCGACTGGCCCCGTACAGGAGATTGTGGATAGACTCACCGCGTTGAGAGAATAAATTCCAACCACCTTATACCACTCTGTGCCACCGTTGGGATGCCACCCTAGTCGCTGTGAGAACCCTTTGGACAGGGACTCGACGCGATGTCGAAGTGACGTCTGCGAAAATGATCTCCCCGTGACCCCGCAGACAAAGCTCGGCCTGGAAATTTGGCATGCATGTGGGTTATATTGTCGGTCTCCCAGCACAAACTCCGCGACCGGAATCGAGTCTGGAGGGTCGAATGGGAGTGGTGGGACACTTTTCGGGGTCGTGAAGGGCATCCTGCGTTTCTTTGTTGAACCGTGGTGAGGCACAATTACCGGTCGACGGCGGACGTGATGAATATAGCAATCGGCGTTCGGTTTCTTAAATCGGAAGACCAACGGCGTTACCTGGACGTCCACCGTGAGCCCTGTATGCCGAGGCTCGGGCCGCGAATGAGGCGTTTTGTTCTATCTTCTCCAGTATATTCGCCGGCCGAGGAATGCTCATAACAAGACACTTGCCGCAGATCAAAAGGTTCAGTCAACGTTGAGAATACCAATGAATCTCGAATGCATTTTCTACCATGCCAACCCGAGCAACCCACACCCCAAATCTCGGTCGCAGTCATTCATCTTGTCCTCATCTCGACTAAGTTTGGGACTCGGCTTCCAGGCTGGCCGTCCGGTCGGGAGGGCGCAGGCGGGGGCGGGGGCGGGCGGACCACCGAGGTATATGAAAGAACATGGTCGATTTCCCGAGAGAGTAAGGAGCAAACCTTGATTATATACCGACA
The DNA here is from genome assembly GCF_044049435.1 of Aspergillus pseudodeflectus. Taxonomy (NCBI): domain Eukaryota; kingdom Fungi; phylum Ascomycota; class Eurotiomycetes; order Eurotiales; family Aspergillaceae; genus Aspergillus; species Aspergillus pseudodeflectus. The sequence continues at coordinate 220,607 of NW_027263806.1, read as the reverse complement.
GTGATCCTGACTGAAGGAATGGGGCCTGGGATTTTCGACTACCTAGTGCGGACCAGAAAAGTCACCAGAGCCGGGAGAAATGGCACATTCGAGTCGTTGGGAATCCAAGCCTGTCCGGACGCCCCGGCCCATGCGGGTTATCTGTATCGGTGCCGGCGCGTCGGGTCTCCTCCTTGCCTACAAGCTCCAGCGCTCGTTTGAGGCCTTTAGCCTTGTTCTTTACGAGAAGAATCCAGATATTGGCGGAACGTGGTTCGAAAACCGCTACCCAGGGTACGTGATTATGACCCCTAGCAGAGACTGGCCGCTAATTATGGGACCAAAGATGTGCATGTGATATCCCAGCGCATACCTATACTTGGTCTTTCGAGCCCAAGAATGATTGGTCGAGTGTCTATGCAAGCAGCAAAGAAATACACGAGTACTTCAGCAACTTTAGCACCAAGTATGGACTCCGGAAGTATTGTCGGACCAACCACGAAGTCACGGGCGCCTTCTGGGCCAACGAACGAGGCGGTTGGGATGTCCACGTGCACGACTTGAAATCCAATGAGACCCACGTGGATTACTGTGATATATTGATCAATGCGTCAGGAGTTTTGAATAACTGGATGTGGCCCGCGATCCCGGGACTGGAGACCTTTCGCGGTCCCAAGCTTCACAGTGCGGCTTGGAACCCCGAGGTGGAACTGCAAGGAAAGCACGTCGGCTTGATTGGGAATGGGTGAGTCGGTCGATCAGATGCTGCGTTCCTCTTGCAACGGCCGGCTAATCACATCAACATAGCTCGTCTGGAATTCAGATTCTGCCAGCAATCCTCCCTGTCGTGAAGAAACTGACAACCTTCATCCGAGAACCATCATGGGTTTCTCCTGTGCAGGGCCTCGAAAACCGTGCGTTCACAGATCAGGAGAAAGCAGACTTTGGCAGCTCTCCGGAGAAGCTCCTGGATTACCGCAAAGAGATAGAACACGCCCTCAACAGTCAGTTCGCCTTGTTCAAGACCGGTTCCAGTGTTCAGAAGGAAACCCGCGAGTACATGGAGGGTCAGATGAGAGCCAAGCTACGCAATCCATCTTTGGCCAAGCTCCTGATCCCATCGTGGTCTGTTGGATGCCGGAGACTAACACCGGGTGTCAATTATTTGGAATCGCTGAGTGCAGATACTGTTACCGTTGTGTACGGAGAGATCTCGCAAATCACTCCCACCGCATGCGTCTGCAGTGATGGTAAGGAGTATCCAATCGACGTCCTTGTCTGTGCGACGGGATTTAATACTTCCTTCAAACCACGCTTCCCCCTGATTGGACCCACTGGAAGAAATCTGCGGGATGAATGGGCAGAAGAACCTGCCGCGTATCTTGGTGTCGCTGCGGCAGGTTACCCAAATTATTTCATGTTTCTGGGTCCCAACTGTCCTGTTGGGAACGGTCCGGTCCTGATCGCAATTGGTAAGCATCCTTCCCATTGTGCTATCTACCCCATGTCACGCCTTGCCTTGCTACGGTTTGCTAAAGATCCGATCCAGAGACCCAAGCGGACTACATGCTTCAGATGCTCGACCGATGGCAGACGGAGAATATCCACTCATTCAGCCCCAAAGAGGCCGCCGTCCGGGATTTTGTAGCTCATAAAGATGCCTTTATGCAGGGGACCGTCTGGAGTGAGGAATGCCGCTCCTGGTATAAGAGCGGGCCCACGTCCAACAAAGTCAGCGCCTTGTGGCCCGGAAGCACCCTCCACTACCTGGAGGCAATGGCTACGGTTCGCGGGGATGATTGGGATATCGAATACAAGGGAAATCGATTCTCCTGGCTTGGAAACGGTCTTTCACAGACCGAGGTGGACGACACCGCTGACCTTGCATATTATATCCGCAACCACGACGACGGTCCCATCCTCAGTTCCTACAAGAGACTTAAGCTTTTGAATAAGAGTGGCTGCGGTGTGAAGAGGAAAGCGGCAAATATCATGTTGCAGAGCAAGCCTAATCTCTAGGATGGTCGGTGGCAGGAATACGAATGTGAATGGAACACTTACTTGTTTCAACGAAAGACGCCGTTCTCCTTTAAGACCAACTAGATCTGCATCAGCCTGTATCGTCGCTCACCTTATTAATGAGTGATCTTCTATGCTTACGCAGTTGCTGAGATGCATGCTAGGCAGCATTTCACGGACCCGATTCCATATATCCATGCTACTCCAATTTGTGCAAGTCTGTTAGGACGTGTAGTATGAGCAGTTTAATCGCCGATGGCCTTTCGAATCAGGGTTTCGATATGACCGAACCGGCTACACTGCATATAGTATATCATAAAATTCTTGTAAGCGTCTATCTTGCTACTAGGCCTAACCACATTGAACAAATCTCACATTATGTCGAAGGCACAATTCTTATTACTCTGCATATTACCTAACTCTAGAGTGTGATCCCTGGATGTGTTATGTCCGCGGTATGCTTCCACGGGAACTCGTGGAGATATAACTACGTTCATCTGGAACTTAAGAACTGGGTAATTTTAATCCATATACTATTTCATTACTCCCCAAACACGAGCTCTAGGAGAACATTCATTCAAGACCTTATCCAACAAACCTCGCAAGTTTACATCTTGCAAAGTAGGTAGCTCTGTGTGCATATTATAATTACCAGGCAATACAACAAACATACCCAGTAATGGCTGCAAGACAAGTGCTTGCCCAATGCATGCTAGCCTGTATTAGCTCTCTGCCAGGGTACCATCGGGTAAAGGATCATGACGAATCACGAGCGTTATATCACCTGTTTTTGTCTCAAAGCGATACAAGCCAGTCCCATATCGCGTGCGACATTGGCCCCGGGTCGAGACCATGCTGCTCGTCCAGAATGCAGTCAATGTGAATTTGCTTAGAACAAGTCGAAACCTGGACATTCAATCCTGCCTCCGCCATTGTCATACCCAACCGTTGAATATCATCCTTGAAAACCTCATCATTTCCACATACAATAAGTGTCTGTTCTGTCGGAATCCCCTTCCACCATCCTGCACTAGCACGTATTGGCTCGCTGTACTCGTTCCTTTCAGAGGGGCACGCAAAGGCATTTGCCCAGTCGTGCACCTGACCAGGAAATATAACGTCCCGCGCAGCATTTTCCAAATATGACGCAGAATTGGAGTCAAAGCTTACCCACGGGCAGATCAGGACTAGTCCTCTGATAGGTGCCTCCAAGGTAACGTGAGGGGCAAGCGGGGTGGGATGTCGGAGTAGAGACATTACTGCCAGGCAGATATTTCCTCCAGCGGAATCACCAGCGGCCACGATCTGTCTTCTGTATCAATGATTGAAACTTCATCTGACTGAATCCGCTTACATCCGAGCTGTTGTAGCCTCGCTTGAGGATGGAGGATAGTGCATCCAGAGCTTGCATATACTGTGACGGGTACTTCGTTGTAGGGGTGAGACCTGCTGATGTTAGGACGGTCGAAAAACACGCCATGTTGTATAATTTGACAAACCATATTCAAGAAAAGCCACGGAAATCCTTGCTCCCCGAGCTTGCATTTTGTCCCGGCATTTCACCGCAAATTTGACATGCCCAGGATTGGGCGAGAGGCCAAAACCGCCACCTATCATGAAATATGTTACGATAAATCTCTGTGATATGTGCTACAAGAAGTTTAGACGTACCATGGATGTAAAAGAGAACCTGGTTCGTGTCGCCATGACCAATCCAGTGGAGCTTCGCGCCCATCTTGCCGACATGCTCAACTTGCACAAGAAGATTCAACTCCCTGCATGCTGCGGCAACTGTGGATTCCGTATTGGGGAAAAGTGCCCTTCCAGTGTGTAAGCCTCCACATTATTTGGTGGGTGATAAAGTTCTGGAGTCTTACTGCAGTTGCCGAGTGGAGGTAGACGCCATTAAATATCGTGCCGTACGATTGCGGACTTCATGCTCCCAGGAGCGCGTGGTTTTACGATCCCGAAATAGGGCCATCCCACCAGCGAGTGCTTTATAGATGGCTTGTCATCAAAGTAGCAAAATTAGTTAGACTTCGGCGAGTGATGTCCAGTTCACTATTGGGGAACGTACTCATAACGCAAAGAGTGTAGACAAGACCAAGCTTTTCTCGAATGGTAAGGCCCCTGACCTCTCCTGCATGTGCCCCAGTAGAAGCCATGTTTGACATGTTCCAAACGAGCAAAATTTGCTCCCCCGAGACAATATTTCCTGTTGTTGGGGATTGTTGAAATGACCGCAGTATGCGTTGGCAAGCAAGTAGTAAGACAGATATAAGAAATAATATTTAAGGGGTCGCTCAGCATGATTTCGATCAATCATTCAATCAGTTTGCCAAGCAAGGGCCAATGTATGGAGCCGATTCCTGATTCTAAGCTCGGTTGCCCGCTCTCGACCACCGCAGCCGAGGTTCAGCATGTCCGGAACGTTTCAAGTAGCACCGCAATTAGTCCTTTTAGGCACATACCGTACTGCTTTAGGTGTGGGTGGCTATTTTATGGAACCTTAACTCATTGCCTTGTGGTGCCTAATAAAGATCACCTTTGGTTTTTCTCCCTTTTTTTTTTCTTTTACTGCTATTGGCTCTCGTGCGGGAATCAGAAAGATGGCTAACACCTCGATATAGGCTTAGGTAAGTCAACTTTCCATCATATAGAGACTTTTATAGTCAATAGCATCTACTTTTACTACTTCCAGCTTTATTTTATCAAGGCTGTCTCGTAGAATGTTTTACCGCATTCAGTGGTTTTCACTAGACAATTCATCTCGGCCAAATATATATTCAAGGCAATAACTGAGTAGAAAAATATTCGACTGATAACAAGGGGTACCAAGCTTCCAATACATTGAGTTGAGCTGATACAGATAGCCCGCAAATTCCTATGGCATACTTGAAGCAACTCAAGGTAGTCCACTCATTCAAGTTCCCAAACCGTGTCCGCGCTCCTGATATAGGTTGTAATGGCGTCGAGTCTGGCCTTGCCCTCAAGAGTATCCGCCTTGATCTTTCCATTTCCCAGATAGGAAAACCGATTTCCGTGCTTATACTCGTAATCAAAGTCCTCCAAGCGGACATCACGCATGGTCTTGTAGTAGGAGGGGGACTAATGGGGTGCAACAGTCAGTTCCGCAATAAAGCTTCAAAGAGCACAAGGGAAACAAACCATGCCACACCAGAGCAGCGGCTTCGCATGGGGCTCTCGGTCCTTCTTATACCAGCTTCGGCAGGATTGGCCCCAGACAGATCCCTTGTGCCTTTATGGTCTGTTAGCCCGAATCAAAATACACTGACAGTCACAAGGGACGCAATAACAGACCATTCATCCACGTGCTCGCAGAAATCATCAACAGCACTTTTCTTCACCTCAAATGACTTGACGTGCTGCTTTTGTATCTTTTCCAGGAATTGGATGATGTAGTCCGTGTTTAATTCAATCTGTATTATTCGTATTATTCGTATAAGCTTTCGTCTGCTTGAAAACAAGGGTTGAGTACAAACCGCGGGAATAATGGAACCATTGCCCCATGGTCCACGAGGTCCTAGGACCACGAAATAATTCGGGAAGCCTGCGGCTGCAACGCCCAAATAGGCCCTGGAGAAAGGTCAACGCGCCATCCATATCAGTGGAAAGCAGGAAAAGCTCTCACCTGGGCTCAGTGCTCCATATTTCTCGTATGTTTACGCCCTTGCGTCCAATTATATCAATATGAGGCGTGAAGGCAACGTCAAACCCAGTGGCGCAGATAATGAGATCAAACTCATGCTCCTTCCCATCAATCGTCTTGATTCCATGTGGGGTGAACTCGGTAATTGTATCATAGACATGGGATACGTTGTCTTTGCACAGTGCCTCAAGATATCCCTCGCCTAACCATTTACAAAGTCAGTATCACAGATCGAAATGCATTTCCAACCAGAACTCCTTGAAGCAACATACCGGGAGTCAATCGTTTACACCCGCTCGGAAAGGTCGGTAGGATTTTTTTCTTAAGCTCATCATGACCCCCCAGCTTGTCGCTCATTTGTTGGCGTAAAAAGGTTTCGGTCACCTTGTGCATATCGGAATCGGCTCGGAAATTCTCGACATGATTGCAAAGGAGGAGTTCCATCTTTCGGCGCAAATGAAGTAGGAGCGCTGGGTCTCTTTCGAACAATTCTTTATCCTCCGCCGTGAACTCAAAGGGACGAGCACCGCGCAAGAGTACCCTGTTTACTTCAGTATCACCCTCTCCTGCTGGATCCGCCTCAAGGGAGACGAGACCACCAAGCTGAGGGGCCAGCCATATTCCGGACCGAATAAAAACAGTAAGGTGCTTGGAACCTGATATGATGTTCAGTTTAAGATAGCCTATGTTGGTCGGCGCTCATTGCATACCTTGCTGAACCTTTGGTGTAATTTGAATAGCCGAACTTCCCGTGCCAATAATTGCCACCTTCTTGTCCTTCCAGTTGATAGATTCATCCCATGCGCCAGAGTGGGCGATAGTACCGTTGAAGCTGTTACGCCCAGGAACGTCCGGCCCTAGAATCAGATATGTTAATAACCACTGGTCCGGGTTCGATTAGACACTGTTAGGGGCCAGTACGTACACTTTGGCACGTTCAGAATGCCAGCGGCGTTGATAAACACGTGGCCCCAGTCCGTGACAATCTCCCCATTTGCCTTCTGGACCGTGACGGTCCAGATAGCATCCCCCTCATTGTACTCGGCCCGGAGTACTTTGCTCTCGTAATAGATATACTTGTCCAAATTGAATTGATCTTTGAAATCTGATTTGCGGAATTAGTGAGGGGGTAAGCACTTGGCGTGATATCTGCGGCAAACCTTTGAAGTACTGTAGAAGCTCGGCTGAGCCGGCGTAGTAATTCGAGAAGCGAGGATTCTAGGTGCTCGAGTTAGAGTCTGCGTTCACATTTCCAAGTCTCTTGGCCGCTCACTGGCCGAAATGTATACGTGTAATTATGCGATGGGACGTCGCATGCACAGCCGGGGTAGCGGTCTAGATGGAGAGGGTCAGCTTGAGTCGGCCATGGCTGGAGGGCGTCAAAGTAGTCCATACTTTCATACCACGTCCCTCCGCACTCGGGGTTTTTTTCGTAGATGGTCAGGCTATACTGCTCCATCCGCTGCTGCATTCGGTATGCGAGAAAGAGCCCGGTGGCTCCGGCTCCGGCGCAAATCACACGGATATCGCATGGCTGCGAATGATACTGGTCGATGATTTGGTATCGCTGAGGGATTTCGGTTGAACCCATGCTGAGCTGAGCAGTACGTCAAGGCTTGAATTGTTTCAGGAAGAATATTGGAGAGATATCGCGCCGTGGGTTTGCACTAACCCTGTCTAAGGAATTGCACAATATATACACTGATGATCTGGTCTCCATTCTCGTCGGGGAAGGGACAAGGACGTTTCGTCGCTACCGAGGCTCCCGCAAGGCAAATGCCGCGGGTCGAACGCTGAAATGATTCTCTGCGTTGCTTTGCATCTCGTAGCCTCGCCTCCTCTGCGTGGCGTACCCCCTGCCCGCCCCCGCCTCCGCCTCCGCCGCCCCCTCGTTCAGGGTCTTGTCCCGAATGTGGGGAATGCGATCGTCCCCCGCAACCAGGATTCGTCTGAAATATGCGGAGCTAATGGGTTCGGTTGCGGGATGAACTATATTTCGTGTTGGGGCAGATGCAGCTCAACACATAAATACCTTCTCTCCCACCGCTGGGCTATAGTGGACTGCAAGACAAAATTTGCGACCAGATTGAGCCTTCACCAACTCAACAATGCGTAACAAACCTTTGACCGTTTTTGCTCTTCCCTGGGCTTCTGCTGCGGCCGTTCTTTTGCCCAAAACCTTTGTTATCCCATCGCAGTCCCACGCCGGTGATACAGTAGCTGAGTATACCTCGACCTGGAATAACCTGGATGGCCCAAAGCTGAATTTCGTCAATGCTACCTCTTTTGACTGGTGGTATTTTGACGCCGTGGCCAGTGATCTATCCGCCCAAGTCTCTCTGCTGGCCTACACGACCGACTCGACGGCGTTAGGATATCCATTCAGCTTGCCAACCATCACCTGGTCCATGGTGACTGTACTCCTACCGAATGGGACAGTTATCGAACAGCCCCTTCTCGGCGAGGAAGCTGTTGTGAAAGTTACCGGTGAAGGATCCTCGGGCTATTGGAATGGCACTGGTGTATCTTGGACTAGCACTCCAGACGCGTCGTTCTATCGCGTCGAGATTGATAACCCATCTGCCGGAGTCCAAGGCAGCATTCAATTAGTTTCGGTGAGGTCTTTTGACACTTCGATTCTGCCGCGCTATAGCTAACATATTTCGAACTGGGAGACCGCGCCCCCACGCTACGTGTGTGACCGCGCAGGGTCAGGATTCAATGAGCGGATCTTTCCCCATCTTGGATGGGCTAACGCCGTACCCGACGCCATCGCAACGGTCAATCTGCGGATTGCTGGTGAACATGTGCAGTTCCTGGGCCATGGGTATCATGACAAGGTAACAAAGCCGAAAGAGCTCCTCTCAAAGCTCCGCTGACAAGTACCTACAGAACTGGGGTGACAGGCCTCTGCCACAGGTGGCCAGGTCCTGGTACTGGGGCCACGCAAGGCTAGGCCCCTATTCGCTGGTTTGGTTTCACGCCCTGTCGTTTGAGGGCGAGAAGAGTGTCAGTGGCTACCTGGTGGAAAATGGCCGAGTCAAAGCGCTGAGTTGCAGTGGACTACTGGTTCGCCCTGCTGGCCAGAATTCGACGTATCCCCCAACGCCTGGTCAAGGTCTTCCCGACGGTTTTCATATAGAGGTGCAGGCCCATGACGGCAGAACATTCATTGCCGATCTCACCAATCGCGATATCGCTTGGGAACCGCCTCTGCCCGATGGCGCGTACACCCGTTGGACAGGCGCTATCACCGGAGGATTTGAGGGCGAAGAGCAGTTTAAGGGACCATCCGTGCATGAATGGATTCGCTATGGATAAGCGGAAGCCTAGGCCTGGGAGAGGTAGGCCAGATACCTAGAAGGAAACCGAGCATTACGGATGCCTTCTAGTATTGTTATCATACCAGCATTACGCATTCAGTGCTAGATCACGGTTTAGATCTTTGGGGAGAGGACTTAATTGGGAAGAATTGATGTTTCTGCATCAGAAAGCTTTGCAAAACCCAGTCTGAATGATACTAGAAGAGAATTTGGTTAGAGACAGCGCTGGTACTTGCATGGAAAATAACTTATATCCTGCTTCTGCAGCGAGGTTCTGTCATCTAATACCTACCTGCCAGCAATATAAGATGGACGGAAGGAGTACTAAAGAATGGGTCATATCTAACTGTTAGACCCTGTTTAGCCTGTACGGTGCGAAATGCTTACATCTGTGTTTAACCTCGAATGATATACACTACTACTACTCTCCCGATGTACACTTATTTATTGTTCAGCAGCTTGCAATATCGGCGATCCCCATTGCGTCTGCTATCAATGGCCCGTGTTTGATGTGAAAGTAGAAAGTACGACAGGTTTTGTTTGGTTGTCTGATGATCACAGCAACGCACATGCCTAACTAGTAACTAGCTATCCACACCACACCCGCAGTTGATGAGGCCCACCGAATTGTGCCCCTCCCTTGAATGAATGTGACCTGCCGCAACTTGTTCACCATCTTGGCTCATACGAGCCAGGAATGCAAGTTCCTCGGTCGTATCCTAGCCGCGTGCTGATTATGCCTTCTCCCTGGAACTGTAGAATCTGCGTCCAATCAAGAGCAACACCAACCTCCCCTTCTATTCCCCATTTCATGTCCACGCGCGCGAATCTCTTCATATCCCACATTGATCCTTCACCCTCACCCTGAGATTTGCGACTTAACCTCTCAACTTGGCTGACTAGTGGATGTAATTCCGTGTCGTGACGTGCGGTAAACCCTGGATTCATTGACTGCAGTGTTTCATGGGTACTGGCGTCGTGGACACCGAGCTGGAGGTACCAGAGGTTATACTGTGTCAGGGAGACGTCAACTTTATAGGATCCACCCTCTCGGGCTCGCGCAAACAGTGCCTGGCAGATTGATATGGCGCCGACAAGGCCAGTCCTATGAACGGCAATATTAGTCGTGACCAACGCAAGTGTTGCGGTTTAGAGGACCCAAGGCAACAGGCAAAAGGACTATAACTCACTGGTAATCCGAATTCGGAAGGAGAGGAATGACCGGCTCGTCCAACCCAAAGTACTGCCCCTGTATCCAAGGGGTGCCCGTAACCTGGCCATTCAATCATAAGTAACTGGGCTATAGTGCAGTCTCGGAGGATAGCTGGAGGCCTTACCGCATCACTGATCTGTTGCCACCCTGACCGGTGCGCCCATTCGCCTTTCCACCCATAGCAATTCTCCCGGAGATGGACAATACCTTTTCCCGTGCGTCTGGCTGCCTCCAGGATATACGTCCTTCCAAACCCCATCTTATCCAGTGCCCCAGGTCGATAGGCGTCAATAAAAACATCGGCTTCCTCAAGGAGTTCGCGAAGCTTCTGCTTCCCCTCCGGGGACTTTAGATTGAGGCACGTGTCTCTCTTCCCAATCTGTGTGTCGTATAGTAAGATTGTATCTGGCAGAGTGTCCCCTGAGATCCGTAACACGTCCGCGCCGAGTAGAGCGAGACAGGAGGAGATGGTAGGGCCTGCCACAACACGGCTCAGGTCCAGAACCTTTATCCCTGCCAGTGGCCGGTATCTCTCTTCCCTTGTCGCCGTCCAGGGCACGGGGGGGAGTTGATCGTGGACCCGATGAACGTTGAACAGAGGTTCATCGATCATGGCTTTCCCATGTTCGGTATTTTTGAATTCCTCCGGGGTGTAGCAGATTGTGCCAGCCTGGCGCCAGTGTTCGTTGGATTCGATGTCTAGCCAGTCACTGCTGTGTTGGGCTACTGCGGCTTTGTACACCTCTCGCACCTTGTCATAATCCTCGGGGGCCTGAAGGTCTGGGCGATTTTGTGGGAGCTCCAACATGTTCAATATTGCCGTCGTGTTCAGGCTGCCGTGCAGGTGAAAGAAGACACCATCCTTGGCTTTGTATCTTGGTAAGATTTTCGCATCAGCACAATGATCAACGTTCGGGGTTGTTTTTCCTCACATGTTGGTTGCAGACCCCCTGTACCTATCTCGGATTTTGCCCAGATCCATATGGATTGCCCTATCACTCAGGTATGGATCCCAGATCGACTCGCCTGACTCTGCCTTGAACAGATATGACGACATCAAAAACATTGACGCGCTATAAACATTTACAGTGATGGACTGATGGCCCGAATTGTATCGGTGGTCAGCAATGGCGTCAACATACAGACCAAGCAGCGCCCACAATGCGGACGAGGACTCGGAGAACTTCAGAAGAGATGGGATGAAGGGATGGACATCCGCCGGGGTAAATCGCAGGTTGTGAACATGTTTGGCCAGCTGCGCCGGATGATGAAGCCGCGCATCGTTCAGTAGATGCTCATGGAGGATGCGATTGGCTTCCGCTGCAATGGTGGCAGGTTGCGTCGTGCTCATTGTAAGGGGCTATCTTGCAAGAAAATAATTGGTTTTTCTTGGTATGTGATAGATTATTTCTCATGCTGATGATTTCGCTCTGTAATATGGACTATATGTTCCACCCAGGCTATTGAGACGCGGGGTGGCCTGTGGAGGCGGGCGAAGTGGGCAGCCGCGGAGTGCAGCAGCACGACTTTGACTTGGTCCTCGGCTCGCGATGGATCTGATGTAACATTCATTTGACGAGCCACAAAGAAATATCAGAAAGAATAAAGATTGCTGCCAAATTTCGGGCCTTCGCAGAGTCAACCACTGTGCCGCGGCGGCTCTTCCCCCCTCGGCGGCCACACTTGAGTGAACAGGGTCGGGTGGCCTATTTTGATAATGGATGACATCTCCCCCGCATCACATCATTTGTCTGTCAGTTTTACGTAGCGTTTGCGGCTCTTTTGCAAGGTCAATCGTCACGTATCTTTAGTTGATTGCCCGGAGAGAGCTGGGTAGAGCTCCTTCAACGTCGACGAACCATAACCTTCGGATAGAATACCCAAGGGGCAGTCAATATAAAGTCTAGGTTACTGACCGAAAGCGGGGAAACTTGGGCACGCCCACCAGACATCAAGTGCTAGTAATTGAGCGTCCAGTCCTGATGGTTTTGTGAACATACCTTGTAAACCCATTTCGTTCCCTGAGTTAGTAATAGTTCTTGCAGCCATCCGAGGACTCCTTCGCGTACACAACTCTATCTATGCTAACATCATCATGGGCCAGATCAAATCCCCTTGGGGCGTGAGACCTTGGTACCAGGTTACTGCCGCAATGGGAACTTTTCCCCAACGAAGGCTACTGAAATAAGGACAATCCCACCGTTAAGATTTTTACTTAATTGCCTGAGGTTGGTCTACTGGGAACAAATCGCCCGATTCCATATCCTTTATAAGCTAGGCTGCCGTGAAAACCCGTGTCTAGTATGCATTAGTACGTAGGAGCCCACAGACCCGTGATTTATATGCATACGGTTGGCTGCTCCATGCTTGTTGCATGAAATCAAGGGCTGGGCTGTACAGGCTTATCTGTACCAGCAAGCGACGCACAATATTGGATGCATATTCTGAGTACCTAGAAGTATCCTCGAAGGGGCTGCCGAGATCCTATCTCTGTGCACCGTCCACTCTGAAGTCTACAACGCATCGCCCAATGGCCTTACCTGCCCGGAGCTCCCTGACGGCCTCGGGGAGTTGAGTGACGGGGAATATTTTGTATATCGGTTTCAAACGGCCCTGAAGATCGGTTATTCTGGATTCCGCATGGAGAGATGGACGAAAGATTGATGAACGCACCTCTGCTGCCATTTTCAGGACCTCGTTTGCGTCGTGCATCGAGCCAACCTGAGTCCCAATAACGTGAAGATGTTTCCCGATAAATAACGCCGGATCTCCGCCCACGGTGGCCATGCCGGCAGGTGCTTGAGGAAGATCTCTGTTAGCCATATATGCCTGGGAACCCCAGTTGATGCTACACGGGTGCAGATCACTTACTGAGCCCAACACACATTACCCGTCCACCGACACCAGCGAGCTCTGGAGCCAAAGAGTAGGCACTGGGACTCGTAGCCACAACAAAGACGCCCTGCGCGCCGCGGCGCTCAGTCAAGTCCATCACCTCTGCTTTGACGTCCGGGCTTGTTACGAAGTCGATGAAGGCTTCACAGCCACTCTGCATGCAGAGATTCCGCCGCTCTGTACTGCCATCGATTCCAATCACTCGCATTCCAAGCGCCCGAGCGATCTGGACGCCTATGTGCCCGACGCCGCCGGCAGCGCCCAGAACGACGACCCAGCTTCCTGGCGACAGGTGTGCGGCGCGAATCTGCAGCACGTCCTTTGTAAGCACAAGACGAACCAAAAGAACGAGGTATATCGTAGACATACGCTGCTGAACATGGTGGCTCCGGCGCACATGAGCGGTGCAGCCGTGTAGTCATCGACCTCGTCTGGGATGCGGGTGGTATACCGAGCGGGGGAGATGACGTACGATTGGTAGGTTCCTACCCAACCCTCTTTAGTCGCGAACTCATGAACGGATTGTACTGGGATCTTACCAGCTGTCTTGAGCCCTGTGTGGATGGCGCGAGCGCAGTAGGCCTCCAATCCGCCCAGGCACAGCTCGCACTCATGGCAGATATCCCACACCGGTTTCACGCCCGCGCGCTGCCCAATGGCCCAGCCAGTGACGTTCTTACCTACCTTGACCACACACCCAATGCCCTCGTGGCCCGGGGATCGGACTCCACTCTCGGACATTCGGGGCATGGGCAGGTCTTCCAACATGTAGTGGATGTCCGAGTAGCAAAGACCGGTTACGTTCAGTCGCAGTAGCAGCTCATCGTCACCTACGTAATTAGTTCACCATTCATCAAAGGCCGATCAAGGTGTTTGAACCAACTGACTTACCGGGCTCGGGGATTGGCACTTCTTCCAAGACTACCTCGAAGTGAGGACCGGGGTTGGTGACGCACCCGGCGATGCAAGAGTCGCGGTTATTCACCGCTGCCATGACAGAGTCGATTGGGATTCCCGTGTAATGCTCGGAGGAGGAGTATGGAAGAGAAACATTGTAGCCGAAACAGTTATATGCTTTCAAGAACTGTTTCCGAGGTCAAGCCTGGGCCAGTCGTGGGCGTGTGGGCGAGCCGAGGTCCTCGTCTTGGCTGGCGGCAAGCCTCGCAGGCCCAGAGGGGACTTTGCCATCCCCACTATATATACAATCCGATTCATTATGATAACTGTTATTTTCAACGTATAGGTCGATTCCACAATGGCTACAGGTACCACGACGTTGGATCCGAAGCGGTCCGTGCGAATCTGCGTGAGTACCTTTCCCCTATTGTCCCATCGTTCTTCGACACATCGCTCACATGATTCGCAGGGGGTGAGTGGTTCTGCGCTCGACCGGAGGCATGGATTCAAATCAGCGACCGAGACCGAGGAACACATCGATGTTATTGTGGGTGACTGGTTGTCGGAAGGGAACATGGCGCCTGCTGCATTACGCAAGCTGAACCGAACCAGTAGGTCTATATCAAGCCGCTCGCGATGGCCAAAATTCTTAATGTAACCATTGCAGACGCGAACGAGGGAGAGTATGGATACGAGAGTTCCTTTCTGTCCTCTATTGAGCCGGCGCTTCCAGCCCTTAGCCGCAAGGGCATCAAGGTCGTCGTGAACGCCGGAGCGAGCGATCCAGAAGCGCTCTGTACAGCGCTGGCCAAGCTTATTCGGGATCAGCACCTGAGCCTCAAGACGGCGTGGGTCTCTGGAGACGAAGCTGTGGACCAGCTCACAAAGGGAGACGCGGCCCTGTACAGCCTTGACACCCATGAGCGTCTGCTCGCCCTGCCTGAAGGGACGGTCTACGCCCAGGCGTATCTTGGAGCTGCCGGCATAGCACAGGGACTCACACAAGGCGCAGACATCATTATCTGCGGTCGTGTGGCGGATGCTAGCCCTGTTGCTGGGGCGGCGATGTGGTGGCACGCTTGGTCTCGAGAACAACACCAGCAACTGGCGTCCGCTCTCGTAGCGGGCCATCTGATCGAATGTTCCACCTATGTAACGGGTGGAAACTTTTCAGGCTTCAAGTCTGTCCCTGGTCTGGAAGATCTGGCCTTTCCTGTTGCGGAGATAAGCCATGACGGTGGTCTCCTGGTCACAAAGCTGGCAACCATGGGTGGGTCAGTGACAACGGATACGGTCACTGCGCAGCTGCTGTATGAAATTCAAGGTCCACTGTAAGATCCCTATTGTTATTCTTTCTTTCTTTTCCAGTTATATCGACCCTTCGCCCCTACTAGAATCTGTCTCTGACGAGCGTGTCACATAGCTACTATAACTCTGATGTCACGGCCAAGCTGGATGGTATTTCGCTCGAACAAGAAGACCGGGATCGAGTACGTGTTCTTGGGGTTGGTGCTTTGCCTCCTCCACCGACGACCAAGGTCGGCCTCACGGGGCCCACGCACTACAAGGCCGAAGTACATTGGTCGATTGTTGGCCTAGACACGGTTGCAAAGGCCGACCTATTGAAAGCTAATATTATCGCAAGCATAGGCCAGGATGCCATCTCGCGCTTCTCTCTGCTACACTTTGATACATATGGCGTCTGCCCTGACAACCCCGAGTCCCAGAATGCGGCCACAGTCACCTTTCGAGTATTCGCGCAAGCTCCTTGCAGGGAGGCCCTCCTGCCTGCTGTTTTTCTGGAGCCAATCCTTAATGTGATTATGTGCTCGTAAGGCCTAACCTTGTTTCTTCCAGCCTCAAGTCCGCCGCTAACATGTTGCATTGCAGGTATCCTGGAGCAACTATGCAGCCGGTACGCGGCCCCCTCCCCTTTATCCTCTAACCCTCCCATTAAGCTAATACGTCATTTTGCCACATTTTCAAAGGCTGTTATTTCCGGGGTCCCGCAGCCATATAATGAGTACAAGGTCGCTCTGATGGCACAGGAGAATCTGGAGCATACACTGCACATGGATGGGCACTCGGTTGTCATGCCGCCTCCACCCATCACGCAGCGGTACCCCGCGCAGCAACAAAGCTACGATCCAGAGGACCCCGTCGACCCGGCTACGAGCTTTGGGGAGACAGTCCAGGGTCCGATAGGCTGGATCGTCCACGCGCGATCCGGCGACAAAGGGTCCAATGCAAATGTCGGGTTTTGGGCGCGCGACGCTGAAGAATATACGTGGCTGCGCAGCCTTCTCACCATTGCAAAACTGCGCGAGTTGCTCGCCAAAGAGTACAAGGAGGGTACTCGGATAGAACGGGTGGAGTTTCCTGGTCTTCGCGCTGTCCATTTTGTCCTGCATGATCACCTTGATCGTGGTGTGAACAGCACAAGCACCTATGATCTTCTAGGGAAGAACGTAGCTGAGTTCCTTCGCGCACGGCATGTACTCATTCCAACGAGATTTTTGGGTAAAGGGAGAATTTGATACACATGATGTGGTTATGCGTTTGGAAATGTATATTGGTGGCAATCCCAAGTGGGCCATTTTGACCCTGGATTCTATAGGAATATTGTGGTTTAAGAATTATTTATACATACCCCCAAGATAAGTTTAAGGTAGAAAATTATTAGCCTTTGCTATACTAACCCTATTAGGATCTGGTATTTATAATTATATTAAAGAGCTTGTAAAACAAACATTTCATTAGGAAAATATATAAAGGAATGTTACTAGATATATACTATATCAAGGCACTACAATACTAAGATCCTAGGCTTCCAGGCACTTTGCGATAGAACACAATACAAAATCTGGAGAAGTCAGACAAAATGGAACACTGCAGAGGTTGGCACGCAACTAAGAACGAGAACTGCTTATTCCTACATCTCCACGGAAAACCTAATCGAGCACCTCGGCAAGTACCACCGGACTATCTACTCTACATTTTGGCTCTCGACGCCCGTCCCAACGAATACGTATCCTAATCCATTGGCTACTTAGCCTGGAATTCCTTGACCCCGTACGCCCCTTGCGCGTCAGGCCTCATCATGGCATCAAATACCACTTGGATTCCTTCCTCTTACGCCTGCTGACCAGCGTTAGCCCAGGCTAACCAGGCTAACTGCTTAGACATCCAAGACCCTTCTAGGGAGGCAATCTTTAGCTAATTAAGTAGTTTATTAAGGGTTACCCCAAGCTCACTAGCGCTATCTACCAACTATAAGACAAGACGCCGCTGGTGAAGCTCTTCTATAGTCACTATGCACACAGAGAGCATTACCTCGCGTGTAAATACAATCCCCTATTCCTAGATAACGTATTTTAAGATTATAACAGGGGATAATCCAAGCTTGACCTCGCTGAGCATGACACTCAAGTCTCTCATAGCGACTTGGATATTACATGTAAAGGCGAGTCTAACACCACTACTAAAGGCAGGGCCATTCAGGCACTCAATGGTCACCTTACTTGATTAGTTTGCTTTAAATAGACCATGTAGCTAGTTATACTATGTATTACTTATTAAGCCTCCTTCTCTAACTAGCGTGCTTCTAGAGACTAGATCCATCCCCGTGTAAAAGAATTTGCTATTACCTATAATAATAAGCCATGACGTCCTAATATCACTATCTATATTGTGTACCGGTGCTGTCAGGTCCATGATTATCATGCTCGTTAAAGCATTTCTGTTTTTTAGGTGGTTTAGGACGAGTTTTGATTAATCCTAGAGTAGTAGATCTAGAGGCCCTTAGTCTATTAGACGAGCTCCTAGTATAGTTTCGGGAGAGTCTTCCTTAATGGCAGCTTTTGTGTCTTTATAGTAACAGCTGCTCTAGCCTAACTAGTATTTAGTATAGAGAGTTATTTTAAAATCTAGACTCCAGTCTCTACTAGCTTTAATAGATTAACCCTAGTCCGTACGCCTGCCTGTTTAAATATATAGACTAGATCCTCTAAGAAGACATTATCCTTTGTGCTAGGGGCGAAGGGACAGCCCCCAAGCCCTATAACGCTCCTATTAAACACCCATATACTGTATTTGTAGGCCTACCACGCGTTTGTAACAGCGCTCCCGTAGGTATTATGAAAGTGGCTAGCTAGCTTCTATATTAGGATCTTATTTATTTTAAGGTATAAGAGGAGGTGCTAGACATCTAATAAAACACCTATACCCAGCGTATCTCCAAGACTAACCTCGTAGCATCCATAATCTAAGAGCGAGGCAACGTAGTACAGGATAGCAGCGGGAGGTGTCAGGCCATTATAGGGGTTAGTAAAGATGTAGGAGACATAGCTACGCTTGATTAGCATATATAGCGCGATCTACTTCGCTTAGATGGGTAGGGAAACTCACCCATAAATAATAATACCACTCTCGGTCGCCTTTCACACAACAACCCGTGCACGCTCTAGCCCCTACTTAACAGTGCAGTTAATGTTGGCCTTACTAAACCCCTTGGTAGCACTAACGAAAACAGCGACCTCCTTGACGCTGGATGTGATGGCCTTTTCCAAGCCCTTCAGGTTTGGCACCAGGACAGGCAGGTTCAACACGGGGTCCTGCAGGAGGCAGTCTTGCTGGGATGTGGCAGTTGGGAAGACAGATGAGTAGTTGACTAGGTCTGGCTGAGGTTATGGGGAAGTATTCATACCTTTCAGTTAGTTTAGATCGGGTTGATAAGTCAGAGAAAGTACTTGGAGAATGGGTCCTTGGTTGAGACAAGTTACCAGGGTTGGGTTTGTTTATCTTTACTTATTACCAACGCTGGCTGGCTAGCTAGAATGCCTGTGGATTGCATGAATCTGCAGTTTACTATACCAATCTCACTGCGAAGCTCATCACTCTACATCTACAGGGTTTCCTCCGTGCTTATTGAGGGCTTATTGGGCCACATCAATGAGAACAACTGGCGACATATAACGAATCTTGTCTTCCAAAATCCACGATAAAGCTCAATCACGTCATCCAGTCGCTGCTCTTTGCGCGTGGCCCTCGCGCAGTCCAACGCATGGTGCATCAATGCCCTAAGGCCTGCTCGACCGAGCTATCCGGGCAACCAGTTTACAGCGCAGTCACTTGTACGTGACTCCATCCATCCCATTCCTGAAATAGTCATACGCGATGGCGATCGAAAAGATTGTCCATACTGAGCCCTCCGCAGGCCCTGACGATAACGGCCACTACCGCGCCCGCTGCAACTTCCGGACGTCTACCCTATCCCCACCTTTCTTTCTCTCCGTCTTTACCAAGCGCGATGAAAATGACATGAGCCCAACACATCTGCCCTCAACAGAAAGCACCAGTAGTCTCGCCCACATGACCAACGTCGCGACCCTCTACGGCTGCGTTGCCATATGCGATGAGACGCCCAGCTGCACTGCGGGTGACTATAAGGAGAGCTCAGGGAGCTGTCGCATCTTGAATATAGTGCAACCGGGAATGATTTTAGTGGAAGCTCGTCTTGCAATGGCTTCCATCAGGGTGGGAGAATTACTAGTTGGGTGGGCGGCGTGGCTGCTTATCTAGGCTCCGTTCCCGCAACATGGTCCTGCTTATGGCGAGGGTCTTATCCATAACAAGTTGTGGAGACATTCATTGAGTTTGAACATAGCTCTTTAGTTACATCGCAAACTAGCTGGATTTGCTCATTCAACGTACCTACCCTATCCTCATTCTCCTAGCGGCCTTGACCGAGTTGTCTGACCTTGTCTTCAAGATACGTTAAGCTGGCGACAAAAGGATGAATAAAAACACCAAAACATACAACAGTAGGGATTCGCATGTGGTCACCCACCATACTACTAACCTACCGGCGTGTGGCTTAAGCGTGGCCAGAAGTCGGGTGGGTGCCGCCCGGGTGAGCTTAGGGTGAGGCCGCTTTACGGTTGCGCGACTTGGGTGATATTAGGTGAGATTAGGGTGAGTTTGCAATAGACAGGGTGAGATTCTCACTTCCGGCTCACTCACTTGCCTTAATCGCTTCGTGTGACCCGCCTAGCTTACCTCACAATAAACCTTAGTACCCGTTCGCTTACAGTCGAAGATTGATGATAGGCTGGCTAAGCCACTACTCAGATACCGGCACCTAACATAGCCACAAAAAATGCTGCTGCCTGTTTTTGCCTGCAACACAGAGTGAGATAGCGAGCAGGATAGCGAGCAAGAGAACTAGACGAAAGGCGTTGGTTCTTCCTCCTTTTGAACTTCATGACCATCTCAGGGTCGAATCGGCAAAGCCAGTCGATAAAAGCTTTGCGCCAAGCAGTCTAGAAGAGACGAAGGAAATCTCTTTCTATACTTGAACAAAGCCTGGCAGGAAAGCAGATATTCCTCCAACTGATCACTGTACACCTTGAGGAGAGGAGAAAAGACCCAAAGTTGAGCAGCTGCAGGAATAGTTTGAATGACGGCGCAATATTGCTATAGGGGCCTTATTCGCCAGACAGAAGTCTGTAAACCTTGTAACTGGATGGAGACCATAATCATCAAGGATCTCGAACCCATGCAGATCTAAGCCCATCATTAGTCCAACAGGGCCTAAGAGGATGCTAAACAGTAGCTGTTCCTTCTACATGAAGTTTTGAAGCCAGGTATCAGGTATGTTGCCAGAAGGTGCTTTGGTAGTAGAGGCCCTGGGAATAGGAAGGTTCTAGCTACACAAATATAAACAGTTATAGTTATCTACTCTCGATTTCTATGTTGAAGTCGTTGCTTCAGTTCGATCTCACAAGATAGAGGTGATCCTTTCTGCCTTGGTAACTAATCCAATGGCAGTAGTGGATGCGTCCGCTTGCCAGGCATGTTGGGTCGCGTGCCCTTGGCTCGGCTTGCATTCTCATGTGCGGTAGAACAACCAACGCTTCCTTCGACTGCGTTCGTCAGAGAATTCACCCATACTAGGAGTATTTCCATCAGGTAATTTCCTTTTATCACTTCTCCATCACTCGTACCTTCTTTTGCCGCTGCTGTCAGTGTGAAAAACAGGATGGTTTGATAGTGGAAGTTCTAGCCAACCTGTTGTTGAACAATCCTCTGATGTCGCCGTTATGCCCAGCCATGGAATTTTAAAACAGTGATAAGCTAAAACTACAAATAAGAATATCTCAGACTCCAAAGTGAACATAAGGGACCCAAAGCGCCGGCGTTCTGCCCTGTTCATCACCCGTGTCGGTCTCCATTGGAAGTATATCCCTTGGTAAACTTGGAGTTCCACCCGGCTCCATAGTATCTAGCTGGCAGTCTTCCTGATACTCTGATACACTCCTGACAGGTTTTGACAGATATCTTGACGTTGGTAACGCATTGATCCAACCATCTCGCATTTCCCTCGCAGCCTAATGAAGCCCTTGACAAACAGCTTTATCATCCATCTGCTTGTTTCCTAGTTCTCTGTATATAATTCTGGCCATGTCAACGCAGGTTTCATTATTAACACTCCAGAGAGTGCCAATAACGTATCGAAAACCAGCGAGCTGGAAGGCGCTGATTAAGTGAATGCTCTTGTTAACAAATCTCTCATCTCTTATCTGGCCAGTCCCACAAGCTAAAAGATACGCGAGGAATAGCGAATGCTTGCGAAGGTTTATCTCTAGGAGATCATCTACTCTAAGTGAATCGTCTTTCTCATCCTCAAGTATTAGTTGACTCTTTGATGGATCAGCATTATTTGTATAGCCATGACCAGCAAAATAAAAGATCCTGCAATCCGCTAAATGCGAGATAATATCCTGTTTATAAGGCTTTGGTTGGATTGGGCGAAGCCCTATTTCCTTGCACCTGTCCTAGAGCATTTCAACTTCCTTGGCTGTAAATGGAAGGTGGTAACTCCCTGGGGTATGCTCCATGGCAACTAGGAGTGCATGCGCTGAAGAAGGCTGTTTCACAGGACGTTTGCGGCCATGTATAATAGCTTTAACAGATGAGCTATAAGACGACATAACCCGATCAAGTACGGTTTTGGAATCGCCCCAACCATGATATCTAGCGGCATGAAGAGGGAATTTTGTTAAAGAGCCAGTTAGAATCCACCACACGTGCGGCCAGTTGGAGTCAGACGGGGTTTACGTGAACCCAAGCCTTTCCAGGATTGGGTCCATGATATAATCCCAGAGCCATTCTAGGACTTCTAGGCTTCCTAGATTATTACACTTTGCCTTCTCCTCAACTTCCTTTCTGCTTAGCTTGGGTAAAGGTAGAGCATGTATTTTGCCTTGCTTAATAATTATCACGTCACAGCGGTACTAGCTGATATTTATAGTAACGATCGGGCCTTTTTATGTTGCATGCTGCATCCTCTTGTCATTTGGTGCTTGCAAGAAGTTATTAAATTCAGGCTGTTTTTGGATAGTGGTGAGCAATTCGTTGAGTTCCTTGTCAGCGTCAGTACGCTCGCGTGCTTGAGCTTGCCAGGAAGCACTGCGAAGTATATCTACAGAAAGGTTGCGTGGGATAGGTTTTTTTAGGATGTCCCGCAGCTGCATGAATCTTTCGGCCATTAGAGGGTATGCATGCTGGAGATCTTGGACATCTAGCCGTATCTCTTCGAGCGATGCTGCAAGCACGCCTCGGCCCGTTTCAAGTAGATTCAATGTAGTAGAGGATTCTGTTTGCGCGTTGAGTGCTACGGCTGCAGCATTGGAAGCCAAGCCAACAACGTCACCTAGAAGGTGTTGCTTATCGGAGTTTTGAAGCGATCGTAATGTAAGTCGAGGAAGCAGACGCATAGTAACTTCTGCCACTTTATAACAGTCCTGCCAATTTGGCAGAAGAGCAAGGCCACGAATTGCATTTTGGCCAGCTTCGATACGAGTGATGATAGAAGAGGTTTCATGTTGTAAAGTAGATGATTAAAGTGATACAGCCTCTTCGAGGTAATCCAATGCACCCGTCCGTGAATATCGATTTCGAAGATGGATTCCAAGGGTGTTTAAATGATCAGCATGTTCAGAGTGATCTTCTGGGGTTGTAAGGACAGCTTGCTGTCCAAGTTGGATGGCCTCTTGAAGGTCAGTCAACGTCCCTGTCCGTGAATATCGATCCCCAAGCCGGATTGAAAGGTTGTGTAAATACATGGCGACGTCAGGGTAATCTTCTGGTGTTGCAAGGACAGCTTTCCGTCCCAGTTGGATGGCCTCTTGAAGGTCAGCCAACGCCCCTGTCCGAATCTCCTTAGCTCTCACGTTGAAGGAGTTTTGAAACATGATTTAGCACAATACTTTACTCTAACGAAAATGTAATTATACAAACTCTGCCACTCAGGCACCCAAGTGCTATAGCACCACCTCTGGTTGTTGAACAGATGGCCTGATAGTCAGCAGGGAGCCATAACTCCCTCTTGCCATGAATAGCAACCCACCTACTTGCCTGCAACGATACCTCAGTCTTTACTTCAGAAAAATTCGATGAGAAGCTGTTGTAACAGGCTTGGATAGTAAAAGATCCCAGATTGGTTATGAGTTCGGGAAGACTCTTTGAAAATTCAATGTTGGTAATATTTCCGCCAGTATTTATTGTATGGTTGAGAGCACCAGCAGCGGGATCCCAGAGCTTGATAGTGTGGTCGTCAGAGCCAGACGCCAACAGATGACCGTCTGGTGAGAAGGAAACTGACTGAACGCGATCAGAATGTCCCACCAGGGTGTTCTTGAGAACTACAGCGGAGGGATCCCAGAGCTTAATGGTTCGATCGTCAGAGCCAGATGCCAGCAGGTGGCCGTCAGCTGAGAAAGCCACTGACTGAACGTGATTAGAATGGCCCAGCAGGGTGTGCTTACAGGCGCCAGTGGCGGGATCCCAGAGTATGATGACTCGATCAGCAGAGCTTGACACCAAAATAGAGCCAGTAGGTGAAAAGGCAATTGATAAAACCCAATCAGCGTGGCCTTCCAGAGTGTTCTTAAGGACGCCAGTAACGGGATCCCAGAGCTTGATAGTGTGGTCACCAGAGCTGGACGCCAGCAGGTGACCGTCTGGTGAGAAGGCAACTGACGATACCCAGCCTGAATGGCCGTACAGCGTGTGCTTCAGGACGCCAGTGGCAGGATCCCAAAGCTTAATAGTGTAGTCATCGGATCCGGATGCCAATAGGTGGCCATCTAGTGAGAACGCAACTGATTGAACCCAATGAGAGTGGCCCTCAAGACTCTGCCCAAGGGCAGCGGTAGTAACATCCCAAAGCTTTATGGTGCAGTCAAGAGAACCAGACGCAATCAGGTCACCACACGGTGAAAAAGCAACTGACGAGACCGAACCTGCATGGCCCTCCAGCGTATGCTTGAGGACGCCAGCAACAGGGTCCCAGAGTTTGACAGTATGGTCATTAGAGCCAGATGCCAGCAGCTGGCCGTCGGCTGAAAAGGCAACCGACTGGAACCAATTGGAGTGGCATTCCAGAGTCTGCTCAAGGCGGCCAGTGGCTGTATCCCACAGTTTGATGGTGTTGTCAAGAGAGCCAGATGCCAGCAGGTGACCATCAGGGGAGAAGCTAACTGACTGAACCCGATCAAAATGACCCTCTAAGGTTCGCAGTTCAGAAATCCATTCTTCGTCGACTCTCGGGCTTCTGAATAACCAACCCGGAAGCTCTCTCTTAAAAGTCGTCCGGATCAACGACCTTTGTGGTGCGAAAATCAGGCCGGAGCTGTAGAGCTGCAGCGGCGCTGTGTCAACAACGTCAAGAAATTTCAAGATAAATCTGTGGGCGTCCAAAAGAAAGAAAGACACAGCGCTATGAGACATATTCTATTTCGACCAACATCAGTTGACCAGCTGCTAGTTTAAGTTGAGAAGACATTCACCTTTGTTAATTTAAGCAATGTGTCGGCAGCGTCCAAACTTTCGTAGATTAGCCCCATAATACTCATAGATTCCAGCCAATGAAGGAAGTGCTCTTCCAAAAATGGTAGTATCTGGTCAATTGTCTTGGCGGAGAGGGAGCTTTGGGCGAAATGGTAAACCCAATAACGACAGGCGTACTGAAGGGCGGGAGGAAGAGACCTTGCTATAGAATCAGAGTCTATCTCTATCCGGCTGGTCCCATAACTTGGTAGCCCGCAAATATTCTTTTTGAGATACCGACCCATCACGGTCAGACATTGCCTGCCTATGAGCTCATGCTTCTCTCCTTTATCAACCCAGAAGGGGGATATTTCCGTATCTGTTTTTGTCCCCTCATCTAGCAGATAATCGCGAAAGGACGAATGGAAGGTCTGTATGGGTAGGTTGGGATCGCTAGGTATGACCAAGACTGAATGAAAGGAGCGCAACCGGATGCTGACATTGCGTTCCTGCAGCTCAAGCAGTTCTGCAAGAGCACTTAGGGAAAGCGGATTAGCAAGGAGAATAATCACACCGATAATTTTCTGGAACTCTGCGATCAGCTTTTCCCCATCACTTTTATCCTTGACCAGGAGCTGTTTCAAAACTGGTCGGTATGTATCATCCAGCTTGGATCCTGATGAATTGGTGAGAAACTCCTGTAGTCGCTCATTCGGATCAAAGTTACCATCCGCCACGAATCGACATACCGTGGCTGCAAAGATGAAGAGCGGAGCCGCCCTTGCCGCCAAGGTTTCAATTTGTTCCTCTCCAGGCCAGCCATGAGGAAGGTCATGCTCGGGAGTCTGTTGTATCTGGGAGAATTTTTGGGTGAGATACAGAGTGATGTCGTGCCTGGTCATATTATCATCCACTTTATGCAGGGGAGTATGCTGGTAGTGCCTCTGTCCAATTTGTTCAAAACTGATGCGAATAGGCTGCTCTGGCCGGCTTGTTAAGAAGAATCGGACTGCCGTATCCGTTGCTGTCACGACCTTGGCTAGGAAAGCAAGGATCGTCTTCAAGTCTTCCTTCGGTTCACACTCGTCGAGAGCATCGATGACAACTACTGTAGAGAACACAGCTTCATCCTGACCCACGGCAAGCAATGGCTGCAAGATAAGCTTTTTAAACTGCTCTTCAAGCGTTTTCCCCCCAATAGTAGGATCGTCATCTATAGCTTTCTGGACCCCAGAAATCATCTGAGGAATGTGGACCACTAGTTGCTTGGCAATTGTGGGGAAAAGCTTTGCAGCTGAGCTCCGATCTCCCCGTCCTCTTTTGAAGAAGAAACTCGCCCCCAGGACGCCATCCGCCTTGAAGGATCCAGCTACCGTCCTCGCAATCGTGGACTTGCCGGTTCCTGCCTTTCCGCTGAGCCAGAATATGCCTTGGTCACCCAACCTTCCCCAGTCCTGTACCTGCTGGAGTAGTTCTTCTCGCGTTCCAGGAAGGCATTTCTCCTCATTTTGGTCCATAAAGGAGTCGAAAAGTGCACTATCAACGAAAGGCAGGTTCAACATCGCAACCGCTTCGTGCACTTTTTTGATATCTATCGCCAATTTGTCGATCTGAGTCAGAATAGCCTCTGCCTCGGCTTTTCGGTGAAGATGCTGATCTAGGAGTAGCCATTGATGCAGATGGGACTCCTCTCCCTTGATCGAGGCCTTCAACTGTGCCAGTTGCTTGCTTGTTCCAGCCGTTATGCTCTCCACAATGTCTTTACCCTTGCCATACTGTTGAACTCTGCGTACTTCGGCGGAGTATTGTAGTATTGCCATATAAGCCCGGATGATCGATCGTTCTTTTTCGGAATTTCCCCTCACTGGGTCCGAACCACCATAGAACTGTTCTTCGATAAAGGCACACCGGGTAAGCAGATCCGCCAGGTATCCTGAGGAGTCAAAGAGAGCATCCCGTAATTCTGCATAATTTTTGGCCATCTAAGCCATTAGCTAACTCCTTAGCTGCTAAGTAAGATGTCCATACCGTCAATCCAAGAGACACTATCGCCCAAGCACTTGAAGCGTAACCGGTTGGATCAAATCTCACAGCGGTATTAACAACATCTTGGAAGGATAGCGCGGAGTTGATTATTTTATGGGCTGTTGTCCGAATGCCTTCCCTTCTCTGCTCCGCCTTGTACTGCGCCTCTGTCGCCTTGACTACTTCGTCTAAAATCTCTTGGGTCCGTGAACGGCTGGCGTTCTTCGCCTTGGCTGCCGCTGCCGGGGGAAGTGTCATTAGAGTGTTCCGGTCGCTCTCGCTTAGCGCGTCGTACGCCATCTGCCAGTGATCCTTTGCATCGTGGTCATTGGCCTTGGAACCGTCAGTATTAGGATCGGCTGGGCCGCTGTTCGCGCCTGGGGGGCTGGTAAACGCTGGCGTGCCCGAAGCTAGGGAAGCCGAAGGTGTATCTTTGTCTTTGCTTCGTCTTGTCAAGGCATTCTTCAAGCATCTGAATACGTGATGCCTCTTCTTGTGGGCAGGACCGGTAGGAGAATCATCCATCATCAAACGAGGGTATCGCTTTGTGATAAGGTCTAGTCGTGAGTGCAGCTAGTGAACTTGGATGGGAGGATAAGTTGGGCGCGAAGAGGAGGGGAAAGGCCATTGCCGGTCTTGCTACTACCGTGAACGAACACCAATGGACGTGCAGTCGACAGGGGCTGCGGCTTTAGCTAGCCACGGCCTGTGGAGCGCCCAGCTCTGACGTGCCATATTCTTTCGCTGCCTTGTTTGGATTCAACGTTCGTTGGTACAGAATTGTAAAATCAGGGACGGTATCCGACAATAAAATCAGATCCAAATTGAGAGTGGACGGACCAGTTCACCGAATATTTGCACCGTGGTTGCAGTGCCGCGACCGCCCTTACTTCCAGATTAGTGAGGAGCAGGCTGGCAGTATCTTCCCCACGGCCCTAGACACGTAAGCAGGACTGGCCACTTTGCAGGCGGTGGCTGGCTGACGACAACACCTGTAAAGGCCTGGAAGTGGAGGGTAAGCAAAGCTGCAATCATGGGGACGCTGAGGCAGTTCTGTGGTCGCAGGCTCACGTCTGCATTCACCAACCACAGGGCCACAATAGCCGCCCCGAGCAGGGGCAGCCCAGATACCGACATCGCATCGTTTTTTTGAATCAGACAGTAGGGATAGTGCTGTAGGCTTTCTGCTTGCTATGAAGGCATAATTGGGTACACAGTACATGAGATCTCTGGCCCAACTCGAGTCGGAGCGTGGAGACCGGGTTGTTCCTTCCTGCGAGGATTCACTAAGTGGGTACTCTGTAGAGGGAGGTACCTCCCCCTCAGTTTGACATGTTTGCACAAGAGTTTCTTAGAATATTCTGCAACCCGGAGCTAAACCTAGTCAGGCAACTGCCAGTCAACCCAGCACGATTACGTCTTCCTCGACGCTGCGAACTTTAAAATCCAGATAGCTTGCTGCGGTGCAGGAGATAGTCAAGAAATGGCATTAGATCTCTCGCGGTCAAAGATTCAGCTCATTTGTAATCTGACTTCAAGTAGCATGTCAGTTTCAAAACCGCTGATGCCGCGGAGCGTAGCAAGCAGGCGGTTAAATATCCGCTTGAATCTCCATGTCTTTGGCCGTTAGCCCAGTAGGCACACCCACTGGCAACATCAGGGTTCGTAGGTCCGGTGGGTGAGACGCCATTGGTCCATCGCTTGATGAGAGCGGAACTAGCCAAACCAAAGAGGAGATATTGTAAGATCACAACTGAAACCATGGTTGGGCAGTGGGACATAGCAATGAGATAATGATGGGTGATTCGCTGGACAGTTCAGAGAGTGTTTCAGTCGATTTATAGGTCCTGCGGACGATGTTACCCTTGGACTGCGGCCGCGTTACTGATCGTCAGCTGTCGAGCTATGAGATGCACCTTTGCGATATCGGAATATGTTAAGTTGTCAATCCGCTTGTTTTCCAGCACTAAGCTGATACCTTGGTCTAGGGACAGACCACACTTCCGTCAAGAGTCACACCGCATGGCATTCGCTCTGGTCGCCTAAACCATCAGAGCAAGAACGTTGCAATAGCCGGAGAGACTCGCCGCTCCACTTTTGGACGCTTTTTGTAGTCTGTGCGGCGGCAATTGGTCGGCACCCGACAGCTGTAAACATAGGCTTCTCGCTATACCACATGGGCCAGAGACAATGCTGATAGTTAATCTTGGCAAAGGTCAGGTTTGTTCGCTTGGAAAATTATCCGAAATTTGTAGCGGCCGAAATGTCTCAGTTCCTGGGACTTGACCAAACATCTGAATCTATGATAGGCGCTTGTTTATTTGCACTGCTTGGCGGTTGAACTCAGGGATCAGAATCCTAATCGCGCTCTTCAAGGGAAGTCAGTGTTTGGATTTTTCCCCTCGCCGCCGCAAGCACTGCTACGTTAAGTGCGGGTGACACCAACAGCTAGCACAAAAAGGACACTCTTCGCGAACCTCGCAGGAAAGTACCTGCATCAGCCTGGAGCGATCACTCGGGTGATCTTGGAAGCGAACCCTGCGGCTAGATCCGCCGAACCCTGCGGATGCGCCGGCCCGGGAATAATAATGAGATTGGGTTTGCCAACAATGCACAGCCATGTACCGCTCCGTACTATACGGTGGGTGTGATACTAGGAGAGGTCATGCGCTAGCATGTGACCTACAAAAGTACGTGGAGTCTTTTCCCTTAGAATTAAAGAAACTTTGCATTAAATGCCCCAAGTATCGTCCATCACTAGCCAGTCCCCGAACATGCCGCTCGGCTTGGGAAGATGATGGAGGAGAATAAACGTTAAAAAATGGCAACTATATTAGCTCTTAAAATACCGCTATAGGAAATCTCAGGGTTAGGTCTTGCTTTGTGAGTCCTTGGGCGGGGTATTTTATTTGTGTCGAGGTTTGTCTGGTGGATACAATGCAGTAGCAAGATATATGGAGCAAGGTAGAACTGGATCGATACGGTTGTGTGTCACATTGTACTATCTCGGAGCGTACTAGCCAACCCCGCTTCCATAAGGGGCTCTAAGATCTCTACAACCCCCGTCATTCTCCCACGGACAGCCCAATCCAGCGCGGTCCACCCACACATAGTATCCCTTGAAAATACATCAACTGCATACCCAAGTAGCAGCCTGACCATATCTACATGCCCCTCCTCTGCCGCAAACGACAACGGTGTGCGTCCCTCGCGATCTCGAATATCCGGATCTGCGCCCCCCTCAACCAGGACCTGCACAATCTCCACCTTGCCGCGCGAAGCGGCTCGGATTAGAGCATTCCACGTAAAGAACTGGTTGCTCATCATCGCGTTGGGATCCGCGCCGTGGCGCAGCCCAACGCGGACCATGTCCGCACTCCCCACATCGACGGCGTTGCACAGGAGTTCAGCGCCCATTTCCCCCGCCATGATTTCTGGCGCAATGTCTGAGAGCAGCTCCTCCACGAGGGGCGTGTCCCGGGCGCGGATCGCCGGGCGCAGCGCCTGCCTCACGAGCGGAGAGAAGTCGCCCTCGAGGATGCGGACAGTAATTGAGTTTTCGAGGCGCTGCCGCTGGAACTCCCTACTTGCAAATGGCCAACCCAATGGCCAACCCTGCTCGGTGTACAGATTGTCTAGGGCTCCATCGTCAATCCGTCGTCTCATCTCGGCTAGAAGGAAGCGCGCAACATGCCACTGAGCGTTCCGGGCGGATTGGTCAAGCGCCGTGCCTGTGGCGTGTGGCGGGGAATAGAAAATGTCTGCGCCGGCGCGCAAGAGAAATTTGACCATTTCCAAGTCACCACGGGATGAAGCAATGGTAAGGGCTGTTTGGCCATATGATACATCGCGGTTTTTGTCGTCGGGGCGGAAGTCTTGCTCAAAGAGGAGGTATTCAGCAACGGCGAGGTGGCCGTTTTCCACGGCTTCGTGGAGGGGGTTTTTTCGCTGTCCACCGTGGCTTACTACTCGGGTGAATGGCTCCTTTACAAAGAGCCTAAGCCAGGAACTCCAGCGCGCCTGGGTTCCTGTGTCCAGCGTGAAGATGGCTGTGAAGAGGCCGCGGAGGGCGTGGATGTGGCCATTTCGGCAGTGGTGGAAAATTGCCTGGTGCGGACGATTGTGGTCTCGAAGGTCCTTGCGGTAGAGGTACTTGAGCAGGAGGTTGTAGAAGTGATGGCTTGTTCTGATCAGGCAGTTGAGATCATGCTGGCTGAGATGGCCAGCAACCTGGATGATTATCAGGTTTGGTAGGAAGCAAAGATGCATTTTTGTGTCAGGGTCTCAGCCCCTCCCTCAGTCTGTCTTGGAAGCTACGTCGCTAAATAATCTTCTGCCCAACTCACATGACCCTCTTCCCCTCCTCTTGGCAGGCCGGCCTATCCTGTCCAATCTCCCAGATGCAATAGAACTCCGAGACTGCATCTGGAGGACAGTCCAGATCCCCTGTCATGAAAAGTCAGGCAACCATAGTTAGCCAGCGGACGGGGGATCTCACCCATGCGATTTTCTTCACCAAGGATGCTCAGGGAATGCATCATTTTATGCATTATAGTGTGCGCAATATACTTTCCTTTGATATTGTCCATGTGGAACTCAGCAGAAGCACGCTGTTGGCTAGCGCCTGGAGTTGATTTAACCCCCAATTTTCAAACCTTTGCGGGCAGTAAACCATCACGTCCACCCATACCAGAGGAAATTGATGCGTCCACGCATAGTAATTCATCGTGTCACATTTCCCGTCTTTTATTGTTATCTCCCTCTGTCCTCCTCTGTGTACAGGACGGTTGTCCCAGTATCTGTCTTATCTGTCAGTTCGTGAACCCGAAGATTGAGAAGGGACGAACCTGGCTTTTTTCATCGGACATGTACAGTACAAAGTCATCATCACAGAGTACCTCAAATCCTCGGCCAAAAGTCACTCGCGAGCGCATCAGCCATCAGAGCGGCTTGTGCTGGGACGGTCAGTCTCTTGTCTGGGATTTGACCCCACGGTACTTACCCTGAAGAACTGCGAGACGTGCCACTTGAAGTTGCATTTTCAATTCCTGAGTCTTATCATCACTATCAGCCTCCCGTATATCGCCTCGTATGTGTTGACCAGCCGCGCATTCCAATTCAGTGCCTGTTGTCGCGTTCGGCGAGTCTAAACATATCGATAAAAGGTCCCAAGATCCTGGCTGGCCGCCGCGGGCTTGTTTTGCATGTGAGCCGGGTCATAGACGCAAGGGGATGTGCGCCGGGATCTTACCATCTGTCTTGCCTCAACGTGGCCTATGATGAGCGCAAGCGAACGTAACCGTTACGGCCGATATCGGATACGCCAGTTCACGGCTGTCTTGGAACAGAATGGGCAGATAGCACGGGTACTAGGTGATGGTCAAGCCGAAGAATGATTGAACCAAAGATGGATCCACAGTTTTTGTATTTTCTCTATAAGTTTAGTTGGCCTGTAATATTCACCTTGTTCATCAGCACGAAAATCACGAAACGTTCAACAATGAAGGGCGTGCTCTTTACGTCCATTGCTTGGGCGTTTGTCATCCGCGTGATTGCCCAAGACGAAGGAACCTGCTCTGAAAACAGAGAGTGCACGGTAGGCTGTTGCAGCACCTTGGGGCACTGTGGCTTTGGCCCGGACTACTGCGGTGACGATGTGTGCATCTCGAATTGCAACGCGGTGGCGGAACGCGGTGGTATGCGATCAAAACCAACATGCGTCCGTGTTGAGCCATGACTGACAGAGATAGAACACGCTGCAGTTCCAGGAACAACATGTCCGTTGAGTGTCTGCTGCTCGAAACACGGGTGAGTTCGACCGGTTGCTCTTTCCCTGCAAACTCAGACTCTAACAAGTGCGGCACGTCCTTAGGTTCTGCGGCACCACCTCCGAGTTCTGTGACGACAAATGCCAGAGTGGTTGCGAGCCGGTTGTTCGCCCGTATGTTATCCCACTCAAAGCCACAACAACTGTGTGTTGTATCCTACGGCTTCGATAGATCTTGTGGCGGAGCCTCCACACAAGATATCTATATTGGATACTACGAGAGCTGGAATCGCAATCGTCCCTGCGATGTGATTCATCCGGAGAACATCAACGTTCAGCCCTGGACTGTATGTGATACTGCGGGATTGGATGCCCCATTTATGCCCAGTCGTTGACTATAGCCAGCATCTCTACTACTCGTTTGCCTTGATCAATAGCACCGATTCCACTATTACGACCATGAACTCCTGGGACGAGGAGGATTACGTCAAGTTTAATCGCCTGAAAGAGAGAAAGCCATCTCTCAAGACTTATATCGCCGTTGGTAAGTGCGTGCGGAGACAGATACGGAGTCACGATCACGCTCCCGGCGTCGTACTGTACGTCTTCTGTGTTTACACATGTCTTGGGTGTCGTTGCTAATCTGACCAGGGTATCTCCAAGGGTTCGATGTCGAAGGATTGCTGCCATATGTTGATTATTATAACGTCATGTCGTACGATATCCACGGTACCTGGGACGGCAACAGTGAACACACTGACCCCGCGATTAATCCCCTCACAAACCTGACAGAGATAGCTCAGGGCTTGGACCTTCTCTGGCACAATTCGGTCGACCCCAGCAAAGTTAACCTTGGGCTTGTCTTTTACGGCCGGTCATTCAGACTAGAGGATAACTCGTACAATGTCCCTGGATGTCCGTTCCATAAGCCTCGCGGTGGTGGTGCCAATCCAGGCGGCTGTACGGGGACCAGTGGCATTCTATCAAATTACGAAGTTCACCAGATTCTGGAAAACAACCGGCCCGAAGTGATCTACGGCGCGGACGCCGGGGTGAACTGGATAACGTGGGCAGGAAATCAATGGTCAGTTCTCCCAGTCCGCTGTTTCTGCTATTACAGATAAGGGGAAAGGATCTCATTTGACAACGCGAGAACGCTGCGGCAAAAGGCCGACTTTGCTAACAATTAGTGTCTGGCTGGCCTGTTCACTTGGGCTGTTGACTTTGGAGGCCCTGGCACTCTTACTAACCCCAATGACCTCAGCCTTGACGACACGAGCATGGAGGGCGCTGAACCCGACGCCTCCAACGGCGGCTCTGGCGATATCTACGATCTACAAGGAAGAGAACCCCACCATAATCTGTATCCCTCCGTGCAACTTCATCCTACCTCCCTACACGCTCGCCTCGCCAACCACTATCACCCTCCCCGTTTATACAACCTCTCTCGAGGTCGTGTGGTCGACAGTCCTTACCGTCACCGTTGGAGGAACCGAAACAGCAACCAGCACAATAACTCGTACGATCCAGACAATGACCATCTCTATCCCCCTAATCACGACAGAAAGAATTAATATCTGGCACTGGAACATCACTCGTACTGCTCCCTCTTTGCGTAGCTACCAGCTGACCAGCAGCATCCTACTTTCCCTGATCCACATTACTAAAAGCGGCGTCCCTACCCCAAACCTGCCAGTTACTCGCATTCTCACCCTTCCGCAATTCCCCTACAAGACGGATATTATTGATCCCTTCCTTCTAGAGATAACATAGACGGCCGGGTCTCCGGGGCCAACCTACATAGCAGGCTGTGGCTGGTGATGTAATCTCTATACATGTATAGCACGCGGGAAATAGTTATCTATATATTAGTAGACTACCTAAGACTATAGGGCCTGTAGATAAAATTAAGGAGAGAGGTTAGGAATATATTTAATAGTATATTAAGTTTACTAGGAGGCTCTAACTAAGGTAAAAAAGGTAATCAAGATACTATCTTATAGGCTAAAATAATTAATACCATGCTAGACTTTGCTAAGGTGTTATAATAGTTTTATAGTTATGCACTACAAGGGCAGCCTAATCATAAGAATAGTAATTAGGCCATGATAGGCTATAATAAGGCTCTAAGTTTATTTACAGGAAGTGGAAGACTCTATATATATATAGATATAATCAGAGATATATAGTTGTGGTAGCCTGCATATTGCTTGACGAGGGGTCAGGGTAGATGAAAGCATCATCATCATCATCATCACTGTACCTTGCCTTTCCATCAAAGCATTGTTCCTACATCCATTCTCGGACGCCATCTTATCCCTCAACATGCCTGTCGAGAGGAACGACATTGTCACCCTGTCCCTATAGTGCATCTGTTGACCTTCCTTACAATCAAATCAGCCTGTCCAACTCTACATTTTAGTTGTACTACTCGGAAAGCTTAGACACACAAGGTGGCCATTCTGAGATTATAACCAAGCCGAACGCCCTAACCATACAGCAAGCCTCTGAACTACTAACCACAAACCATCCTCCTGGGAGCGAAATTAGGTGCTACCTAACTCTTCGGACCTTGTTTAATATAGTACCCAGCGAACCATATCATCTCAGCCAAAATGACTTTCCTGCTTAGCCCCCGTCACAGGCACTACATAGCTAGCCCGGTCCTTCGCATAGAATTCCACGTCAATCTTCCCTCCCAAACTAGCCTCGCCATTATCCAGAGTACCACCTTTGATGCAGGTCACGTCGGGCATGATTTCCAGGTCTGTGTATAGACTCGATCCGCAAGTCGAGCAGAAGAATCGCCTGGCCGTTTTTCCGCTAGCACCAACTGAATCATAATAAGATGGAGTTCCTGCACGGCACTTGAGGATTAGTTGTCATGAAATGAAGCTGCGGCCTTAAAAAATGGTTTTCCCCATCTCTCTCTCTCTCTCTCATTCCTCCCGTGTCTTTCTCGGCATAAACTGACCCTTGGTAATCTTGAAGCTGGCCCGAGGGACAACGGCATTAGATGTGTACGAGCTTCCCGTCCACTATAACGTTTTTTACCCGTTAGACGAAGTAATTATCGGCTATAGTTGCGTGGATACTAGCTCACCTTCTGGCAGTCGAGGCAGTGGCAGAGGGCGCTCATATATTGTTCCACTGCGCTATTGTCAATACGATCGATGACTGATGTAAAGCAAGCATAGATCTGGATTTACCTTCAGCTGTGTAAGCGATGCCGCCGCATAGGCAGCTCCCAGAAATCGTCATACTGGTGGAATGAAGCTTGCACTCAAGAAGAAGAGGGGAGTGAATAGTGTAAACCAAGGTAACCACGACAGAATAGGATGTCGCCCGTGCAGAAGGTGTGAAAATGCCAGGAGATTCCTCGATATCAGTTACTCGTCCCCCAGAGGGCGACTCAATTTATGTATTTCTCCTACTTAGTTTGACCTCCGGTTATTGACGCCCACATGGTCTGAATCAAAGGATCTGGCACCAGAGCTGACCCTACCCCGCCTTGTAGCCAGCCACACGCGTTGTTGGGATCCGGTGTCACCGCCTTGGCACTGACTGTCCCCTCAGGCATACAGAAATGGCGATAATTGAAGGCAAATAAAATGCGGGGAAAGGCATTTCTCACCTAGTGTTGTGGCACACGAAGATCAGAGTGCAGCTGAAATATGCAGTGTCAACAAGTTTTCTCAAAATTGTCGCTCTCAGCCCGGGACGGCCAACAATTAACCCTCGGTACAACGAGACCTTCGCGCTTGCCCAATTTCTGGTTTCGCCTCTGCCACCTGTGGCTGCCTGAGCGAGCGCGCGGGGCTCCTGAGTGCCAAAGTACTACTGCAGTCCATAACTAGTAAGTATGTAGACGAAAAGTTCAGATCTCGACCTCGTATTATCCCTTCAATCGCACTGGAAGATGTCGTGGTGATCCGGCTAGTCCCGGTGAACCGTCAATTCGAGGCGCAGTCGCCGTTCAGGCCTCTCGACTAGTTTCGGACTTGTCTTTGATGCTATTGGTAGGATAGATCCCTGACGCATGCGGAAAACGCCTGATCTGCTTTTTTTAGTTCATTGCCGTGCAGCGGAGGGGCATGCGATTGGTGGAGATTCTTAAGCCAGGTGGGTTCTTTGGAAAAGGGGATATAATAGCCGGCCACCTGCACGTTGACTTGGGGGGAAATGTGAACTGCTTATACTAGGCTGAGTTCCTTGACTAACTGCTGCGAAAGAGTAATTGTGTACAAATATTTGATTTCCGTGGGTGTGCTCAGGGTAGTGCCCAGCGAGTAAACTAGGGCAGAGACATGTCCTCAATATCCCCATCAGCTTTCAGTATTTACCAAATTCCATGTCACTCTGACGCGCCTCAGCCAAATGGGCTTGTGGCCACAGTACAGAAAGTCTTTTACTCCACGTCAGAAGTCCCTTTCCAACCCAGCAAGCCAAGTCTTCCCTTACTTTCCACTAACAGGTATACGAAGTCTTTCCATCTTTGGCAGTATCCGTGGCAGACGGATACTCCTTCGTCTTCGTCGGTTGCTCCTTTCAAGTCGCTCGCGCCGTCAAATCCGAAATCCCACTAGGATACGGCATCAAGGGAGGTACGTTCCCTCCTCCACTATAATCGGCCTCGGTAGGATACGGCATGTAGTCCGAAAAGACTTCATACGTGGTAGTGTAGTCGTCCGGATAGATAGTATCCGTGTAGACGTCGTCGCCGTCGGTCACCGTGACAGACTCATAGGTCGCGGTAGGATACGTAATATAGTCGCCCTTATAATCGTCAGACGACGTGTAGGTGTAGAAGTCCGTGGGATACGTGGTGTACGATTCAAAGTCGTCGGAGTATGTCACGTCGGTGTGCGTCTCGGTATATTGCCTCGCCTTGCGATAGGTGGAGGAGTCAGAGTCGTAGTCATCGCTTGACGAGGTATAGTCGCTTGAAGAAGTGTACTCGGGCGATGAGGCGTATGTATTCGACGAGGAGTACTCCCTCGAGGTCGGGTATGCGCTCGAGGAATGATATGTGCTAGAGGAAGGGTACGGGGTCGTTGAAGGATAGGGGGTAGACGATGGATACGGGGTTGAAGAATACGGCGGCGGGGTCGAGACCGGATAGTCACTCGAGTACTGCGACTCGCTGCAGTACGAATACTTGGGGCAATGGTCGTAGACAGGTGGTTGATATTTATCGGGGGCAGGATAGCCACCAGAGTCATAGTAGTAGTATGCGTAGTAGCAACCGGTCAAGTACTCGTTGTAGCACTCGCAGTAGTCCGGGGAGCACTTGTGGTACTCGTATCCGTTGTATTTGCAGAAGTAGCCGCAGAGGCCGGCGCTGTATGCGTCGCAGGAGGTATCGTACTGTCTGGTGAGGAGACTGGTCATGCCATCTAGATGGGATTTTCCGAGTCAGTTAGCATTGTTTCGGTAAACATGGGAGTAGGGTGGCGCTCAGATGATCCGCACATTTGCCAACATTAGTTTTGTAGCTTGACTTGTGCCCGTCTGCTACTTTGGGTGGCAGGCAAGCCGCAAGGGCAACAAGGGAAATAAGCGTGCTTAGGATGGCGATTTGCCTCATTTCGAAGAGTTGGTGTCTCAAGCTGTGCACGTTTGGGACTGATTGATCGGATGCAATATACCGGCCCTTGTACACGCTTTTATACTGTAGACATCCGGTCTAATATTCCAATTTTTGCAAAACCATTCGCATACTGCTGGTGTCATGAAAGTAGCACCACGACTGCCAGTTGGCTCGGCGAGCATGATCGTGAGGATTATTTACATATCAGGCAGTGCCAAGAGTGATGGGAACCGGTTCAACTCCTTGGCATGCAAAGCACGATCCCTCTCTATGATGCTTATTCGGATCGAAGACTGACCAGGCGGCTAGGCATCTATAGTATCGAGATTCAGACTATATACCTCATGGCACATGCACTCTCTATGATGCTTGTTCGAACCGACGACGGGCCAGGTGGTTCGGCATCAACAACCATGGTGGCTGTCCCCTGGTTAGATAGAGCTAGGAACTTTTGACTGAGTCTAAAGGATGTTCAGAGGAACGGTACAATTTAAGAATGCCCTATGCACAGATTGGCCATCACATCCGGCAGTTCCACTGCCGATAGGTATACCATGGTCGACATTATGCTTGGAGGCACGCTACTCGCAACATCCTTGGGTATTATCCAATAACCTATATCAGAAGCACTCTCGAAGTATTTCTGGCCAGTCACATCAGGATATGTCACCAGGAACCATGAGCGAGCTGCGTTATTGAAGGTTGTGGCTTCATCTCGCCGCCAGTCGGATCGCTAGTAGCAGGGCGTGGGAGAGTTTTCGGAGCAATAGAAATGGGCAAGGATAAAGTATCTAGTCAGAAGGTCAGTGAAGATGTAGAATCACAGGCGCCGGTTTCCCGCTCTCCTAATAGACTCCACATCACCAAGGTAGAGAGCAGATCTCGATTGGCCTCCAGATTAATTCCCAGCTTTTATCAAGACCCCATAACCGCAAAATAGAGCACGGCACGTTCGTAGAGCAATGTTCCAACGCTCGGTGCCACTCTCCGACCGCTGTTATAGGCTGAGTCGTGTCTGAGATTTGAACATGCGACGTCGAGCTCCACAATGCAACCTGGTCTTGCGCGCCTGACTTCAGGAGGTTCAGCTCCAAGCTCAGCCAAGCTTCTTGTGGTCCGCTAGCACCTGGCGACGGCCAATCGCCTGTCACGCCCTCTATCTCAGTGTTGTTCGCCGCGGCCTCCTGCAACGGGCTCGGAAGCACTAAAATCTCATCGTATGCTCCGGGCTCCGGTCGCAAGCTCTAATGTCCGGCTTGACACAATGTACAAGGTCAAGGGGGCTATATCCCAAAATGGATGTCAGTCTACCATTGGCCAGAGCAGGGCAGCGCAGTAGGAATATTGGAGGCTGAATCTTGGGGGCCGCAGCTATAACGAGGAACAATGGTTATAAAAGACACCGAGGTCTCCAGTTTGAAGTAGCGAAGCATCAATTTCAACTCATCTACAATCTTCTCACTATGGCCTCTGAATCTGAATCTCCAGGGCTCTCCCTCCAAGTAACAGTTTTCATCGCAGAGGAGAATATTCCCAAGTTCTTCGAAGCTTTTCTTCCCGCCTACGAGGAAGTT
Organism: Aspergillus pseudodeflectus; assembly: GCF_044049435.1. Taxonomy (NCBI): domain Eukaryota; kingdom Fungi; phylum Ascomycota; class Eurotiomycetes; order Eurotiales; family Aspergillaceae; genus Aspergillus; species Aspergillus pseudodeflectus. The sequence continues at coordinate 180,825 of NW_027263806.1, read as the reverse complement.
ACCGCCGAGCCCGAATGCACGTTTTTCGAAGTCTACCAGTCACTCGAGAATCCGGGTGAACTTTCGTGGGTGGAGAACTGGTAAGACCTCCGCCATCGATATGCGATATGGCCATAAGCTAATGCATGATCATAGGTCCCAATCGATGGAATGGCTGCTGCAGGTACGATGCGGACGCCCTCCGGAGCCCGGGCTGTAGTACCCATCCTAACTTCTCTTTGTGTGTATAGGTGCAGCTCAAGAAGGAGTACTACGCGCCATATATTGCGGTTACCGAGCCCATGTTTGTTAAGCCGAGGGTGATCAAGGTCGTGAAGCGAGTTGGCGCTCCGTACACCACGGTCAAGCAAGAGAATGGTGGTCTTCGTCATTAGAGTTTCGACGACAGCATGACGGGGCGGGGAACTATGTTGAACAGTCGGCTATAAGACCTGGTGCACTGTCCAAAGTCGCGTTGTACTTGTTTTCGCCCTCAGCAACGGCAAAGTCTCCACGATATTGTGTTGATATCAACGTTCATCATATATTGCGCCCGGTTCGGTAGAAACTGGCCATCAAAATCTTGTCCTCTACTCTAATCAGATGTTTTTACGCCCACTCAAGACAAGAGGGTCTACGGCCTATCAGAAAGGTCTTAAGATTGTCCAAATCTGATAAACGGCAACGGACTGCAACATCACTGCGTCGCCTTCTGCCATAGTTTTGAATAACCCCACCCGGTCAACGCAGATTTCATTTGAGACTTTCCAATCGCAGTGACTATTATCATGCCAGCACATGAACCGATGAACCCCACCTCAGTGGCTATACGTAATCTGCTCCCTCGGTTGTTCGACAGGACAACGTGCAGACGAACACCATGTACAGCGCCCGTCGCCTGGGTCATACAAGTGAGGCGTGCGTACCAACAACGTCGAGGAAGGAGCGAATAACGTTGCCTTGGGCACCATATGGGTCGCTCTTTCCTCTCCTGTCAACTATCGGGCGTGTGTCGGAGAAGGTGCGACCTGGATGGCTACCATGGTAACGAGACGCACCTTCCGAAAAGGAGAAATAGGTGTAAGAGCTTTATTACGAAGGAGTGACCGACGCCCGGTTTGAATGCGGCAAGTGCGTTCAGCATCGGATATAAAGGGTACCACCCCATAAAGTCCGCTAAAGCATCCTCCGTTGGCTGTCACAAGTCTTCTTCCAGCGGCGCCCATATTGTCTCTTTCACACAAGCTGAATAGCCCTACGCCAGAGCCGACCATCTCAGCCCTTCCTCTTAAAAGCAGGAAGTAGGGCGGTATATGGTACCAGTGTCAATCCTCACTCAGTAGACGCCATTCACTTGACCCTTCATTATCCACAACCTCGCTACCCACTCACATAATGACCTCAAATGATCTGCCATCGCCCAATCCAGGTCGTCACTAAGCTCCACCGCCAAGCGTGATCGCTTTGGTCCGCGATATCCTCACTGCACACTGGTCGGCGGAGCGGGGACTAGAAGGTTGCTACCGCGCCTAAGGGAGGATAGTTGTATGAGATCATACTGCCTGGATTCGGCACCTGAGGGTATGTCATTCTACCGTGAATACACGGCCGTTGTCACGTTCCTCCGGTTGCGACCACGAGTGACCCGCGGTGTTGACCGGATCGTTGTGTTTGGCTGGTCTGAATGAGCGCTTTGCAGACAAAAGGCATTCCTGGAAAGCAAGTCGTAATGTCGACTGGATTGCTCCGTATGATGTCCAGGCTGGGCTTTCTCAATATCTTCCACATCACTAACCGTTTCAACAGACGACTAGGCCCGGAGTATATAGCACCGAACCTCGGGCTATCACTCCACACCTTCGTTTCCCTGCATGCGGTATCTCGTCGCTGAGTGGTACCAGCCAAGGCTTTCCAAGTCGTTCCAAGCCAGAATGCCGAGACCAGTGACCCAGTCGACCCATTGTGAGTGGCCACCTCATCTCAATCGTGACTCCTCGCGATGGGAGATAGCCAATGGACTGAACATTGAGGCACGAAGCTCCAAATTATTGGACAGAAGGTGTCGGAAAGCCCCGCGCCAGTTCTGGGCAGGGGTCTACGATACCCCATGGGGAGAAACTGCGGACGCCTCCACGGCAAAACCTCGGGCCAAGCCAGTCATACCACTCTGCGTGACGAATCAATTGCTCCAGACTCGAGAATTCAATATGACTCGTGCGGCACTGCTCTGGAAGTCTAGGCGTGCTCAGGATCCTCTTACGACGAAAGCCTATTTGTATTCTCGCTATGATGTACACCGAGTTCCCGATGTGTGGGCCAGAGGTTGCGCTCTTAATCGCTTGCTCGCCCACGCAACCACTTCCCGCAATCGAGCCGTCCATCCCTACCTTCCTCGACGGCGGCGACTTAGCAGAGTTATACCATGGCGGTTACTAATACCCCAGACTCGGTCAAGGAAAACCCTACACCCTCGGCCGAACACCGCGATGTTGTGGACGGCAATCCGTTGGAAAAGGAGCATGCGGCAAGTGGTCTTGGCCTTTCTGGTTACGAGACATTGAGTCTGTGGGAGACGGTCAAGGCATTCAAAATGACCACTTTTGTCTGCTTCATGGTGTGCTTCAGCGCTGCCACGGACGGTTATCAGATTGGGTACGTCCGTTATCGTTCCGATATAAACCTCAAGATCACCACGTCACCTAAGACTCAAATTTCTGGAAGCCCTTACTGACAACGGCTTCGACAGGATCAACGGGAATATTATTGCGAATCCCGGATTCGTCAAGCAATTCGCGACCAAGACAAACGAAGCGGGAGAACCGTATCTCGCAGCGTCTGTGCTCAGCGCTTGGAGTGCAATCATGTCTGTGGGCCAGATCATTGGGATGACCTCGCTCGCGTTCATCACAGATCGCTTCGGGAGAAAAGTTGCAATGTACTGGTACTGGTTGGTGCTCGTTATCAGCATACTTCTCGAATCCCTCGCGCGGAAGTGGCAGATCTGGCTCGTTGCCAAACTCTTCGCTGGCATGGGAGTGGGCTCGCTCCAGTCGACTATCCCAGCTTATGTGACAGAGGTCGCACCTACGCGCATCCGTGGAGGTCTTCTTATGTGCTATAGCTTCTGGTACTCGTTGGGAGGGTTTTTCGCCCCCGTGGCCTTACAGGTCCTCTCCCAGAGCAGCCCCGAAGACTGGTTAACCCCTGTTTATACGCAATGGGCGCAGATTGGAATTATGATTATTATCTACATCTTCGTCCCTGAATCGCCAGTCTGGTGCGTCAACAAGGGCAAATACGACCAGGCAAAGAGAGTCCTCCATCGTTTGAATTACGGAGTCAAGGATTATGATGTTGATCAGCAGCTTCAGCTGCTCATTCTATCCATTGACCATGAGCGCACCGTGGCTGCAGAGCAGCGCTCGGAGAAGTGGTACGCCATCTTCAAAGGCACCGATGGCCTTCGGACAGTGATTGCGTGTTGGACCCTCCTAGCACAGCAATTCATTGGCCTTACCTTGTTCGCTTCATATGCCTCATACTTTTTTCAACAGGCTGGCCTCGAGGATCCGTTCCAGGCGACATGTATTACAACCAGCATCAGTCTCGCTGCTGGTATCAGTTTAATATTCATAGCGGACCAATTCGGCCGGCGCTTGCTTTCCTGCACGGGCACCACCATCTGCTGGGCCGCGAATATCGTCGTCGGGATCCTCGGCGTCACGCCCCAGGTCAAAGCAACCAACTATCTATTCATCTTATTCGCATGTATTTGGAGTAAGTCCAGTCCACCAAGCGTCCCTCACCAGCCTTCTGGACCGAGCTAACCTCACACCACACGCACAGACCTCGGCCTCGTCGCCAACGGCGCAACCGGATGGGGATTCATTGGCGAGATCTCATCCCAGCGCCTGCGACCATACACAGCTGGGTTCGCGGCCGCGACATCATGTGTCGCAGGTGTCGCTATGAATGTGATAACACCGTACATGGTCAACAACAATGACTGGAACTGGGGGCTGAAAACGGGGTGGTTCTACGCGGGCCTCGGGCTTCCGTTTACCGTTGCGATTTGGTTCCTTATCCCCGAGACTGCTGGGTATGTCCCCTTTACCTATATTACCTAACCCCTCCCCTCACCTTTGTTGTCTTGCTCTCAAAGCATGTCGTGTTTGAGATGGTAGAACTGATCCACTTTTGACAGGCGTTCTACGGCGGAGTTGGATGAGTTGTTCGAGAGGAAGATCAAGCCGTGGCGGTTCCATAAGACGACGACGGCTGCGCAACGGAATGTTGCCGCTGGGGCTGCGGCGAAGATTGAGATTGAAGCGAGAGATGAACCGTGAGGCACCCTGGAGTCGGGTTACCTGATGCCTTTGGTGTGGCTTTATGTAACGGCGTGGTGATTCGTTATGTGCTCAATCGTCCTATGGCATGTGCGAGGGGGTTCTGGTGGCTAGGAGTAAAGTCTATCCATCATGCCTGGTCTCGAAGTACTATAGCCAAATAATATGCGTCCTCGCAAGACGGTAGAAGTATTGTCGTGCGGCACATAGGGCAACCGAAACCTTCACCAAGCACACACCTGTACTTCCATAAACACTTACACCCCGGGAAGGAGTCGTGTAGCATTTGTCTCTACGTCGTTTCCAAAGAATAGGCAGCCTCCACTAAACAAGAGGACCGCCATCCACTGCATTATCATTAGCATCTTTGGCCTTCCCCCCTCCCCTCTTTCCCCTTCATCCTCGTCCCCCGTTCAACCCATGACCCCATGCCTCATGGATCTACATCCGTAGTCCCCCGACACCGACAAAAACAAACACACACAGAAATCAAAAGCAACCCCCCTCCAAGTCCCAATCCCAATCCCAGCCCCAGCACTAACTCATACCCCCGCAGCCCACTATCGCTCTGTCTACTTTCCGAGGACTGGGACGTGGTATGTGTATGTGTATCTGGGAACGTAGTGCTATCGGCCCAACCCTCTTCCAAATAGGTGATCGTCTCTCCCGCCGCAGTCAGTGTGGGGGGCGCTAGCGTAAGCAGAGAGCCAGCGGCGTCGGATGCGTGCCAGGTTATGTGCCAGGGGTGGTGGAGGTGGTCGATGGGCGCGGAGCCCGGCGGCGCGGCGATTGATGAGAGTCCCGTGCAGGGTTTTGAGAAGCCGGGATTTGTAAGCGGGTAGTCGTCGAAGGGGTAGAGGATGTAATCGCTGTTTAGTTGAGTCCGATGGCATTGTATGTGTATTGGTGTCTGTGATGGGAAAGTTGGTACCTTGAGCAACACCAGGCAGTCGTCACAGCCTCATCATCCTGCTTCCGAGTCGTCGTTCCTATTTCCCACATCGCCCATCCGGAGGGACAGACTGCGGGACTAAATGAGAATCGACTCTCCGGGATAACCGAGTCCCACCCCGACGGCTGGCAGCTTGTGAATTCAGGTAGGGCAGGGTCGGAAATCAAATATCGCAGCGTTGATGTGGTGCCAGACACGACTTGGGTGAGTGTTCTTTGTACATTGACATGGCAGCCTCCGGGCTCGGAAAATGGAGTAGTGAACGAGAGCAGTTGTGTGGCTGTAGCGGTAGCTGCCATTAGGCTCGCGGTGAGGGACATGATGTGTGGGGAATTTCATAGCATGCGGGGAAAGGGAAATAAGAGGGGAAGGGACATTGGCAGGGGTTGATTTTATACCTTGGAACATTGTATTAGTTCACTTGAACGTGCATGTGCATCAATTTTCAGGTCCAAAAGTATTGGCTGATTCTCGACGGAATCAGTCTGGACGCGTCAACCATGTCAACCATGTCAACCATGTGATAAAGTAGGGTCGCGCCGTATCCCCAACTGTAGACGCTTGTTAGGATATGGTTAGAGTGTCTCTCCTGCGCGGCGCGCTTGGAGCCTCTGGACCCTGGCAGGGAGGCTGTGCCCACAGACCATGTAGAGCCTGAACACGTCAAGGGTCTCTTTAGCGGCCTTGGCAATTAGGCATCGACATATCCCCGACATGATAGCAGTTTAAATCAAGCAGTACGGACGGTCCTCTACATGTTTGTTCTTTCATAGCAGCGGACTAGGTCATACGGCAATGCGAGCATGGCTTGGCTGCACCACCGTAACACTACAAGAGAATATATACGCCAATGTCAATACCCATCTCCGACATGGAACCATCTACCTCGTCCTGATCTTTCTACCGGTGGTATGTATTGTAAGCACGTCTAGCGCCAGCCTGTGTCCTTTATTCCCGGCTCCCGGAGTCTGTCTGTCCAGTATAACGGGCTTAGCGCGTTTGGTGTATGGACTAATTGCATTGCGCGATCCTTCCTTCATCGTCCAGTCGTCCTACTCGTGCAGCACCGTACTTCATAATTCATCAAAAGAGGCAGGCGGATGCCTCCTGGCACATGGCACTGCCAGCTGGGGGGTCCTTCGGCGGAGATTGCCTAGCAACGGGCAGCGCGGCTGGACTGGAGGACTGGAGGGCTATCCGGTACCCACTGGCTACTTAGCTCCAGCTTCCATGCCAAGAAACCATATACGTGCTTCCTAAGTTGAAATCCCACCGTATCCTCGGATCACTAGCTCTCCCTGAAGCCGGGGCTACGCTCAAGGAAGATAGCATTAGTCCCCTGGTCATTTCCCCATCGTTCCCCATCAGCGAAAACAAAAGCGGCCGCTACGAACTTCAGGTATGGTATGTATGATGGTGCATTTTGGCCTTTTGCCGCAGAGGCACGCAGACGAGCGACGCTAGTTGGTTGCTGGAAATATCCTTGGGACACTGCACCCGGATACCATAACCTTCCTACTCCTACTCGGCCTCGAATGGGGAAGGAAGCAGCGGCGGAACAGCCCATTACACCTCCTTCCCCCAGGGCTTCCGCGACATGTCACCCATTTTCGGACGGTACGAGGGTCGGCCCGCCAACTGAGTGTGCGTGTGCCCCCTAAACGGCAGGAGCATTCATTGCAGGTACCTAGACTACCGTCCGTCGATCGGGGCTAGAGCGCCCAGATCGCAGATCATATCAGATACGTATAGCTATATATACTGGTATTATACTTCCGTATATCTATGCAGACTCTCTCCCTCTTTTCCCTGGAGAGCGAGCGCCATCGGTGCGATGTACGCATTAACTAGGGCGTAAGGAGGGAGTGGAACGATACGATAGGCGGTTTCTCCGTCGGAGACCTGTCTGGAGCCCGAATTACTGGTAAAAGGGCTGCCTCTACTAAAGAGAACCTTCTGGAGTGGGTGAATATGCATGGGCCCGTCTCTCATGGAATCGTGACGCAACTGCCAGGTGGCAGAATGCATGCGTCCCGCCCGGCGCGTCTCGGGGTAACTTGGGAATCCCGGTACGGCTAGATCACATGGCACGATGCATGCACATCGTGATATACGTACCGGGCCGCTTATGCACAGGTCAAGTCAAGCTTCCGGTGAGTGCCGAGGTAAGGATAGGATATGTGCTTACTGCAGCCGGAAGAACAATTCCAAGCCGTGTTAAATTATCTACGATCTAAACTTATGATTAGGTATCGTTACTAATCAGCTTTTTATCAGGCCAGGGCCAAGTGTTTGGATCAGCACTGCATTAATTTGACGAGTCTAGGTACAGAAGTTCATCATGCGGGTAACTTTAATACTCCACAGCGATTAAGCAATCAAGGAGCGTAGGTTAGACATTACATATATGCGTAGGAAATAAGAGAAGCCGTGAGAAAAGGCACAGCACGAGTGAGTAATCCACAGAGCTCAGCCCCCAAGGAGCAGGGGGTCCAACAGCCCTATGACCGAGTCTGGGACCAGATCATGTCGACTCAGACCACCACGCCTCGCGCCGAAAAGCGTTCCCTGAGTGAGGGAGCTTAAACACAGTTGATCTGCAGCGTCTCTGGAACGAAATCGGCATCCTTCGGGAACCGCGCATAGTTGCGCTCGCCATTCACCTCGACAAGCTGAACGGGCTTCCCGGCGCGGGTCTTGCCCTTGATGACACACTTGGCACCAGTAACCACACCGGAGGTGATCATGACCGAGTCGACGCGGAAGGAGGGGACGTAGACGGCTGGGTAGGTTCCCTTGACGGAGACGTCGGTGCCGGTCGTGGGGATGACGCCGGGGGTGCCGCGGCCGCTGAACTCGTTTGTCAGGACGACGGTGCGCGAGCCTGCGCGGGCCTCGAGGGGAATCGAGGCTGCGGAAACGGAGGAGGCGAGGAGGGCGAGAAGGGCGGTGGAGATTGTGAACTTCATTTTGGTGGTTGTTTGGTTGGTTTAAGTCGGAGACTTGAGAGTTGCTTTGGAGGAGTTTGGAGGAGAGAAGACTTGGTTTGAAGCTTGAGACTGTGTTGTTGATGATGAGAGAAGTCGATTTGGAGAGGATTCCTGCTCGACTTTATACCTTTTTTCCAGGGCATACTATTCCATCCCATCCGGGCTTCGCCACGGTATCCCCTCTGCCATCTCATCAGTATCCAAGATCCCTTGCCCGCAACTCCGCAGTCACCCAGACCATGTGCCGAAGGATCAGAAACATATCGACTAACAACCCGCAGCAGTGGGGTCTAAGACACCAAAGTTCAAGCAAGCCTCAAGGCTGTCCGGAAATATCCAAAAATATCGAGTAAGACATGGCGCGATTTGCTGAACCACCGGCTACAATTGTTACTTGGGGAGGGCTGTACCGAGTATTCCCTCGATCTGACCGCTACTCGAGTCCAGCGGTGCTGTGCGCCCATGCGCCCATTTGACAGGTCGCTCCAATACGGAATGGGGAGATCGCGGGGCTGAGATGCAAGTGTCATGCCAAGCTCGTATGTCTCTACCATGTCTCAGTCTCTCGGCTGATTCTATCCGGGGAAGCCTGACAGCTGGAAAACGAAGCTCCAGCTGACGACGGAGATGCTTCATGGGACCGTATGATGGCTGCTACGGCTAAAGACGGCGATGTCTGTTTGGTGGTTCTTCGCTCCATCATGGCCAGTGCCGATTCCATGGCTTCGAACAGCGCAAGAGTCCCAGGGTCAGCCGAGAAAGTCTGCTTGAAATAGCTCTAAGACAACCAATATTCCCCGCGCCCTATGGGAGTGGGTGGGGCAGCGCCTGGGGAATCAAATACGAAGGGACCCGAACAGAACACCCGTCAGCGTCAGCACGAACCCTGCGTGTGCAGGTTGACTGGCTGCTGGTTGGGCTGTGCTTTGCTACCTGAAGAAAGCGGAAAGGATCAACGAGAAACATGGGCCAAAATGCAGAGAAACCACTGGCGACCCTTGGAGAACCGAGAAAACCAAGATCCATCCCAACGGTGCTCTGGTTGTACGATGTACCCCAACTTTTCGAACTCGACTGCGCCGAGTCCGGTCACTTGGCTCGCGGGGCGGCGCAGATCATTGCCTTGTTCCATCTTTCAAGACCCAGAGCCTCAGGCCGCAGTCAGGCGTTCCGTGGAAGAATAGCAGCAACGCAGCATCGCAAGGGCTGTCCCGAAGTTGCAACGCATCTTTGCGATTGGGTCTGAGGAGGCTGAGAGGGAAGATGCGGATGACCTTCAGCTTGGCAGCCTAACACTGGTGACTGGGCCTGCCATCTGGCAGCCACATGGGAGCTCGATGCTACATTGTCCGTGGAAGCCTGAGGCAGGAACCTTTTTTTCAGAAGAGGCTGAGATGTTCTCCTCAGGATTCGGGGATAATAAGTCCAGGCTTTGGGATCTGAAAGAACAAGACCTCGATCGCGCTTACGCTGAGTAACCGCACGGGAAATGAGAAACAAACGAGGTGCGCGAAAAGAAGCCAATCTCAGTCCAGCAGTAGGTTCGTACTACGACGTGAAGACTGTGCACCAGACCATCCGACCGGAATTCCTTGTATCACCGTTGATAGGCATCTTTGATTCTCTAACGAGGAGAAAACTACTCGACCATTTGCTTACCAGGCGGGCGATGCTGCCGACGTGGCCCGAAGCTACCAGTCGAGGCGAGGAGTGGTCAGAGAATTTCACTCCAGCACTCATACAAATCATCTGGCAAGTTCAAGCGAAGCACAATGACTGCCCATCGCTCTCGCGGCTTCTAAATCTACCGTCATCCGAAAACCACCATCATCATAGCGGAGTTCGTTCGGCGATTTGTCTGACGTCAGGCGAAGCTCCATCTGTCAATCAGACTAACCAGAGGCGAATCTCGAAAATCGAAGAGCTTAATTCTCGAGCAAGATCTGGCCATGTCATCTCAATGAATTACTTTTTAACAGTCAGGCCATACAAATCCAACGGCAATAATGGCTATCCTCTGCCGTCGTGTCTCAGTGCAATTCGGCCATGTTTTGGATCCGTAGCGGCGATTATATATATTTATGCCTCATGGCGGCTGATGTGTACGGGACCGGAGTACCGGGAGTAGAATCGAGTCAATCAAGAGACCAGACAAGCGAAGCAGGATGGAAGGGAAATTGCCGATAGTATCGTTGACTCGGTCAAGGAGATACAGGACAACGCTGCAGAGAGGAACTTGGAAAGCTGGCGGTCAAGGCCGACCGGTTCAATGGTTCAGGGGAGCGAGCTGCGAGAGCTTCCATCCTCACCAAGCAAACTGAGGATGCTCCTCGGCTTACGGCAGAGCAAGGCAAGGTGTAGATTAATCATCTCGTGTAATCGAGACCACCTCAATGGTGGTCATTAGCATCTCCGGGCGAAAACTCCGAAAATACTGACTCAACAACACCGAGAATGTTCTTGGTGTTGTCGTGTCAACAACAGCCCGGCCGTGTGATTACGGTGAGTGGAAGCGAAAACAGAATCTTCAACCTCGATATCGATCGCATCCATCACACGCATTCCCGCACGCGAGGGGTCGATATCAGATGTAGAAAACTCAGCTATCGATGCAGGAAAGAAGACTATTTCGAATAACGTGGCATACATTGAGCGTGGCATTGGCAGATGCGATCGGGAGCCGCAGTTGTCAGTGTTACTGGGAGACGGTATACCAGGTCAGGTGAAGCCGCCCGCAAACACAGCTGCACCTGCTGCAGTGTGTGCTGCCGGCTTGGCTACAGATCGAATGTCACTCTGAAATATCTGCTCTACCGGCGGCAACGGGAAAAATACTCGAGTGGTACTTTTAGGTACCTGGTTGATGATTGAGTCTCGTGCATATCAGATCCAGATCCTGGTGTTGCAGTCTCGTAAAAGTCGAGGGTAATGGCACGAGAAAAAGAAAGCACAGGCTGGTCACGCGGAGGCCGGAGATTGAATTGCAGAGCGACTGAGACCGACTATCCCACGGCTTGTGACAGCGAAGGAAAGAGATTGCATGAGAAGATGGTCAGATGAAACCCAGGAAGCAATAACTCTTTCAATGGCGTGGAGGATCCCTGGCAAAATTACAGTGCGTGTCCCACCAATTCGTTTGCTTTGTTAGTACACTTTCTCAGATTTTGCGACCGACAAAGACGCCCTCAGGAGGGCGACCAGGAGCATTTGTAATCGAGTCAGGAGTGGCCCCGTCGCTGCCGCCATCAGTGCCACAGTGGGCTTTTCCCCATAGTTATCCCCATAGTATGGAGGCAATGCTTCTATTTCGAGAAGGCGATGGCGACACTCATGATCCATTTTGATAATTGCACTGCGGCAAAAGTACGATTTGCGTGCAGAGTTTTCAGTCGGCGATCTCCTGCAAGAGTCAGCGAGACGCGTCCGGCACCGCGCCGATCCTGTGCCGGGAATTAAGGAGCCACAGGGCAGCCAGGGGCAGAAGCGCTAGAAGCGAGCAAAGGCGCACATGACCAGCAATTTTTCGAGAAAAGCTCCCTGGAAATCAAACCAGTGAAACCCCACGGGCCACGGCTCTACCGCGGGCGGCTGCACCGATCAAAACAAAACCCATCGGCCTGCTTCAGGTGTGCTTGGCATCGGCTTTGACCCCGGCCCGAGGGATGCTTTTTTTTATCTTTTTCTTTATCAGAACATGCGAACATTCAGCATTGTAGTATCAATTGCAAGCAGTGTTGTATTCCTTGTAGGGGTTGGGATAATTGATCCATTGTCCCTGTTTCAGACGGATATAGAACGGACAGAATAACGGTCAAAGGCTGGCGCCCCTTTTCTGGTCCATTTCCATCGCTTATCGCGACGCGGACCCGATCCTTTGGAATGCGGGTTTGGCGATGGTGACCAGGTGACCCTCCGACGGCCGCTCTAGACCCGTGGATCAACTCTGGATCTCTGCGAACGGCCACACGCTCTTCTGACGCAAGGCAACACGCAGCTTTGGAATTGCCACGGTGAGCTCAAACAACTGCCCAGCTGATCTCCCAGAGGTTGAGGGACCCCTATTCCTGCTCCACTTCATGATGTAATAAGATGGCCTCACCGTCAAATTCTGGTTGATCGGCATAAACCAGCGGTCTCCAGCAAACTCTTCTTTCAAAAGCTGCCCCTCGCCTCTCTGCTTCACACATTCTCTCTTCTTCTCTCCTCTCTCTCCTCTCCTCCCTCTCTCCCTCACCTCCATCACCATGCCTCCCCTCAAGCTCAACGCCCGCAACCTCCCTCAGATCCTGGCCGCTGGCCGCAACATCCGGGGCCCGACCTACCGGCGCAATGGCGCCGTCAAGGAGGGAATCGTCCACATTGGTGTCGGCGGCTTCCACCGCGCCCATCTGGCCGTCTACATGGACAAGCTCCTGCAGCAGCAAAAGGCCAACGAGTACGCCATCTGCGGCGTCGGCCTCACCCCGTTTGACTCCAAGATGCGCGACGCCCTCGCCTCGCAGGACCACCTCTACACCGTCATCGAGCGCTCCGGCAAGGGCAGCCTCGCCCACGTCGTCGGCAGCATCAACAGCTACCTGTTCGCCCCCGAGAACCGCGAAGCCGTCATCGCCAAAATGGCCCACCACGACACCAAGATCGTCTCCCTCACAATCACCGAGAGCGGATACTACTACAATGAAAACACACACGAGCTCCAGGCCGAGCACCCAGACATTCAATTCGATCTGAACCCGGCCAACGAGAAATCCCCGCGCACCACTTTCGGTTTCCTCTACGCCGCCCTCGCCCGCCGCCGGCAGCAAGGCCTCCGCCCCTTCACCGTCCTCTCCTGCGACAACATGCAGAAGAACGGCTCCATCACCCGCCACATGCTCGAATCCTTTGCCCGCCTCCGAAACCCTCAAGTTGCCACCTGGATCGCCGAGCAGGGCGCCTTCCCCAACTCCATGGTCGACCGCATTACACCCCAAACCGCACCCGCAGACATCAAGACCCTCGCCGACGACTTTGGCATCGAGGACGCCTGGCCCGTCGTCACCGAACCCTTCATGGACTGGGTCGTCGAAGACCACTTCTCCGACGGGCGCCCGGAATTCGAAAGCGCCGGCGTCAAGGTCGTCAAGAACGTGCACGATGTCGAACAGTTCGAGAAGCACAAGCTCCGCCTGCTGAATGGCAGCCACAGCGCGATCGGATACCCGGGCCAACTGGCCGGCTTCAAGTACGTCCACGAAGTCCTCGAGAACCCGCTTTTCCGCAAGTTCCTCGTCCAGATGATGCACGAGGAAGTCAAGCCGCTCCTCCCCATGATCCCGGGCGTCAGCATCGACGAATACTGCAACACACTCATCGAGCGCTTCGAGAACCCCACAATCAAGGACCAGCTGCCTCGCATCTGCCTCAACGCCTCCGGCAAAATCCCACAGTTCATTATGCCCTCGATCGCGGAGGCGATCTGGGAGACAAAGCCGTTCAAGCGATTGTGTTTCGTCGCCGCCGCGTGGTTCCGCTACATTAATGGGATCGACGACAGCGGCGCCAAGTTCGAGGTTGATGATCCCATGCGCGAGGAGTTGCAGGCCAAGGCTCGCGCGGGCGGCTCCGACCCCTCGCCGTTGCTGAGCATCAAGACGCTGTTCGGCGATGATCTCCGCGGCGATAAGCGGTTCCTCCAGGAGATTACAAAGGCGATGCAGGCCATCGAGCGCGATGGGATTATGAAGACGCTTCCCAAGTACATTGACTAAACTGTCTTGGAAAAGTTATGATCTACTTTCTACTTTCTTCTTGCTTTAGCCTGTTCTTTTTTCGACATTTTCTCATTCTTTTTGACTACCCACTTTATTTTTTGTCTGTGTTCCTTCTCTCTCCGGTTCTGGTCGTTGGCTTCTTTGATCTTTTTTTAGAGTGCTTCTAGATGAAAAGCGTGGATAGCGATAGATGATACTAGACACATTTCTTGTTTTCTTTTTCGCTCTTGCGTTTGTGCTCTTGTCCACTGGGCTGCAGCCTGTATTAGTATTTTCTATCTGTTGTTAGAGTGCTTCCAATCAGCTGAGATTGCCTCAACACGTGGCTTACACCTTAATTATGTATCTTTTTTTTCTTATTACATGAACCATGAACCGTGCGCACCCAGTCTATTTTTACATCTTGCCTGGGGTCGAGAGAGTCGTGACCAGGCTCTTCCCTACCTACCAATTTACGGTCGCGATACTCGCTCGCAAGGAAGGTATTTGATTGAGATGAGACAAGTAATTGAGAGTATAAATTATTGCAGAAGTTCACGAGTCTATGGTAGTCACACAGCAGCGAGGAAAGCAAAGCAAAGGATATTTCGCGCTCAATCACCCAAACACCAGGCAGGTTCCAAGCTCACTCGAAAAATATTAACAGAACAACAACAACAACAGAAACAAACAAACGGAAAAAAAAAAAAAGAGATGGATTAAGCAGAAACCGCCGCACTGACACCAGCACTCGCCCCAGCAGCCGAGTTGGCCATGGCCACCTGCGACATCTGCAACTGCACATCCGCCAACCCCGTCACAACAAGCTCATCAACCAGCGCCGCCGGCGCCCCCTGACAAGCCCCCAGAAGCTCCAGCGTCCCGGCCTTCTTCGCACTCAGCCCCTTGTGCATAGCAAACCGCGCATACACCGTCCCAGTGCTCTCCTCCACACACTCGATGTTCAGAAACTTCCAGGCCGAGCTCTTCTTCCAGACGAGCCGGTTCCCGCCCAGGGCGGGCGACTCGAATGCGAACTCGTACTTCCATTTGCTCGTGGGTTTCAGTGAGATTTCGGATCCGTTGACTGTCACGTCGATGGTGCGGCTGAAGGAGTGGAAGATGACTGTTGCGGGGAGGTGGGCGCTGCCCTCGGCTTTGAAGAGCATGTGTGGTTTGCGGGTTTTCAGATCTGCGGAGTAGACGAGGGGGCCGTCGGCGGTGTTTTCGCAGACGCGCAGGTGCCGGCCGGTCCAGGATGTGAAGGCGACGTCGAGGGTTCGTGGGTATGAGGTATTTTGTCCCGGCGTGGATTGAGGGGGTTGTTGGGCGTAGCTGGTGTTTGGTTGGTAGCCGTTGTGTTGGAAATGAGGGTCCATTGTTTGCCCTGGATGTTGCTGAGGAGGGTAGGCCGGATACGCCTGTGGGTGTGTTGGTGGGTATTGCTGGTACTGTGGTTGTTGTTGCGGGGGGTATTGTGGCTGTTGGCCGCCCCAGGCGTGGGGCTGGTTGTCGTAGTAGGACATGTTCTCGGCGAACTTGGAGGTCATTGTAAAGATTTGAACTTGCTGCTTCTTGAAATAAGCTTTGAATAAGATTGAATTGTTTGTATGCTTGTCTGTGTGAATCAAAATCTCCATCGTAGGAATCCGCATCCTTATATCGTCCTCATCCCCAGTGTAGCTCCCAGTCACGCTAACCAGAAAGGGAGCTATCCAGCGCTCGCAGCAGCTACCACACCCTCGACCGCTCAGCCGCTGAGCCCTGCCAAGGATGACGTTGCGCCTGGACCCTCAACTCCCCCTTTAATTGGCCCATTTTGGCCCCCACATGGCGACACCAGCGGTTGTGTCAGTGGCGCAGCGGCCCTGCACGGCGGCACGTTTGGCTGCTTTGGGATCGGCGCGCCGACGAGGAGAGATTGGATGGGCTGAGGGAGAATTATCTCATCGATCATCTCTGTAGGGCTGATCTTGTCTGGCTTGGGGGTTGCTCCGACGAGAGGGCTTGACGAGGAGGGTTTCTGTGCCCATTGATCGCGAGACCCTGGCTCGGGTTTATCGAGTCGGGAATCGAAGAGTTGGATCTATTATTTGCTTCATACACTGTCTTCAATAATCCTTGGATTAGAATAAAAGTATGCGATAGTACGTCGCCGTCACTGCCGGTATACAATATAAATCAGACAATCATTGCACTCGGTAGCGCTTACGGAAATAGAATCCCAGTGCTCAAGTCGCAGTACTCCGCAAGCTTGTCCCTATTAGACTACCTTGGGAGCCTAACGAGCTTAACCGCTTGTCATCGTCATCTTAATAACCATCTTATCGCTTGATCCTTCGCTCGGGGCTCGCACTGGATATGGTGCGATTATCTCGACGCTTAGCATAGCTGCATAACTTGGATTGTGTCGATTGCCTTGGCGGGCAGGGCTGGGGTCAGGGCGTTCTTCTCTGTTGTCGATCAGAAGTTGTGATAGAAGGATGGAATGCAATTCGTTGTTGCTTGGTGATCTTCGAAGTGGGCCACGTGTGCTTCGCATGTTGGTTGTCATCACCTTATCTAAGATTTCTGGGTGGTTTTCCGACCATTTTGGCACTGCGTGGTTTCAATCATGCCCCTTGAACGATTTGGCTGGCAAACAAGAGTCAACTAGCGCTTGATTTCGTCGATCGTGTCTGAATAATTAGACTCAGCATAACATATATAAAAATATACAGTAGACGTGGAGTTTTAAGCACAGCATTTCACGGACCTTATTCAGAAAATGGATCGAAACGACGTTTGATTGGCCTTAGAGTAGCCTTCAACTATTCAAATATTCGAGAAATCTAATTAGAGGTCTACTGTTATCTGCGAATATCAGAAGCTAGCTAGAAGTTGTATGGTTGTGCTGGCTCCAACATTTCGTCTAGATCGAAGCGCCCAGAGTCATACCTAATAACTCCGTAGAGCAACTCGAATGGTCATGCACGCCTACTCTATAAGCCAGGAACATGCATACAGGAAGTGGTCGACATTTCTCTATACATATAGTCACGAGAGTGCATATGACTAGGAGCACGAGCAAAACACGAATGCAGGGGGCTCTGGTGTAGTCCATACGACTCTTCAAAAGCGCGTTGGACGGGATCTAGTGCCCTGTTTGTTCAGTGGCAGTATCAGCGATGGTGCGATTTGGAGTCGACCGGAAAACACCCGCCGAGGCCGGACTCTGGCGCTTTACTTGGTACTTGCCCCGCATCGTCTTCGTCATCCAAGATCCTCCCCACAGCGTCTTTTCACAATGTCACATACTGAGACTGAGCCGTGACACCCTTTCAAGATGACCGTAACAGCGACCCCCCGAAAGCCGCCACCTCTCGCCGGACTAGCAGCCATAATTCAAAATGCCCTCCGACAAAACTTCGCCCACGCAAGCACGGAAGTAATCGAATGCCCCGACCTCCGAGAGGCTCCCTTCGGACTCGCTGCCCAGGGGTTATCAGGGAACCCGGTGATCGCAGACATAGGCGGACAAGCAAACCTCTTCCCGACACCAAACTTGGATGCCAAGTTCTCGCTCCTCGCTCTCGCGCGCGATATGCGCATGTCGCCCGAGCGCGGACTTCTCATCGGCGCCGGCGCAGCGCCCTGGCAGGATATCGGGCATAATGCCGAACTCGCGCCCAATATCTCCTGGGAGGGAAACCAGGGACGAACACCTAATCTCGATGATGAGGCGTCGATATCCGTCACGAACAAGACACGCATCGTCGAAGTGGACCCGAACCCGAACTCTTCATCGAACCACTCGATAACATGCCGCCCCTCCCCAAGCACAAACTGCGCGTTGATGGCCAACCTCTTCGGCTCATCGGGCCTCCCAGGCCCCGTCCTGAGAATCACAGCACGCTCTCGGACCGGCGCACACAATTTCACAAACGCCATCCGCCACGGCATCCACGCCGCCTACGGCGACTCCCAGCCCGTAAGTCTCGGCGGCGTTTTTCTCTTGAAATCCGGGTTCGCAAAGTTCCACGTTATGCCTGATTTCCCGTCGCGGGAAGACCTCCCCTTCCGAGATCGGAAGCAGCTTGAGGAGGAGTGGTTGAAGTACCAGACATGTGAGGCGCCGGTGGTTTGTCTGAGTGTGTTTCATAGTGCGGATCCGGAGGGGTTGGGGCTGCGGATGGAGCATACGCATTGCTATGATTTGGAGGGTCGAGAGAAGGGCGGGCACTATCATTATGATTTGCAGGACGCAGGCGAGGTTGAGTATGAGGGGTATTTTAATGCTGCAGAGGTTATTTATAGGATTCATCGGCCTTGATTGTGTGAACAGGGAGAGGCGTTAGAAAGAAGGTATATCTGAGTTGGGGACAGGCACTTTATGAGCACCGGAATAGCGAAGTATTCCGACAGACTGGGAATTTCCAAAGGCCATTGCAGTTTTTCAGTAAGCTGAGAAGCTGTTACGACATCTAGTTGGAATTGGTGTGCTCATAGTAGTTCAAGATACGGAGCAGTAGATAACGTAATCCCCCATTGACACACCGGTTGGAGAGTCTCTGGACCTCGCGCTGTGTATCTGTATGCTGGCTAGGTGATTGTGAGGCATCGGCTGTACTCACTTGCCCACGTAATAGCTTGTTGAGCGCCCCCCAACGGCTGCTCCAGGCCTCTCCGAGACGGGATCAATTCACATGCGGAATTCAACCGGCCTGGTATGGCCTCTATTGATTGCTCGTGAGCAGCTGTTTGCGTACATTAGTTCTTTTAGAGGTCTCGAATGCCTCGCCGCCCCCAATTCCAACCATTGTAATCATTGCAGCAGACCAGGAGGGCACCATAGCACATAGTAGAGCCCATCTTGCGTGAACCAGGCCAAGAAACAGACAGGGTCGAATTGTCGAAGCAAACGCATCGTGGCATATTATTTGGCCGGTAGAATATAACACCGCCAATAACAGCAAGGTCCGTTGTGTCATACACGTGTTAGACCAAGACATCGGCCAAACTCCACACATGGTGAATGCCCGATCCCTGCTGATCGACGAAGATTCCCCGCATCGCGTGTTCCCCGGGGTTTCCCCAGATATTCAGCCGATTCTGCCGTTCGTTTCGTGTCACCTTACGCCCGGCGACATGGAACATGAACCAAGTGAAGATGCAAAGGACACTTGGAGGCGATGAGTCTCATCGATACGACTCCTTTCGTCCGGTGGATGTTGGTGTATAAATAGGGTCTCAACTTCCGGATATCCAGAGATATCATCTCCTCACCATCGTCCACTGAGCAACGTCGATATACATAGTACCCAAACAATCCAAAACCACCAAAATGAGACTCAGCCCCCTCGCCGTCGCCCTCGCGCTCTCAACTTTTACAACGGCAAACCCACTTCCCGTCCCAAAGGCCACCAAGCCCCCCTACTTTATCACAATCGGCGACTCGACCGTCGCGGTGAATGGCGGCTGGGGTGACGGTTTCCTCTCCTTCGTGCACGACCCTGCGGATGGCATAAACCGGGGCAAAAGCGGGAGCACGACGGTGTCGTGGCGCGCCAATGGGCGGTGGGCTGCCCTGGTCGAGAATATCAACTCGACGATCGCGGACTACGAGACGATCGTCACGATGCAATTTGGGCATAATGACCAGAAATCACTTACCTTGGATGAGTATCGCGACAATCTCGAGGGGCTTGTTTCCGATCTGCAGGACCTGGGGGCTACGCCGGTATGTACTATCCAGAATACTTTCCAAAATATATTCTAACCGCTGCAGATAATAATAACCCCACTAACCCGCCGCAACTTCGACGGCGACACCGTGAAAGAGGACTTTGTCGAGTGGCGCGTCGAAGCAATCAACGCGGCCAAGAACTCTGGCGTCAAGTGGCTGGATCTGACGACCGCGAGCACAGACTACATTAATGCCATTGGCGCCGAGAACGCGGCAACGTATGACCTGAGTGAGGGCGATGGGACGCATATCAATACCGCGGGGGGTATTGTCTTTGGGCGCATGGTGGCTGACCTTCTCATTGAGAAACGTGCCGATCTGGAGGAGTATATCACGGCGAATGAGGCGCTGAGTGAGAAGATTTGGGTTGGAGAGTATGCTACTGGGGATGAGTGAGGGATAATATTCTGTTGAGGACGTGTGTATGTAGTGGCTCGGATCGGTACGAAAGGAAGATAGTCGGATGACTGGGAAACCTTATATCTCAACCTAGTACGAGTTGTAGTGGGGTTAGAGTAGTGGATTCAGGTAGCAATCGAATCAACCGTCCCGACACTGCTACTCGGCATCCACAATAAGTCCCTTTGCCCTCAAAGCCGGAAGCGCCCTCTCCAGCGTCCACTCGGTACATTTCACCAACGCCTTCCTCTCCTCACCAGGCTCATAGAAAACCAAGGGCTCCCTGCTCTTAAACGGCTCCGTCCTCATCGTGCGCACATTAAACGCCTTCTGCTGCGGCGGCGGTGGGATTCCCCTCAGCACCTCCTCCCAGTCACCAGGGTATCTTGTAGCAGGAGTAACGCCCAGTTTCTCGACAGAGTGAAAACATTCGGACTCCTGGGGTGCGGGCTCGGAGGTCGGGGTGTAGACCATCCCGCCTGGGGATGTGACGTCCCCGGTGACTTGGTGTAGGACTCCGCTTCCGTGCGTGGAGGTTACGACGAAGATGCCCGTGTGGTAACGGGTGCCGGGGGTGTCGGGGTCTTGGATTGCGAGGGTGTATCGCGCGAGGAAGACGTCATAGTATTCGGGGGTGGGCATTCTGTCCTTGCGGCGAGGAGGATGAGTGACAAGGATGATTCGCTCCTTGGACTGGTGAGGTAGGATAGTGTGAAGACGGTTCGCTCCCACTATGCAAGTTGAACGAATTAATGGCAAGCGGAACATAAATCTGACATGGAGGGGTCTTCGCGGGGTAAGAGGAAGAAAAGAAAAGGCATGGCTGGGCATATTGTGCTTCATGCCCAGCCACCGGCTTTTCGATAGGAGTCAAAGAAGAGATGATGCCAACATAGCCAAGTATATTCGCCACGATAGCTTTACTTGGATACACAATGCAGGACATGGATGGAGATCAATGTTACAGACATCATAGTCTAGCCTGGATTAGAGCCCGTACAACGGTTTACTCCCATGTGCCTCCGCAGTCGCTTCCTTCTGGCCTCGCGTGCATTGGGCGCCATAGCTTCCTCCATACGTAACCTCCACACTCTGTTTGCGTAATTCTCAACCTCTTCCTGCGCCCCATGCTCGCGAAGAAATGACACAATATCCTCGTGGTCCAAGTCCATCGCGAGCTGGAATACACAACCAGTCTGTCTAAACGATCTGCTTTTTTGAAACCCCTGAAAAGGAACATTCACATCTGCGCCACGCTCCACTAGCAGCCGCACCGAATGCGCATGGCCCGCATTCACCGCGCGAGCCAGGGGCGATGCAAAGCGCCGAGTGTCCGCATAGCCCATGAGAGGATGTGCCTCCTCGTACTCGAGGTCATCAAAGTCCGGGTGCGTTCCATGCGCGAGGAGGAACCGAACCATGTGCCCATCCTCCTGCTCCGCAGCGAACCCCAGAGCCGTTGTTTTCTGCATGCAGCTACTGCCGCCAATGACCAGGCTGGCAATCCTCTCGTTGTGGTTCTTGACTGCCCGCACCAGGGCACACCCCGTGGCTGATACGGTATAGCGAGGGCACGCACCTGCGGCCAGGAACAACTCTACGAGCTCGGCGTCCCCCGTTTCGACCGCCATTTGTAGCGGTGTGATGAACTCGTTGCTTTGCTGTGCAAACCGTACGTTCACACCCACTCCGTAGCCAAGAAGGGTGTGGATAGCTTCTATATTCCGCCTCGTGATCGCACACCCAAATGCACTCATGAGCTCGGCCTGGCGACACCACAGGAGAAACGACCCGTGCTCCCAAAGGAGGTGCACCATAGCCAATTTCTCCAACTTGACGGCAATCTGAATCGGGCACCCATTAACCAACGGCCGCAGTAGCTGACTCGCACCCCTACACAGTAACCCCTCGACCAGATGCACGTGTCCATGGATAACGGCCAGCTCGAGCAGCGAGAATCTCTCGGGATCGACCATATCCACATCACACCCTTTCTGATCTAGGAGGAACTCAACAACGTCCGTGTGCCCGCCCTGAACCGCCAGGCATAGCGGATGCGCCGGCAGCACCGGTTCCACAAACCGCTTGGTGGTCGTAAGGCCGTAAGCGGTCCGTTCCAGAAGATCTGGAGCGCAGCGCATCAAGGGAGCGCGCGGAGGAACCTCCGAGCCGCCCTGGAGAGATTGCTGCAGCGTGCGCAGCAGGCCATGCCTCGCTGCCCAGCGCACTGCAGGTGCACCTCCGGCGCTGGCAGGTTGGCCGCGCGCGCGCCGCGCATCATGGATGTAGCGGGTCGAAGATTGAGTGGAAGAGGCGGTTGGTGCGGGATAGGGCGTTCAGGGCGGTGAGTGAGGCGTATTCGCCGACTTCCTGCAGGATTTCTGTTGGGAATGTTCCAAGCGACATGGTAAATGGAAAACCGCCGTTTGATGGTGGGAGTTCAATGCGGGGCTGGAGCTTGGAGGGCAGGATCAAGTTTATGACAAGGCGCGGGGAAGCGAGTCAACCTAATTTAGGGCCAGTCGAAGAGATTAAGTATTACCCAGTTGGCCTCGTCCAACAAGGCAAATTCCCGGGTGGCGCTACAAATTAATGCGGCCACTTCCAACACAGGAACTGTTCTAACCTGAAAAGCGATACTAGGGACTGTTAGTTATAGTGAGGCTATCCTTTCTCACGCGATACACCTCCCCCTTTAGATCAAGTCTTAAACACATGGGTCCCTCGAACAATCAAAAGTGGTCATCCAAACACCATTGCAGCACCCTCAAGGACAGTCTGTCAAGCAAAAGTCATTAATCCTCCGCTTTATTACCTCTATAATAAAGCCCACGCACCTTCTCTGGCATCTTTTGACCATCTCCCCCGCCGGGGCGTATCTTGTCTCTCCAGGCACCACTGCCGCTCCTGGGATAACAAAGGATTGCACGAAAATGGCCGAGGACTCTTTTGGGCCGACATCCGAGCTGCTGGAAGGTCTGCTTTGAATAACTGAGGCTGCATTTAAGGATTGGGTAATGTGGACATGCATCTACGGATAGTGTGCACTTCACGACTAACCCTCCTCTCGTAATCTTAGAATCCTCCCATCGTTGTCGGACTCGGCGACAGCTGTACACTTCCGCCAGGATTATACTACTGTGTGCAGCCAAAGCCACCATCGCAATCCCGCCATCATGGAGGAGAACAGAAGTAAGGTACGTGCGCGCGGCCTGCACGACTACATGTATCACCTTATATCACGTTGCTATTCGGCCCCAACCTGTAATCCTAGCTTACAACTGGCTCGATACGGACACGATCCTCTGCATCGCGCCTAGACCAACACTGTAGAATAGTTTCCCGAACACGCTTCGCGGTTCCAAACCCACTACATAGCACCCTATCAAGTAGAGAGAGAATCCTAATCCGAACTCTCTGATCCTCCCGTCGCGTTCGACACCCGGCTATCGTCAGCGGGAAGAAGAGCAAGATCCCAGGCGCACTACCGTGCCGTAAGATCCGTTCGGAGAGGTCAAGGATCAGAGTAACGTGGTCGCTGGTTTCAGATTGTGTCAGGGCTGGGCCGGGGAGGTTGGTCCAGTTGGGGAAGCTGTCGTGGGTACCGCCCGAGAGGAAGAGTAGGAGAGCGTGATACTTTAAGAGGGCGAGGTCGATGTTGGTTGCTTGGTGGTTTTCTTGCGAGAGGTACGCGAGGGCGTGGTCATGCCAGGCACATATGGTTTGCTGGAGCCTTTGGCCGTCGACTGCAAGGCACATGACTGATGGATTGGTAGCCCGTTCTGCCTCGGGGATCCTGGAAATGGTATTGCGAGAACTATCCGCAATGGGGGATGAGTCGGGATTGCCACTGGATATTAGGATTTGCGGTACACGCACCGTAAGTTGAACGCGGAAGTGTCTATCATCAACGTTGTGATCTCCTCCAATGGATTCCAGCAATCCCTGCTCGCTTGATGTGCCTGTTGGAATCGAAGCCAGGTTGGCTGCGACAGGATTGTAGTCTCGCTGTGAGGGAGGGCGCGACTAGCCTCACAGACACGAAAGATGTCATAGAACGCTCGTCGGAGCGGGGACATTGAGCTACTCGGGGTTACGAGCTGGAGAAGCATTGATGTGCCGTAGAAGACGTGGCTTATGTAGCCGTCGCCTGATCCCTCGCAGAGAAGCTAGGGCAGAACTCTTTTAGCATGTCGAATATCAATCAGGTAGGATAGGGATTTCCGTGACAGGGTCCGTGATACCTCGAATAGCCCGAGAAGGAATGTAGCCCAGAGGACATCGTCTCCTCGCACATGGCATTTATCTGACAAGGACACCCGTAAAGTACTCATCGCTCTCTGATAGAAATGTGTACCGACCACTTGTAGATGGACAACTTCGCCCCGAACACCTACAGTTCCCAGCCGGCTAGCACTCATTGCACCGAGTGCCTGGATCGCATCGTCCAAGACAGGAGACGTAGTCTTCAAGGCCAGTAGATCGGAAAGTGCGGACGGGAATACCGTAGTAAACGTGGACATCTTCTGAATGAATAAAACAAAGCAGTCGAGAAACAACGAGCCAGAAGACCTGGCGATTGGATAAAGTCGGCCCGGTGATTTCCTATGAACCTTTATAAGGGCGGTACTACCCAGTTCAGTTTGCGTGGATCCGTTTGGGCATCCAGGGTCGCCCTGCTGCCCTTGACTGACAAAGGCAACTGTGCACTTTCCCTCTCGGTGCTGCGGTACACAGGGCTGCTTTTGGCGGACACAGTAAGTACAGTGAAGCCCGCCCTCACACTAGACAGAGGTCAGTGGCATTAGCTTTAGCTTACCAACTTTAGGAACAGACCTTGATATGCCGTTCTGCGCATGCAAGACACCGGGTTACCTTCCTTCGCCCGTCCAGAGGGCCGACAATTTGTTTGCCCATTTGTGTTTGAAGGCGAATGGTGGGTGGATGTATAATGGTGAGGGGCGCGCCAAGGGGTTCGGAGGCAGCTACGTTTTATATGGCGAGAAGCTGGGGGATGATTATGGGATGGCTGTGTAATCCCACTGGAACTAGGCTTAGAAAGGAGATAATATCGCGCGCTGGTGCTGGTCAGCCGCTCTGTACTACACTGATGTACTTGATCTGAAAAGCAGATACCTCGCCAGAAGCTCAGGTGGCGCAGCACCCACCCAACTTCTTGTTGCGCCTAAGCCACACGCAGGTAGTATGGTGGGTAACTATAAGCTGAATCCTGCTGACTGTTGGATGTTTTGCTCTTTTGTTTGCATGGTCAAAGATCAAGCAAGATAGAGTTGGAACCAGGATCCTGTACATTGTCTCAAATAACCATCCAGCAAGGTTATTATGGCCCAGAAAGCTCATGGGAACCGGTAACCACTGATAGGATTGTTGTAGAGCATATCTTATATTCCTTTACTAAATTACTAACTAGCGAGCCAAACGTCAACCAGGGAGCCTATCCTGAAGAACCAGATCGACATGAAGGATCAGCGATCTGCTCACGGCGATCATTACCATACAAGGAATGTTGATGCTTCATTCCTGCAGATCGATCACATTCACACTAATCGAAACCCCCCGATTGGGCTGACAAGCGTTCACGGGCTTGGTTGCAGGTGTTCTTTGCCCGTATCAGTACATAGTTGCAGACGAAGGACAAACCATTCCGAGGGCTCGGGTCGTGCCCACCTGCATGATGATGTATGTATGTCCAACCAGCAGGAAGGAAAAGAAGAGAAGCTGGGCTTCAGCTCAGCTGACGAGCAGACGATATAAAAGGGTGGGCTTAGCCTCACTCTCACTCAATACAGGCAGGATTCACCTTTATTCTTCTCTTGTCCGTTGCCTACCTCTGTCCTCATTTGCTGATACCGCAATAATATGGAAGCATGTGGACCATCACCACTGTTGACAGCGAACTTATGCTGTGGTGTAGCGATGGAAAGCCCATCCTCAATGTTGCTCGTGGAGGTTCGGGCGAGTCTACAAGACTCATCGTCGATAGAAAAGGGTTCCTCGATATTACAGAATTGGACGTGAAGGCACCCGACCCAGGGACAGAGTATATCCTCATCGACTGCGATCTCAACTCTACCGAGGTCCAAATCTCTTCGCCTCCGTGTGGTACGTCGCTAAGCCCATATATCCCCATACACGCGGCAGAAGCGCCCTGCTGATGAGCTCAAATAGCGATCGATGCGAATGGATTGAAATTATACCAGGACAACAAAGGAGAACCAGCAGATCTGCTACTTCCTCTTCACCTGGAGATAGATCCCGACGCCGCTACATTTACTCTCAGCATTATTTCAGATAACCAAAGAGCGGGGGCTGTAATATCGGCAGATACAACTACCGTGAAGGGGCAGCTCAAGCCACTACCACACATATCCGCAGCAGACGCCGCATACTTTGAGACAATGATGGCTTCAAATATAGTCCCGTTCGCACCTGACCAAAGGGGCGCCCCGGGAAAGACGCAGGACGAAATCCGCACCCTCGGGCACCGCCTGTTCCCCTTCACCCCTTACAGCTTCCAGCTCGCCATGGCCATCTACGACTGGACGACCGCATCCTTCGCACGCATGGTGTACGTTGACATGTTCCGGTACACCGGGCTCGACATCCATATCCCCGCCAAGGACGGTGGCAAGCCGGTGACGCCGATCGACCACGAAGGCCTGACCACTGCAATCTGGACGAGCAACTGGGGATCCTTTACAGCGCAGAACGCGTCGTTCATGGCCTCGCTTCTGATGAAGCCTGCGTGGTCGAGGCTGGAGGTCGAGCTGCAGCTTCTGCATGCGCGCGATGACCTCGTGCGGGCCGTCGAGGCGGAAGACCGCCTGCTTGCTGCCGCGATGCACTCGCTCCCGCGGACGTCGACCCTGGCCAGGCCGCGGCTCTTCAGCGGGCAGCTGGACATGGCGCACTTGGATATGGAGAGCTTTGGGATTGAGTTTGTCGAGTGTCCTGCGAATCATGGCCCGGTTTGTCGGCCCCTGAGGGATACCTTGCAGACGGCGTTGGCTACGTATCTGGCCGAGGGGAAGACGATCACGACGAAAGTGACGTGGAGTTTTACGGATACTGTTGAAGGTGCGTTGCACTATTCGAATGGGATTCTTCTCGTCCTGGACTTTTCTACAGACGTTGCATCGCCTTGTGTGTGGGAATCAGTCTCCTATGTGACGCCGCTGTCGAGCGACCCGAAGAAAATTGAGTACACTCTTCCGCCGGGCAGTCAGTTTCGGGTGCTGTCTGAAGAAGATGCTACGTATAACGAGAAGCGATTTCTAGTTATCACGCTTCAGCCCATATACTGGAGAATCGATGCTGGCGCAGAGGGAGAATTGCAAACGCGGAATGGCGGCGACGCAGTCCAGGGATAGAGGAATATGTACTAATTATAAACTAGCTATATTATACTTTACTTTTTGATATAGTAAAAAACCCGGTTTTTTATATAAGACATTAACTTTCCTAATCTTAATAGTAATAAGAATTACTGGCAACTTGCCTTGGTCAGGCTAGAGGTTTTCTAAAACTCAAGCTCAAGCTCAAGTTCGTATGACAACGTGCCCACTGTCCCTTCGCGCTCGCCTCTGACGCCATTTGATTCCACGGAGTGTAATTAGCCACAAGACCGGCGATGTAGCAATCGAGATCAACGCCAAAGTCGTGTATGCCCAGCCCCATCCCATGGCCTTTTGCATCGGGCTGATGGCAGCGGATGCCGCAGCACCGAGCTCACAGCGCATCAAGTTGTTGGCTGCAGTTGCCGCAGCTGATTGGCTTGGCCAGATGTCCACCAGCAGCGCATTCAATACTTGTGAAGTGGCGTTGAGAGACCATCCACTGAAAAACAGGAGAACCACCGGGGCGGCCAGATGGACGCGGCGGCCCATCAGCCACCCGTAGACGACCATGCACACGGCGCTCAGGTAGTACGCGGGCAACGCAATTTCGAGTCTGGCTTTTTCAATGTTGAAGTTGCTGAGGTCTTGCGCCTTGCTTCTCACCACTGGCATCCCGGCCCGTTTCGCGTGGCGGCGATAATTGAAGTCGACCAGGCGTCCCGTGGTGAACGCGGAAACGATCCCCCCGACGCCGAGAGGCAAATACATCAGTGCAGTCTCAATATTGTTCAGTTCGTAGACATTGTGAAATGATGCGGTGGCTCCGGTCATGATAGCATAGAAGCCGGCATACATCAAGCCCGTGACAAGCAAGATTGCCCCCGTCTCCAAGTCTGTTACAACTTTGAGAGTTGGCAGAGGCGAAGGGAAACGAAATGTGCGGTTCCTTGGTGCGTAAATAATTTCCTCTTGCCCAGCAACCTCGCCTCTCTTCCTGCGACACCGATTGCGAAAACAGTCACTGACGGAGGCATTCAGCGGCGGCGGGGGAATCGACCCATCGCCGACAACTTGCCGACAGGTTTCGGGCAGGAAGAGAAGAAGCAGCACGAAAAAGATACCAGATAGGATGAGCAAGAACCAGAACAGCCAATGCCAATCCAGATACTGGCTGATCAACCCACCGATGATGGGTGAGACTGAAGGGCCGAGCATGCTTCCCAGGGAAGCAAAGGCGATGTAGGAGCCTCGTTCGGCGGAGGTGATCATATCTCCCACCAGGCCATTTGCAAGCGCCACAGTGCCACTGCTACCCGCACTCTGAAGACACCGTAGCACCAGCAGAGCTGCGTAGCTGTTTTGAAGACCGAGTCCGAGGTTGGCGGCGAGATAAATCGTGAAGCAGATGATGTACGCCGGTCGTCTGCCAGCAATGTCCGAGAAGCCTGCAATCAGCATGGGGGCTATTCCCTGCAAGATCTGATGCCATTGATGCAATGATTAGCAAGGACTCATTCATGGCAAGAGATACAGAACCACCCACCAAATACGTGGTCACTGTCAAATTCACTTTGGTGGTTGACACGCCCAAGGCCTTTGCAACGGTGTCCAGCGCGGGGAAATAAATACTCGAGGATAGTGGGGAGAAGAATGCGGCCAAAGAGCCGACTGAAACGATCGCGCGCTTCTCAGCGACAGTGAAGACTGAGAAATCGCGGTGCTCGGTGCCTGTGAGCGGATCAAGCCCCTCGGGGTGAGGGGCGGCATTTTCGTTAGGAGCAGCGTTGGATTCCTTGTTGCTCATTCTGGCTGTGAAGGAACTGAGAGAATTGATCATACCTGGTTTACACTAGGTGTATGACAAGACTGGGCCTTTAATGAATCGCGTAGGTTCGGCCCAGCGCTTGGATCCCGGTACCGGCAAGCGCGCAACAGTCGCAGTCCCTGTTTGAATGGCAGCCCGGGAAGAGCTTGTAATGCGATTATCTCCATCACAGCATGATGCTGACGAGTTTGCCCACTTAGCACATCCTGTAATAAACATTTTTCTACGGGAGTTATGGGTTTCTAATGGAATCAATCACTTGTGCTGTCTGATATGTACCCAGTAAGCCAAGCCATACAACTATACCAGACTGCTTGAACCTTACCTTGGTTACTACTTATTCACTCTACAGCCTCAGGCCCGGTAACGGGACAAGCCAAGAGCTGTGGAGACTCAAACTCCGCTGGCTATTATTGCAAACTTCCAGGGCCTTTGGACTGCAAGCTCAATTTTACTTTGTCCTAATTTAATCCTATCGCCTCAACTGCCTCGGGCGTGGCAGTGGATAGATGAAACAAAGTTATAAAACAAATGCCCTCTCCTGTAATGATTAGTTCTTAGCTTTGGTGCAAGCTACCTGTTTGACTGCGCCCATTTTCTTCCGGGGGGTTCGCTGTTAACCTCTGGTGCCTCTAGAAGAACTGGTTCCAGTTGAGGAACAAGGGGACTATTGAATCTACACGCAAGATGGAAGATGACAAAGTGCCAGAATAAGAGTTAGCATCTAGTCCGCAGGAAGTGCCATCCCGGTACCGGCCCGTTGCCGGCCCGTTGCCGGCCCGTCTCCGGCATGTCAGGAAGAAGAAGAAGTCTGCTGGAAGAAGATATCCCTGCTTTCCCAGACCCGTTGAGTGCAGAAAGTTGGATAGCTGCAAGCAAGACACTCGAAATGCCAGACGTTTCCAGACACGCGGCGGTCCTTCAGGGCCTCATGAGCGGCACCTACCGCACCCTTGGCCTGAGCATCGGCTCGCATAATGTCACTCCAGGATTAAAGATCGCCAAGGGAGGTGAGTGTTTCTGAACATGCTGGGCGATGACGAAGAGCGCCCCAGTTGATTATGTTTTCTTCAACAGACACTCAATCCACTCCGACTCTTTCTGCACCCGCTGGTCTGGGCGATGGCTTGTACACGGTCATCTCCCTCGACCTGGATGCGCCCTTTACCTCATGGAATGTTCTCAGCCCGGCCGTGCACTGGATTCAACTTGGCTTCAAAGTCGACCAGCGGAATCAAGAGCTCAAAACCGACGAGCTCCCCATTGTGCCTTGGGTGGCCGCCAACCCGCCCCCGCGTGCCGCACCGCATCGTTATGTGTTCTTCCTCTACAATCAGAAGCCTGGTGCAACCGTTTCGCCGACTCTGGGGGAGAGACCTCTTGGAGTTCTTCAGCGGATGAGGTTTGATCTCGATGCGATGGCTATACAGCTGGGCTTGGGGGAGGTTGTAGCGGCGAATTACTTCGTTTCAAACTAATTATCCTATGGTTTGTTATGGATATCTGATGACCAACATACGTGGCTGATGTAAGGCCAGACCTGTTGTAAATAGCTTGGTTGTTGGCTTGTTACGTTGCGTACATTGTCTATAAAGCACAAATAAAGCAGGCAGAATTGCTAGCATAATAATATGTGGCCACAGCGCAACAATCAGGTTTTCACCGTAAGAATCCAACTCCAAGGCAAGCACCGACTGGACAACTGAACTTGATCAGCCGGCTGCCACCCTTGCCCATTTGATGCAGCAGAGCTCTTATCAGAAGGATTTGCAGGGTAGTCATGCTACTACTTATACATTGGCTCTCAGGGCAGATTGCTTGCGAAAGTCCAACTGGCTGGCGGGGGATCCAGGGAAAAAAGCGCATCATCGCCCAGAGCCCACTCGAAATCAGCCAGGAACTGCTCATCAAGTTGAAAGGTACTACTCTGATCCACTGTGCCGGTGGAAGATGGTGGAACCATTATGCCACCAGCAATGTCGCGACTGGCGTCCACCCCAGAACCTGAGCCTGAGCCTGGAGGTGCATCAGGTGCATTATCGCAGCGTGGGCGCCCCAAGGTCCTACCTTCAGGGATCTCCATGGAGGATCCGACTGCCCGAAATGCGTGATCGAATTCGTCTTTCCACCACCAGACCGCGTCGAGGATTGGACTGAGTACCAGTCGGCTCCGAATCCGCAGGGCCAGGTACTCGCCGCCATCGGATTTACGAAAGGCCCTGCTGCTATTCCACAGCGCGGTGAGGACCGTGGCTATCTTTGCAGTGGGGTCCGACCTATCGATGGACATCCGCCTGGCTATAGTGATGGATGTAAACAGCGATGACCGCGCGCGCGAGGTGTCCAGGCCGTGGGAGGCGGTGCTGTTCTTCAGGATCCGAAGTAGCGAGGTGGAAGCCAGGAGAAGGCCGAAGGTGATCTGGATCGGGACCATGGCCGCGCAACCAGGCTCGCGATCGGCGACCGACTGGACACGGTCGATCAAATCACAAGCGGTCGTCAGGACCTGTGGGTAGAACGCACTGGAAACCAGAGTCTGCACTTTGTAAAAATGGAAGCTCTGGATTGCCATGCGGCAAAGACTCGTCTCAAATCTGTCGTCCTCTATCATTCAGACCTTTATCAGCACACTGTAATATTTCCAGGTAGAAATTGTATAATATACCTGTAACAGCCTGGAGGTCCAGGTCATCTACATGTCCTTCATAGGTGCAGAGGAGAGCGTCCAATGCGCGTTCTTGATCGATGGACATGGAGCGCACCCCATTTTCCGAGACCGATTCACTGCATCGTACGACAAGCTCTTGACAATGAAGCCTGAGTACCATCGAGGGCGCGATTGCATCGAAGAGGGCCTGGTCCTGGCGCCCGGGGCCCTGCGACGGGCTGGCCAATCCTCGCGGTAATTGCCCTTTGATCATGCATATCCTGTTCGCCCTATTAATCGAACACACCACGAACTCTAGATGGAGACATACCGCTGATAGACAATGACAGTATGCGCCCACAGCTCCGACCGGCGGACCAGGTCCCCCTCGGACGGGACTGGGATCTTGACGCGCGAAAACTCGTGGCTTGACATGGGAATATGTAGGCCGTTTCCCATGGCAATGTGGAGCAGCATGCCGCTGAGTGGGAATGTTACGTCTGGATGATCGCCCTTGGGGAATGGCCAAGTCAGTAGTAGCAAGAGGCCCTGGATGGTATGCCATGGAGGCCATGTTGACAATGCAGACAGGAACGCCATCTCGACGACGGGCCGTGCGAGTGCCATGAGCAGCGTCGGGTTCCGGGTGTATGTACGAGATGAAACGCCAATCAAACACCAGAAGAGGAAGGGGGACTGTGCATAGTATGTATCTGGTCTGGTTTCCGGGTTCAGAATGGGTAGAAATGGTGCATACTGCCGGAAGAAGCTGGCCACAATACATTAGTCAGAGGCTTAGCCACGTTTCGGTAACTTGGCAGACGCACAGCTGGAATAAATCGTCAATCTCGTCAGGGCGGACCTCGACGCCACGGAGGATTCGTGCGCGGGTTGCAACCGGTCCGGGGGTAAGGGAGGCGTTCCCCATACCACTAGGCGCTAGGAGCGGTGATGGATACGATGGCGGTGGGGTATGTGACTCTCCAGGCATCAAGCCGCTGTCCGACTCGGTTCTTGAAGTCAAGTCCGTCGTCGCCGTCAATGGGGGGATGGGGGATGGGTTCAGGTCTGCCGACTGAGAGGCCCGGAGCTTGCGGCGGAGGTCTTCAGACTCGCGCTCCAACTCGGAAAGACGCCTAACTGAATTGTCAGAGTATCAGAACTAGGGTATTCAGGTGAGTTGCACCACATACTTGCGCTTGTGTTCTCGTTTGAACGGGTCTGAGATGACACAGTTTGCATTGACCTTGCGACATCGGGTACATGGTTCCTCGGGCTTCAAGTAGACATCGCATTTTGCCTATAATTGAGCTTATCAGAGTGGAATATAAGGAACGCGTCCAGACTGGAGGGGCCGGCACCTTTTGCTGGCGACACTCGGTGCACGCCTTCTTTCCTTTCTTTAGTGATCTGCGTGAGGTCTTTGTTAGTACATAACTAGCGCGTAGAGGTAGTGCATACTCGGCCATCGCTCGGAGGCAGTGTGCTCTAGACAGGTCGAAGGTTGGACGCGGTGAAGACTAGAGGCCGTTGCCGGGAATCCGGATCCCGGTCAACTACGGCGTCCAGTTGGGACAAATGGGCAGAAATGGGTTGCAAATTTTAGGGGCCCGCTCGGGGCACGCGGATTTCAATCGGGGCACACCCCCTAGTGGTGCCCGTCCCTAAGCTCTGGGGTGATGGCTCCTAACCATAGCGCCCGTAGGGGCTGCTGCCCCTAAGTTATGACTAGGATAGCTATAACCCCTTCTTTAGAGCTTATATAGGGTTCTAAAATGAGATAAATATATTTATAAGGAATATAAGCGATATTATATATTTCTTTATGGAAATATATAGTAATAGGAAGCCCATCCGTTTGTAGAGTTACCTTGAGGGTGTGCCCGAAGCGGGCCCCAGATTTTATGACCAAGAGAAAGAGTCCTGCTACATGGCTTCTACCAGGAACGAAAAGCGAAGCCATTCAATAACTCCGCTTCTGCCAAGGAGCTACACTATCTTTTCACTGTGCCGCTAAGGACGTTCTGGGACCCCGCCAGAGTTTGCTCAGTGCAAGACAAGATAAGTAGCAGCAAGCAGCATTCCTACCATGATCTTGCGCAACAGGACTTCACGGAAT
Source organism: Aspergillus pseudodeflectus (assembly GCF_044049435.1). Lineage (NCBI taxonomy): Eukaryota > Fungi > Ascomycota > Eurotiomycetes > Eurotiales > Aspergillaceae > Aspergillus > Aspergillus pseudodeflectus. The sequence goes on along the minus strand of NW_027263806.1, from coordinate 146,753 downwards.
TTAACTTATACCAATATCAGCTGGCAGCTAAGCTATTACTTGCAAACTGACTGGTGTATAATACAGAGTAAGATTACTGCCGACACTATCTACCTTTTTGAGCCCCGCTAATATAAGTAATGCTCAGCTTATTGATATAGAAGGCCGCTATTATGCTATTATTTCATCAAATGTTCTCTCGCCTACCCGTCGCCAAACGGTTAATGAGAGTGATCTGGGCTTTCCTGCTTATAGCATACCTGGCAGTCCAAGCTGTCTGCTTTGTCCCCTGCATACCTACACGACTCTATTGGCAGGCGACGCCACCTAGAGGTAAGACAAATACGACTATAACCCACTGCAAGTCTGGGTAACTAATATGTGGATCACAGACGACTGCACAGGCAATAATTCAACTAGCAACATTTGTGGCGCTCAATATGGCTACTGATATTGTACTTATTATCTTCCCTATGCCTTGGATATGCTCCTTGAAGTAGTATCCACTCCAGCGGTACCGCTTACAAGCGCTGCTTATGATAACTTGAGTCGTATCCAATTTCTAACAGCCAAAGCCGCGCTGGTTTGGTCGGCATCTTCTCATCAGGGATCCTCCTCACACTAGTTGCTCTTATACGCCTTCCTGCCTATAATAAGAGTACCTCTCAGGTCCGCCGATATATATGGGGCTCTGTTGAGCAGTTTGGCGCCGCTTTAGTGGCAAACATCCCTACTTTCTATAGTCTTCGGAAGCAAACAGCTCCTGACAACGGCACCAGGGTTTAATTAAAAAGTGAACTCCGAAATCAGTCGCAAGGCGATCAACAGAGGCGTCAGCACGACCGTATCTTAGCACAAAGGTTTTCCGAAGAAAGCTACGGCCGTGGCGAGGATAGTGAGGAGGCGTCATTATACCTCCCAGATCTGACAATAGGTGCCGGGGATGAACCTGCGCCTTCCCGCGTGCTAATATCTGGTATCAGAAACGCAAGGCGAAAAAACGGAGGATGATAGGAGACCCTGACATTACGGGTTTGTTGGTATCTTAGAGAGGTGGACCTTGATCCTAACCAGGAGGCACGCCCCTTCCGGCTAGGTAGACCCTGAAAGGGGAATCATACAGGGCCTACGGGTGCCAGGAAAGGCCCGGCATGGGTAAAAGCCTAGAACGCCCCCAGACGAACAGTACCAGGACACTTGCCTAGGGGATACGGGGTTTCTTGGATGCTAGGTAGGAGGCCTAAAAGCAGGCGCCCTGCGTTCAGGTCAGCTATCACATGGATATCAGCGATATTAGCGCTGAATTAGAGAGCTCTGCAGGATAAGTAAATATTTAATTGCTGGTAATTCTTCTATTTGAGGCAGAGATGTAAATATTGCAGGGGGCTTGGAGTGCTAGGTGCACATAATCCGCGTTGAGCATGGAGTGAGGGTTGTAATGCATAAGGAAGGGAAGCAAACAAGGCAGAACTGGACTTGCAAAAGTCCATATTTCCCAACCATAGGATAACCGCCTCCTACTGGCCTTTTTCTGGATCTCCGTTCGGTGAGCACTGAGTCGACTGGTCCGATGTCTCTCCTTCTGCTGAATTGGATTTATGCTTCCGGGGCCGAATCTTCTGGCCTAGTCGGTGTGCCCCTCGACTCAGTGGTCCGTAAACAAGTACCACGGGTTTGCCGACGAATTTCGCTATTCTTTTAAACCACTGGTCTGGGAATAGCCGAATACAGATAGCCCAGGGAAGCGAGATTGCTGCAACAAGAATACAGATTGCCCATTGTTCCCCCTCAATAGCAACAATGCTAAATGCAGCGCCGCCGTAAAAGGCAATAACAATCTGGCAGCTGACCATGATGCAGTTGATACCAATGAAAAACCAATTGCGATGGAGGCCAGTGAAGATATTGAATCGGTTGTCTAGACGTCGATTATTAAATTCATTGAAAACTTGCATCCACACAAACGTGTTGAACACAATCGACCGTCTGTACTCATCTGGGTAGTCGAGGAAGCCCTGGCGAGGACCAAAGTGCAAAATCAAGGTAACGGTTAGCTGGAATATCGATTGGCCAATGATCATCTTCCACATGGTTGTTGATATCAGAGGTGCGCCTCCCTTGACAGGTTTGCGGTCCAGGATTTCTTCAGTGGGTGGATCAGTCGCAAGCGCGAGCGCAGCTAGGGAATCCCTAAAAACAGAGCTCAGTTAGCCAACCATGAGTTTAGTCCGACATCACGTCTTCTTACATAATGAGGTTAATCCACAGAAGTTGTACAGCTGTCAGCACTGAGCGCATTTCCGGGTCCGAAACAGATGAAATAAATGTGAGAAGGACCGCAGTAATGTTGACTGTAATCTGGAATTGGAGGAACTTTCGCACGGCATCGTTGACTGCCCTTCCCCACATTAGTGCAGTTAGAATAGATGAAAAGTTATCATCCATAAGCACTATTGCGGACGCCTCTTTGGCCACCTCCGTGCCAGCAATTCCCATAGAGAAGCCAATATTTGCTGCCTTAAGCGCAGGTCCATCATTTGTGCCATCTCCCGTTACTGCAACGATTTCGCCCATTTCACGTAGCTTTGTGACAAGAATCCGTTTGTCTTCAGGCGAGGAACGTGCAAGTACTTGGAGTTGTGGGAGGATATCCCTAAACTCCTCATTACTCAAGGTCCTGAACCGGGGTCCCTCCATCACTAATCCACCTGTATAGATTCCACAGTCGGTTGCAATAGCCTTAGCTGTAACCATGTTATCACCAGTGACCATGCGAACAGTCACACCAGCATGGTGACATTTTGATACAGCCTCAGGAACACCGGGGCGAATAGGATCCTGGATGCCAACAACACCGAGAAATGTCATGTTGCTTAGCAAGCGACTGAGATTGACTTCAGAAGGATCTTCCTCGTCTGTGTCGATAGCATAGCTGGGAGGCCACTCTGCAAAATCACGACAAACGAGAGCGATCGTTCGGAGTGATTGTTCGGCATAATTTAGAATGACCCCTTCCAGCCGCTCGTGCTCCTCAGAGTGAAGCGTCACCTGTCCCCATGGCATCCAGAGTGAAGAGCTGTATCCAAGGAGGATTTCAGATGCGCCCTTGACAAGAAATCGATGCGTGCCATCAGACAATCGGATCACAGCACCCATGCATTTGCGGCCCGAATCAAAAGGCATCAGCTGTACAATAGTGGCATTAGAACGTTCTTCAGCCAAGGACCCCATTCCAAGAACATCACGAGCAAATCCAAGAAGGGCGGTTTCTGTTTTTGACCCAATGAATCCTGGGACACCGTTTTCTTCGCCTTCAAATGCGGTCGAGTTTATTGCAATGGACTCGATGATCATCCGTTTATGTTCCGGGGCCATGTCGTTAGCGAACGCTGCAGATTGCCTAGTGCTGGTCTGGTTCTTGTTGTCAAATTCGTCAGAGCCAAAGGTGCCAGTAACAACGGTCATGCGGTTTTGAGTGAGTGTTCCTGTTTTATCCGAACAGACCGTGGTCGCGTTGCCCATAGTTTCACAGGATTTTAGCACTCGGACCAAATTATTTGACTTTACCATGCGCGTGGTTGCAAAAGCAAGCGCCAAGGTGACTGCAAGAGGAAGACCCTCTGGGACTGCCACCACAATAACAGTGATTCCAACAATCAGAATATCAGTGAATTGAGATGCCTTCTCTGTGCTGGTTTGTCGATTACCCGGAAGCCCGCCTAGGAAGCGAAACAATAAAACAAAGAATAGAAGCAGTGCAGCACTTCCTCCTAGCTTAGCAATAGCTCCAGCTAGACCATCTAGTTTCTTTTGAAGAGGAGTGGGCTCCATATCCTGGCGCATAGCCATAAGAATCTTGCCGTAGCTGGAATTGACGCCGACTGAGGTGACCACGCACGTACCAACACCTTCAAGAACCTTGCTCCCAGAGATAATGAAGGGATCCAGGTCCTTGGTGTGTCCTTGCTCGAGTAATCGTATGACTTGTTCAGCTCCTGTCTTTTTGAGCTGGTCAGATTCACCAGTGGCGGATGACTCGTCGCATTTCACATTGTGGCCTTCAATAAAAATGCCGTCAACAGGGACCAGGTCTCCAGGCTCAAGATGAAGAATATCGCCGACTAGGACATCGTGTACAGAGATTCGAATAGATTTTCCTGATCGAATCACAGTCACTTCACGGTCCTCCTTTTTTGCATTTAACCTAACAAATGCTCGTTCCTTCTGGTAGTCATTCAGCGATCCCACCATAACAACGATAATGATTGCAACACAAATTGCGCAGCCCTCCACCCAATCAAGGGGCATTCCAGAGCCAGGAGGATGTTCCACACCAAAGGTCTCGTAAAGGCCTAAGGCCAAGGAAATAACGGCTGCCGCGGTAAGGAGAATGAGCACCTTATCATTGTAAGCCATCCACATGAGCTTCCAGAGGGGCGTTGCTTTCTTCTCTGGGAGCACATTTCGTTTGAAGACCCGGATGCGGTCCGCAAAGGGTTCGTGGGAGTCACCCTCTGAGACCGATGTTTCGTTGGTGCTGAGTCCTGCATTAGGGTCGGTATGAAGACCTTTGACCAGGCCGGAGAGCCCTCCAAGGGCAACAAGTGCAGGTAAAGACTTCGGGTTTAGAAGCTTGTTAAGCTGGCCAGGAGTGAATTGGAATGGATTATTGTCGACCTTGAAGTCTGCCTCGGTGCCAGGATCAGGTCGAAGAGCTTCTTCCTGCTCATTTGCTAGGAAAATGCTGGATGCTAGGTTGGACTGGCTTTTTTCCCCTTTCAGCATACTCAGACTCGGACTGCTCGGTGCCATAGTCGTTTCACTCATTGCTCGATCGCGGCCGCCGTAGACGCTACTTACGGCCGTTAGATCACTTAGCGCTCTATTTCGGGTGACGTCCTCTGGCATGGGCTCCCTGTTTATCTCATTGGCATCGCCAGTAGTAGAAATGGGATCCTAGGTCATGTCAGCATGATGAACATAGTCAGGACAGTTAAACATGACGAATCTGGGACGTACCGGAGTTTGGATTGTAATAGTGGGAACAGGTGCCTGAGGGGAAGCAACATCTTCCGCTCTGTACGACGCCATTATCTTGCTTGAATTTACTTCGTGTAGACACTCTGCTGGAAGTGGAAGCTCTGTACGGATGATATCCTGGAGAATTAACGAGTATTTAACGCAGTTGTCCGCTGAAAGTTGGATCGCGATGTTGCCCGAGAGCTCCGCCTCAAAAGCTGCTTGAACTTGTTCGGAGCGCAGTAGGCTGTGTGAACCCAGCCCGTTCAGAAAGACGTCTGGAGGCATCTTCAAAATCCCATACTGGCCTGCCAAGCCGACTCCAACAGGACTTGGTCACCAAGGAGCGGCGAAGGGTCCGCGATATTCACCGCGCCGAGACTCCAAGATGGCCAGTTACAATATACGCTTTGTGGGGTGTGAGCGGCCTGTGTAAAGGGTCTCACAAATGAATTGGCGACATGCGGTTTGAATGGCCCGCGGTGGGGTCCGCTATGCATTGGCTACTTTGGGCTGGCAGCACTTCGGAGCAGGGGGTTGGCGAGGAGTGGGCTTTATCCCGCGATCGACGGCGGCAGGCCACCGCACCTTGAAGTGTACCAGCATTCAATGTGACCCAAGAACGTCCTAACCTCCGAAATTCACGCCGGCGGCTGTATGCCAAGGAAAAGATGGAAGACTCTTGAGGCAGGTGCGGGCAAAACGGTGGGTCTGATGGCCATGATCCATAGTATAGGCGGAGCGGACGCGGAGACAATCAGGCCTGCTGCATTCCAAGAGTCCCTATGCTCGGTTTCCCGCACGGGGCATGACAACCCTCACCCACGGCCCTTCCACACAGCTGCGGCTTGTCCGAAATACTCTCCGACAATTTCCGAAGCAAGAAGCCTCGCCCTTCATTATGAGCATGCCGAATCAGCCCCACTTACACAAGGTGGTCAGGATCTCAAATCGGTCAATGCCGTTGGTGGTGGCAGTGCAACGCTTGTCAATATTCGGCTGGAGTGATGAGGACTTTGCCTGCAGATGCCACCCAACCAATGGTCGAGATGCCTTTGTCGCGTGGATGGCACTCCAGAAGACCAAGTTGCCAAGATGGGGTCCCCGCACGCGGACCCCACGCAGGGGGTGAAATTCCAGGAGTGTTCATGGATGATACAGACAATATGCGCGACTAAGAATCTTTAGGTGGCTTAGAAACTAGACTTCCAGCTGTAAATCAGCTCTAATCTGCCTAGTATACGACAAAAAGCAGATTCCTCCATCCAAAAAAGGGGGATAGCAAAATGGCCCGGGGAGCTAAAAGAGACACTAAAAAGCGGGGTAGATACGGATCGCCAAATGGTCTCTCCCCCATGCGAAACTTACTGACCAACCCCGTTTGTCAAAGAGGATGTCAATTTGCATCGCGGATGGATCAACGATCTTCCCTGGCTCCTGATACCATGCGTCGCGTTGGTCCGGGGATACGAAATCCTTGGTTTGGTATTAGGTCAGTAATATATTTTACTCCTTTCTCGATTTTAGGTGTAAAGTGAGACTAGCGCTGGGCTGGCCGCCTTCGCATGGTGGATTTCTGGACTTAGAAAGTGGATTCTGCCACCTGGAGAGAACGTCTGGGGTAAGCTTGGGACATCTTAGGCTTCCAGCTCCGGATGATTATCTATGATCCAGACACGCCCTCTCTGGCTTGAACATCACCATTGCTGCGAAAACCACAACAGAATAAGATGGCCTCCTATCAGCAGCGGGTTGTACTAATCCTGACAGCACTTTTTGGTTTTGCATCGGCCTGCATCATGATATCAAGGCGGGGTATAGAAAAATATTGGGGTGGTGGCTTATGTATGAGCAGTTATCTCACAATAATTGCTGTCCTTTGCGTGCTCTTCCGAGCAGGCCTTGTGCCTCCGGTTGTACTGTGGCATTTTGATAACAGCTCGAGGGTACAGCTCCTCACAAAGTCGAACATATATCAGTACGAGGTTGGAGGGACAATGATACTTGCAAACCGGCTGATATATAATACAAAAGTTTGAACTCAGATACACGTAACTACTTCCATGAGTATGAAAAGGTTCGACAGACGGAAGACTAGTATTGATATAGCAAAATGCTTGGTAGTTATGATTTCCCTACCAAAGTATTGAATCACATTGTTGGGTAAACTGGCCACCACGCTACGGAAAAAAGGCACTCAAACGAGCGTCCAAGCGTGGCGCGAAGTCGGGCAGAAGATAAAAACTCAAAACAATCTAGACTTTAGGGCCCACACTAGTATTCCCGTGGAGCACAAGTGTCACTGCCACACCTCGTGCTCGAATTACATGAGCAACACTTTGGGAATCATCTTCGGACACCTCGGTGAAATCCATGCTTCTCTAGGTTTACGCCGATGTTGTTTCTCCAAAGGCAACACGGTAGCAACTTGATCTGGTCATTAAAGTATTGGCGAACCACGGGCCGTTAATCCCACGCTGCTAGAAACCAGGATTTCCCCGCACTGGTCGTTGCACTGCCCCCAACAATAGACATACTAGCCTTGCCAAGCGCGGAGTCTGGATCCAGATTGCCCACCTCACACCGAAAACGGAAAATGACCATAGATTGCCATGATATGCGCGAGCGGGAAATTCCGCTCTTGGCGGATTCGGAAGTGAGCCTGTCGCCAATGGCAAGCATCTAGAGCGGGATGCCAAGCCTTTGGAGTAACCGCGCATGGAACATTAGTTTGAGCCTAACACCACTTCCTACTGGGTTAATTGGTGGACGCTATGGATGTTACACGACACCGGCCGCCAAGAAAAAGACAGAAAGAATGATGGTACACCATATGGAGAGCGACCCACTCAGAACCCACATAAAGGTGTACAGCCTCCCCCACAAGGGTCTCTTACTTCCCCAAGCGTCTTGCCCGACTTTACGAACGTTGGCGTTGCTCATCGATTATCATTATACACGTCAACATGGGTTTCTCTCTCCATGCCGAAAACAGTAATGATCCACCTGAGGTCCGTAACTGGCGAATACACCTTATCGCCGTGGTGATGAGTATGGGAGCGATTGCTAGTAAGTCATAGTCGTAGCTAATGTAGTGCAATACTGACCATGATGACAGTGGGCTATGATACCAGCGTCATTGGCGGAACGATGGCCCTGGATTCATTTCGTCGAGATTTTGGCCTAAATAACAGGTCCGAGTCAGAAACAGATACAATGGAAGGCAACATAGTGTCGACATTCCAAGCAGGATGCTTCTTCGGGTCTCTTCTCACCTTCCCACTTGCCGAAAAGTTTGGACGAAAGTTGGCGACTATCATCGCAGTGAGTATCTTCTGTGTTGGTGGCAGTCTTATGGTGAGAATGTTCCTTACTCCAAGAACAGCCAGACAGTGAAGCTTACCATTTCCTTTCTTCTTAAGACTGCTGCGTCCGGTCACCTCGGTTTGATTTATGCTGGTCGTGCCATCGCAGGATTTGGGATTGGATCTGTATCGCTCCAAGTACCAGTTTATATCGCTGAAATGGTGAGCGGGACGGATTTGCATGTCAACAATCCGTTTTTCAAGAGCTAATAAAATCTAGGCACCATCATCTATCCGTGGTCGGCTGGTTGGTATTTTTGAAATCTGCTCGCAAGGTGGCGGCATGTTAGGATTTTGGATCAATTATGCCATCAACCGCACGGTGTCCTCCTCCCAACGAGCTCAATGGCAAATACCATTGGGTTTACAGCTCCTCCCAGGCGGTCTGCTCCTGGCCGGAGTCTTCTGGTGTCCCGAATCTCCGCGTTGGTACGCTAAACAAGATCGATGGGAGGAAGCCGAACGGAGTTTGACATGGGTGCGCACTCTGCCTGCACACCATCCCTTCATCCAAGATGAACTTCAGCAGATCCGTGAGCAGATCATAATCGGCCTTCCCCACCCAGCGACCAAGCATAGCCCGTGGTACTATGTGAAGCGCTTAGCGCAAAAGGGAACTCGGAACCGTATCGCCATTGGACTCCTGTTAATGGCTTTTCAGAATTTGACAGGCGTGAACATCATCACATAGTAAGTATCACAACGATAACTCTCTGGAAAGAGGCGCTGCGCTAATAGTATGGCATTGAAGCTACTCTCCGCGAATCTTTGAAACACTTGGTATAGCTAGCACCGACACTAAATTATTTGCAACTGGATTCTACGGGGTTGCAAAAACGATCGGAATGATCATCTTCAGTGTGTGGCTGGTAGAGAGGGTCGGAAGGCGCAGTGGTCTGGTATGGGGTGCTTTTATTGGCAGCCTTCCAATGTGGTACATAGGAGGCTACGTTTTCGTACAGGATCCAACAGGCACGTCTGCCCGAGGGGACACGGTACGCACTGCTTGGGGTTATATTGCGATGGTTTGCGTCTACCTTTATGGGCTCATTTACTGCGCTACTTGGCAGGTAAGTCGTGCCCCATATAATTCCCAGAGAGTGAAACGTTTTGCCATGGACTGACGGCCTCCTCTAGGGAATCACATGGGTAGTGTGCGCGGAAATCTTTCCAATTGACGTTCGTATGCTGTGTGTAGCGATCACAACAGCAGACCAGTGGCTCTGGTCATTCATTATCAGTCGAAGCACACCATACATGATCACCTCGCTTGGCTACGGAACGTATTTTTTTTTCGCGTCGCTGATGATCTGCATGGGCTTCTGGGCGTGGTTTTTCGTCCCTGAGACAAAAGGTAAAACATTGGAAGAGATGGAGGCCCTATTTGGGGCACCAATTGCTTCCGACTTTGAATTTCGCGGCGCCAACGTGGACGAGAAGCAGAAAGAAACCCTACACGTCGAAGCTGCCGAAATGAAAGAGAGTAATGCAAAGTCCACACAGTGACGCCCATGCTGGAAAGACGGCACCTGGAAAAGCAGAAGACCACATTAAACATGGTTTGGATATGCTGCTAAGATGAATTCAGACAACCATCATATTGGATACGATTGAACATAGCTAGGCTATGGTACGGCATTTTGTGGATATGATCCGGAATCATTGGGATTATAGGGCACCTCAGGGCTTGAGGCACAGTCATTACCGAGATGACTGCTCTAGTTAAATCAAGCTAGTTTAACTTCCAAAACCTGTGCTTGAATCTAACCTTTGTTGGATTATGCTGTGTCTCTATTACTTGTACATAATAATCCCAATTCTATCCTGAGATGGAGTTGTCGAATAAGCCGAACTTTGCCCATTCACAGAGTTGATGACCTGCAATCTGATAGTGGGTAATGGTCTCACGGCCCCACAGATGGTGGGAGCTGGAATATGCCGCGAACGCGCAATCAAAGGAGGTATAATTGATTCAGAATATGATAGTGCCCTCATAGAGGTGGAGGGCGACAAAGCTTTACCCCCCCTATGGACCAAATCATTTGAGAAATATTACCTGATGCCTAAGGAGATATCAATTTCGTTGATTGAGATTATAATACTATAACGGCAGGAAGCATCTACCACGAATTGAAACATGAAGACGTTGTCAAAAAACCCCTTCCACCCCTCCATGCCATTGATCACCCCAACTCAAGGAGCTGCTATGCCTAACCAGTCCTAGAACACAACATCTATCCAGCCCCCCGTATCCCCCCCGACAGAATATACCCCCCAGACGATGCAGCAGAGCTGTGGTAGATATATACACCATTCAGCCCTCTGTCATGCGGGGGTAAAGCCAAGGTCTACACACGGCTAATACTAGACGTTCTATATGTATCCTTACCCTCGATATGCTCAGCCGTGCCAACTAATTGTCTGGCGAACTGTTCCTTCTGAGAAATGACCACGTCGCGTTCCTCAGCGTCACGGTTCCCCTATAAGCCAATCTTGTACCACGGAAGCTCGAAAAGCCGATCCATGGTCTCAAGGCTCCGCCCTGCAGTTTCTGGCACACTAAACAGACCCAGAATCCACCCACAATAGGAACACCAGCAAAAAAAAACTAAAATGTACCTTTTGGAGTAATGCCACCGTAGTCAGAACCTAACAAGAGATTAGGCACTGCACGAGAGTTACCATATTGGTTACCAAAATGCAGTGTCATTGCCCATGATGTTGCAAGGGCTCGAATCCGTAGAGGGAATAACTTAGCCGTTAGCAAATACTGCATTGAATTCCAGCCCATTGCCCACCTAAACCAGAGACGTAAATCATCGCAATGGCACCGCGGCTAGGACCTAATTTATCCTCTGGTAAGACAAAGTCTTTGTCAACACCCATTTCCGGGACCGAGGTATGGAAGCCGGGAATATAGGTCATAGAAATTGCTTGTAACGTGATTCCAATAAGAAGGGCACGTTTGCGACCAACAACATCAACCAGGAAGAGAGCATAGATCGGCGTAGTAACTAACTTGATAATTCCAAATATGGCCGTGACAAGAAGCGACTCATTCTGGCCCGTCACTCCCAGCAGCTTGAAAAGCTCAGGTGCGTAGAGGGTGATAGAGCCCGCGCCAGACCATTGGGACAAGAGCTGAACCATTGATGCGAGATAGAGGCGATACAGGTTCTGACTTCGGAAAATGGCTCAGCTAAATTGAAAGTCTGAGCCTGAGTGGCCCGTTCCCCGCGGCCCCCCCGTGGGCTTTGGTGGCTGCTCTCGTGGACTTCAAGAGAGATTTTTCTCGACTTGATCACTTGTCCTGCGCATGCCCTAGACCTTTTCTTACCGTTCCTGCATAGAATGCGGTCTGAAATTGCCCATGCTTAGCATTCCAGACCTTCCCCTCAGGAACCTGGGAACCTAGAATCACGCCCATCAAGCTAATTGCTACCTCCCTTCCAGTTCCTTATGACCCGCCAACGCAGCAAAGAAACTTCGGCTCTACTGCACGAAAATTTGGGTGCCCGCAATCGAATGATGCATCGAATGGGTCAAAATCAGAGATGTGTCGATAACGGCAATAGAAAGAGTCTCGATTCGCCGGAATAAACCCTGATATGAAACAATAAGGGTGGCGAAATTGCGATATTCGGCAGTGATACCTGAGAATAGGGGACATCTTCGGGAATCGTCAAGAGCATTCGCCCGAGAGTCGGACATCAAAAGTTACTCGGCCGCATTTTAGAGATGCAAAGAAGTGTAACTCTCGACCGGCAAGTTTAAGGCAGACCTCGAAGTCTGAGCGGAGGAACCGGGGCTGTGCATCAAAATTTGGGATCACATATTGCCCTTGCACAGCCTCCACAAGAGGAGGGGTTTCTGAACGGAGCATGATACAATTAAGACCGCCAAGGATCGTCATCCAATGAAAAGTAGCACCAAAGATGATCAAAGAACATTTGGACTGCGAGTTGCTGGACAGCAACTGACTTGAGATCGCCAAGGGCACGGATTAACAAGAAGCTCGCTAGTATCCAGCCATTTCCTCACTGGGGGTCCAAATGGCTGCCGTGGTTGCAGGGCGTTTCGGAGGAATTCCCGTTTTTAGGGTTTGGCAAGCACTTGGACTCGTATAGTTGGAAGCCATTTTCCCCGAGGCGACAACCAAGTCCAATCGCTGGAACACAGTCCCGGTGGATGTTCATCCAGTCTTTTCCCAAGCTCGGTGACATTGATACGGCAAAGTGAGTCCTCCATTTGTCCAAGGGTCGAACAAAACCCGTCCAACCCGGGCTTGATCCGTTTTCAAACTACAAATTCTGTGTTGCTGACGGCCATGAAGAGTTGTCTTTAAATATCAACTAGATAAGTGTCCTATACATGTTATTTTATATCACGTTAATACTGTTTATTATGATAAATATAATTAATCTACTAGGATGTAATCACTGCTGTATTACTTTAGAACAGCCACTGCTATTCACAAGAGAATAATAAGTACGTGTACCAAACCGTGTCCGTGTTATGTTACATTGTAACTATTAACTGAATCAATAACCTTTTAAGAGGGTGTCTCCGGGGCAGATAACCTTTAGTAGCTGCGATTTTAATTGACGCCTTCTTTTATCAAGTAGAAGTTATTACTATACATATAAGCGCTTAGGTAGATATATGTACTCTCTAGTTATCTGTCTACCACAAGGAAGACAAGTATATTAAAATAATATACTGTGGACGCCATGAAAGGAATACTTGATAATAGAGGAGCAAATAGTCTAAAAGAATTAAGGATTTCTTATAGTCTTTATTATCCCTCATGCTAGAGATTGACCACTGATTCTCCTAGATATTAGTTCTCTAATTTACTATATTTTATTTCTTGCTGCTAATCACTAGTACTATAGTAACACTATCTACTGATCAAAAAATTCTTTCCTATGTTCGAGTAAATGCAGCTTTCTTCTTTCAGCTGGAGAAGGGCCTGCTGAGCATCTCGCCGTTTTCTATGGGTAGAGTACGCAGAGAACGGCATTATGGTGACATACCGGAAGAAAATTTCAACCTATCCTTATTGGCTCGAGCAAATAATACGAAGAGCATCGCCGCCTCTGCAGAGAGAGGAAGTGACCAGAAATCTGGTGCTTCGGCGGCTGCAAGGGCAAGCCGATAGCATTTCTCCAAAAGCTGGTGTTCTGAGGTGTGACCCTTAGTTTTCGTGCGCAACCCAACCGCCATCGCCATATAGACATGGAATCTGGATATTCTGTCGATATTTGGAATGTTCCAAGCACAAGAAAGAGGAACGGCACAGTATATAACGTCCAGGAAGAATTGGAACATCTCCGTACTGACTGAATATCCGGCCCCTCCGACCTTGTCGAAAAATATGTCCAGGAGCGTCTCGGCTTCGAATCGGGTGGGCGAGGTAATGATTTTCGAAGCTGTGCTGGTAGCAGAATTCCCGAAGTCTTGAATCACTGGGGAGGCACAATTCGTGTCCAAGGGCATTGGCGAGGCTGGGGTAGGCGGAAGATAATGGGGCGGGAAATGGGTCGGATGTGAGAAAGATGTTATTGTAGGCGACACACTATATCCCAGCGGAGGTGTCTCTAGGATTTGGTGGAAGCTAACGGACAATGCATTTGAAGACTCGGGGGGGAGCGAAGATGGAGATTCCAGATCGTGTAAGAATGCTGAGGTGGCCGAGACGCTATCCGCGACTGAAGGGAATGACTGATACGGCTCACTGGAGTGCGCAATACTTTCGGAAGGCTTCGACAAGTAGTGTTGGGTTGAGACTAGTTGCTCCGTCCCAGCAAAATTCTGACCTGGGGCAGTGAACAGGGTGCTGTTGAGTTCCGAAATCAGAGATTCCAACTTTTGAATCCTGGGTTCCAGCATCGCATGAACCTCACCCTTTCCGTTGGGACGAATACAAGCACGGGAGAGGCGCTGACAAGTTGCACAGGGAGTCTCCCCGTCACAACGTCTCTTTTTCTGCCGACATATCTCGCACGCCGTCAGAGGCTTCCGTCCCAGTGAGCATGCTGTGGCAGCCGTTTCTCCAAGGGTACGTCCCTCTTCAGCCACGCGGTCTAAGAGCGTCTGGTACATGGCACCGTACAACTGAGGGATGCTTCCAGTTCCCAGCAGACCAGCTCGATAGGCCGATATTGATTCTGGTTGAGTTGGGATAGTGTCCGGTTCCTCCACACAGTTACAGGTGTAGTCAGACGGCGATCTCCGAGAAGTTAAAGGAAAAAGTGAAAGAGACTTTGCCGAACAGCGCAGCACTTACTGTGACTCCGAGAATCTGGGGACCGGAAAGTAAATATTAAATTTTGGTGCTATGTCCCCGCAGACAAGAGCACTGCCCCCTTATCATATCCGTAGTCCCCAAGATCTTCGCTTGGCGGCAACGCCTTGAGCGCCCTGCTCTTCCCCGAAATGATGGGTATCTGAGACTTTAGTTTCCCATCAAGACTGACAGCGGCGACGCCTAGTCAATTTGCTGTTCTAAGATGCAAATAAACAACATCTACACCAACCAAGCTGTGATAACACTAGCCCATTAATGCAAACGCGGTGACTTAGCATGAGGCTCTCCCCGAGGCTTTCTTAGCTACCACCATAGAAAGCCGTCATCAAACGATTTCACATAACGTAGACGCAATAGAACTAAGGTAGTGAAGACAAACAGCGAAGTCCACACGCGAGTGTCGGGCTCCTGATGATTGACGACCTGGTATCGAATCTGGCCATGGAACCCATCAAAGCTACTGTTCCAGAGTTGACTCGCATGTTTCAAGTCGTTCCAAATATGACTGTGGTTCTTATACATCATATCTAGACTCTCTCGACTGAAATCGCGCTTCGAGGCTCTCAGAGCGAGCTGCTGGTGGCGGTTTCCACGATGCTTTCGGAGTTCGACGCTCGGCCACCCAGGTAAGGCCCGCCTTTCTTACAATCGTGGAATATTTGGGAAGGCAAGGGGACCTAGAGTAACTGCTACTCCGTCCGGGAGCTATAAATACTAGTAATCTGCCTTATCTAGTACTTTGAAGCTATAGCCATAAAATATAGTAAAGTTATAGTTATAATCCTTATAAAATAGTAATAATTAGTAGGTCTAGCTATTCTAACTACTTAGCAAGTACCTATTAAGTGGCTAGGTTATTTTAATCTTTATAAAGCCTTTAATAGGTTACTTCTACTAATACTCTAAGTCTAGAGTAGTAGTATTAGAAACTTGAGCTTTCAAAACTAAAAATGGCTACGCAGGTTAGCCATGTCTTAATTATGCTAATAACCAAGCTATTTAACAGGCTTGCGAGGCAAAAGAAGATCAAAACTAGTTAATACACACTATCCATGATACGAGAAGGCTTCCACAGCCTACACGATCATGATGTTTCAACGGGGTTATCCCGGCAAGCCTTCCATGAACGTCAAGGCCACCCATGCCCTCCTCGTTGAGGACCATGACACATTACCAAGTTCTCGTTTGTACCAGGAAGATCCACATGGCTCAGGATTCAGAAGTAGGGGGTAACACCTGTTTTAAAGAGTTAGACTTGATCCAGGCGCTGTACCATGATCGAAGCACCATGTTTTCTAAGATGTTTCGCACGCCACTCCTGTCACAAACGTAAAGACGTATACTACTTATATATGATATAATAGACCGCATAATCTTTATTATAGCATTCATGACTTTCTATACTAGTCTTGTTACCTTCTAGGTGATCTTTGTCAGTAAAGATGCGCCTAGAATAACTATTAAGTGGGAAGTCAATCTAACCACTATCTCCTGTTGGAGAAAGGACATACTCCTTATAATAAGATTACCTATTAGTTCAAAGATGGTGTTCTCTTCTGGCTTAGCATCTTGAATATTGGTCGCTGGTGAGGGTGTTTTGCTGAAAACCGATGGGTGAGCTGGCGTCCAATACATACAACAGCTGTTCTGGATAAAGGGGTCTCGATGAGCGCTTGGTGTGGAGACGAGGTGTGTAGTCTACCTTCTCTCCAAACCATTCTGACAGAGAGACAAGAGACGGAATATGTCCTACTGATCCAAGCGAGAGCTTAACAATACACATAACTTCAAATGAGCGAGGAGCCCCCTGATAACCTGCGTCAGTGCCCCATTCAGGCCCAAAATCAAATTCGGGGATTGTCCGGGGGACGAACCAGGGGATCGCCACTGATGATCGACAGTCTCCGGCAACGGATTTCGGTACTTTGAGTCCGCATTTACTCCAATTTAGGAGTTCCTCGACTATGGTTCTGACTTGGTGCATGCGGGGTCGCGTGGGGGAATGGAGCTTTGCTCTCGAGCTGCTGCTTCGTTCTCCACTGCGTCCCTTTTGTTCTGGTGCTCTGGGTCTGTGACGGGTGGTTGCACGGCGCGACTGCCCCAAGTATTCGGCATTGGCTGGGTGATTGTTCGGTAATGTCGCATGATGATCGGTGGTGTCGGATGGTGGGTGAGGTAATAGGCTGTTGCCTGGTCTCGTGTATATAATGCCTTCGTTTGAAGTTGTCCTTGATGGAGTGTAACAGTCTTTTCCTCGTCACTTTTTCAACCATAGCGATACCCCGTATACCCCTACCCCTACCCACACAAACTACCACACGTCATGGCAGTCACAACACTGGCCCTCGTCTCGAGAGAGGTGAACGTGCCTCCGAAGCTGGAGGAGGTGACCCTCGACGCCATCCAGGCCGACGAAGTTCTCGTGGAGATCCACGCGACTGGCATCTGCCACACAGATTTCTCGTGCATGAACGGGACACTCCCGTCTGCTTTCCCCAGCGTCCTCGGACATGAAGGTTTACCCCCTCCCGCGTCTCAACCACAATCACGTTCGAATGGAGCAAGCTTACATTGAACTGCAGGCGCCGGGGTCGTCCTCGAAGTCGGCAAGAACGTAACACAGGTCTCTCCAAATGACCGCGTCCTCCTCAGCTTCGACCACTGCCGCTCCTGCACACAGTGCGATGAAGGCCACCCAGCCTACTGCACCGAATGGGTGGCACGGAACTTCGGGCAGAAGCGACCGGACGGAAGCACGACGCTCAAGTCCGCCGACGGGACAACGAAGATCCACGGGAGCTTCTTTGGACAGAGTTCGTTTGCCCGACATACAGTCGTTAGCAGTGCGTCGGTCGTCAAGGTCCCATCCGACACGAGACTGGACCTGTTCTCGCCGCTGGGGTGTGGGATTCAGACGGGTGCGGGTGCGATATTGAATACCTTGGATGTCCAGGCTGGAAAATCCGTCGCGATTTTCGGTGTTGGGTCCGTGGGTATGAGCGCAGTCATGGCAGCGAAGCTCCGTGATGCAAAGATCATCATCGCCGTCGATCTGCAGCCGCAGCGCCTGGAGCTCGCGAAGAAGCTCGGAGCAACACATACAGTGCTCGGGTCTGACCCTGATGTTGTCGCGCAGATCCAGAAGATTTCTGGGAAGAATGGCGTCGATTACTCGGTTGACTGTGCGGGGATTCCACAGGTTGTTGAGAAGGCGCTGGACTGTCTCGGGACGAGGGGGAAGGGGGCGACTGTTGGTGCGCCGACGCCCGGTGTGCGTGCGGGGGTCGATGTCTTTTCGCATTTGGTGATGGGGAGGCAGTATCTGGGGTGCTGTGAGGGGGATAGTGATACGCAAAAGGTATGTCCGAGTCTACCATGGTCCGGCTAATTTGAAGCTGACAGTAGTAGTTCCTCCCGTATCTTATTGAGCAGCACGCCCAAGGCCGCTTTCCCCTAGAGGAGATGGTCACATACTACCCGGTCGCAGAGTACGAGAGGGCGTTCAAGGAGGTCAAGGAAGGAAAGGCGCTCAAGGGCGTTCTCCTCTGGAACTAGAATATTCTTTGGATTTGTTTCGTTGCGTTGTAGATATCCACCTGTTTCTGAATGACAAGTATTCCAGTTGACCAGAAAGAACGACGTCTACTCATTGGTCAATGCTGAACCCAGGATGATCGTCTTGTGATCTGCAGCCAAATGAGCTTGTGCACCCACCCCCCGCACAAGAGTTATGCCTCGGTGAATCGCGTTAGCTCCGAGAGACGACTTTCGGACATTTCTTGTTCGCTCCAGCCCCGAATGATGCTCGGAGACAAAAACCGGAGAGTTTGCGATTATCCATCCGCTGCCCGGAGGCGCGGAGTCCAATCTCAGAACGAAGCTGTTCATCGTCCTCCCGTTCGGAGTTGACGCAAATGTTGGATATAGCCAAGACGAGATTGGCACGAGGCTCGGCCTTTTGCCACATGATATAGATCTTGTCTACCCTGAAGGCGGAACTCCAGATGATGACTCGATCTTCTGCTGGGTGCACAAGTCTCCATTTCGGCCCCCAAACTGCGGGAGGCCTATAGAATTGTATTCCCACCTGGCATACCAGCCAAGCACGCGATATAGCTAACGACATGATCTCTCCGATTGGTCTCTCTGGTTTTCCGCGCCTCCGTCCCAAAGTCTCCGACGAAGACTACATAATCCCCTCCCGCCCAGCTAGGGATATCGTCTTCTCACCAGCCTCAGCCCTGATTCCAACATTTCAGTCCCATCTCAATCCCAACTCAACATGACAAACACAATCTACCTCATCACCGGTGCAAACCGTGGAATCGGCCGCGGCCTCATCGCAGCGCTCCTATCCCGCCCCAACATAACCGTCATCGCCGCCGTCCGCAACCCCGACGCCGAATCCTCGACCTCCCTTGCAGCCCTCCCAAAAGCACCCGAGTCGGTCTTAATCATCGTGCAAATCGACTCTCAATCCCCCACCGACGCAGCCACCGCCGTCGAAACCCTCCAAACAACCCACAACATCACGCACATCGACGTCGTCATCGCCAACGCGGCGGTAGGCAACGACTACTCGCCCGTCCGGAGTGTCCCCCTCTCCGTCGTCCGCGAGCACGTCGAGACCAACGCCTACGGGCCGTTGGTGCTGTACCAAGCAGTGTATCCGCTCCTCATCAAGAGCGCGAAGCCCATATTTGTTGGTGTCGGTAGCGCGATGGGCACGATCGGGGCCATGGAGCAGAGACCGTTCCCGAGCGCCGCGTACGGGCCAAGTAAAGCGATGCTGCATTGGATCGTTCGCAAGATCCATTTTGAGGAGGCGGAATCGGGCGTTGTGGCTTTTGTTGCGGATCCAGGGTGAGTTTTATATACTTGCGTTCTTTATCCTCATGATTGTTGTTTAGGCGTGTTCGTAGCTAACCAGGCTACAGCTGGGTCGACACCGATATGAGCGATCATTCTGCCAAGGTGCTGGGCGTTCCGAAGCCCGCTCAGGCTGTTCCAGAGACTGTCGATGGCATTCTGGGAACAATCGACGGGGCGACGAGGGAGTCGGTTGGTGGGCAGTGGCGCGTTTGGGATGGGTCGGAGTTCCCCTGGTAGAGCGATTCGGTTTACTTCGGGGGAGTCCAGAGCAAGACAAGGACTGTTATCGCTCGACTCCTAATCCGAAGAGGTTATCCGTGGTGAGATATGCCCAATGGGGTGGATTGGTTTGAGAAAGGTTCTCGTCTCGGACCTACACAAGCTTACTGATTGAAAGGAAGCTCCGCGAGGGAGTCCGACTGGATCTTAAGCTTCTCTAACTCGCATAAATATGGGGTACCTAGAATGTACATCAAGACCCTGATACCACTATAGATCCATTATGCTATATCCACCCATCCACTCAACATCGAGGTAGTTTAGCGTGGAGCAGTATGCCGCCACGCATACAGCGTGTTGAGACCCGGTAGGCCGATGTTGAGATTCCCGTTCGTTGTGCCGAAAGATTTCTTGTCGATAGCCTTCTAAAGACGAGGAAAAGGCGGGACTCGGCCACTGAAGTTTGAATACCAACAATCGGATGGATAACATCCGCCGTGGCCGACTAGTCAACCTTGGAGGACGGCTGATTGTAGGTGAGACGGTCGCCAAGCCCTAGAGGTATCCATGGATCTCACATAGACGTCGAGTCGTTCGATGCCCATTTGGTTACGCGCCATGTAAAGTAAATTTTCCCATTCGCCCTTTTCGATGGATCCTGGCATCATTCGACGTGCCGAGCGTCCTTCACGTAAAGTTCGGATGAGAATGAAGGTGAGCGAGGTACAGATATAAGGGCTTGAGCGCTGGGGGAGGGGAGAGGCGGCGCGGTGCGTCCGGATTATCGTCTCGGCGGATGAAGACGTTGAGAAACTTCTGTGCAGAGAGAAGTAACGCGGTGGCTCTCGATGAATTTGCACTACCAGTCTTCGGATGGAAGAAACGCGCGTGAGGGCGAGGGCGAGGGAGATGGGGGTGGGGGATTAGGGCGAACTGTACTGACGGTCGGGATAGACGATGGCATGCAGGACTAGGGCTCAGGTTCCGGCATCCGCGACGAAGGCAGACACTCCGTTGGACTCGACAACAATGTCTTCAGCGTATTCAAGATGGCAAACTCCATCTTCAGCTTTATCGCATACACGAGAGAAGTGTACCCCAATTGGATTGTCGTCGGCGACCCGAACGTGAGCGCAATCAACGCGATGTCCATCAGATTAATCGCAAGCTGGACAGCAATCAGTTGTTGCATGACCTTCTCGCCGGCGCGCCCTTCATGCGCGGCGATAGCGCGAAGTTCTCTGAATGCCAGCCCGCAATATATTGCGCATACTACCATCTCGCGCGCGGTGCTAATCGCAGTCACCCCGCGCGTGATGATGCCGTATCTCGCTACCCAAGAGGGCGTGACACTCGCGTAGATGCCGGAGATAACAAGGAGGGGGAGCATGATGATAGAGGTGACGATGATGAGGATCCGGACGGCGCGAACCACGCGGGGGTTATGCGGGCAGACGAGGTGAAGACGGGTATAGAGATGAGGATTTGGGCTGTTTGCAGTACTGCGCACACGATAGCCCATAGAACAACTGACCAAACCGCGGAGCCTCCGGTGTAGAGCATCAGGAATGAGAGCCCGATGAATCCCATAAGGCTGATATCCGTGATGAGGACGCTGTAGAAGTAGAGGCCATGGAAGTGCCGGAATGTACTCAAGATCCAGACCAGGACTTCGACGACATTGTACGAGGCGATGGAGAGGAGGATCACTCCTGCAAAGAAAATGTCATTGGTCGGGTCCTGTGGTTTCCCAGCCTCCCTCCCTAAAGGAAATGTTCCACTCGGGCACCTCCTGTTGCCCATCGCTCGACATGCCGGCACGTACGTGGTGGTTGCGCGAACAGTGAGCAATCTCGAAATGGTAGCTGTCAAGGTGACTCGGGATGCAAACCGAATCTCCAGGGGCAGGCCGTCCCCTCAGGAACTAAACTTGCACTTTATCCCACCGTGCGGCGAGCTTCGGCAGCTGTAAGGCTCGAAATGTGATCGACAGCTGCGGTGACAGGAGACAAAGAAAGTCTATAGAACGGCGCACCCTATCACAATAAACTCTGATTTTTCCCCTTCCGTCCTTTCCCCTCAAGAAAAGGTCTTCACAGCAAGCTTGCCAACAGACAATTCGTCATGTCGCTTTCCCAAGGCTCAGTCATCGCCGCCTCGAACGATTCTCTTTGTTCCCAACTCGAGCCTCGACACTGGATCGCGTATCTACTGCTTGCCACCCCCGCAGGTGATGTCCGAAACTCCTTGAGATTGGCCAATTTCAGCAGAGTCTCCGCTCTTTTCTGTGGATGGTGCCCTGCCAAGTTCCCTGCTCAACCACCGGAATAGGTTGGGGCTTTTCAGGGGAACCCGCGCACGCCGCGAACATGTTTCTCTTCGCTTTTGTTCAGAGCAGGCGACGAAATCTCGCATCCGCTCCCGTGCCGGGATAAGCCAGTGAGCCACGTTCCAGTCCTTGCCTGGCCAGCGAACCATGAGTGGTCATCGAGTCTGGACTCGAGGCTCGAGCATTATTATTATGGACCTGACTCGTGCGGAATTGCGATGCGCAGTTTCACTGTCGTCCGTGCACCCTTCCCGCGAGGATGGGTTCGTCCTGAATCTAGGTGAGGACTGTGCTCTTTGACAGGAGCTTCTGTCTTCTACTAGTAGTCCAAGCCATGAATCAGACTAAGCCGTATACGCATTTGGGAAATTGTACTAACAATTTGGATATCGTACAGCCTCTCGCTAGCTACCCATCACCTTCTCACTAAAGAAGCTTCTGTAAATCAAACACTAATCATCCTCACAAACCTATCCCCAAGCTGGCCCGCAGCGAGCGGATTCTCCCCCGTCAAAAGCTCACGATCCAGCGTCGTCTGCCCCATCTTCTCTCCAACCCCCGTAACCATCTCCGCCCCCTCATTCCGTAGCGACGACTCCACCTTCTCAATCTCTCCACCCAGAATCGTCTCCATCACCTTCTCCTCTGCATCGCTCCACGCGGTGATCTTGTACCCCTTGTACGCAAACGTCCCGTCACCAGCCTGCTTCGTGCTGAGCAACGCATATGGCCCGTGGCAGATCGCAGCTGTCGGCTTATTCTCTTCATGGAAGAAGCGAAGGATCCGGCCGAGCTCCTTGTCGTCGCCGAGATCGCGTAGGGGCGCGTGGCCGCCGGGGATGAACACCCCGGCAAAGGTAGAGAGTTCATCGTTGGAGATACTGGCCAACGTCCGCGGCCGCGAGAAGCCATTCTCGCGCTTCATGCGCTCGAGCAACTCATTCTCGCGGCGCCGCTCGTAAAAGTTCCCCGCGAACGCCGCGAGCGATTCGCTGTTGGGATCGGGGACGGGTTCTTGGCCCTTGGGGCTTGCGAATGTGACCTCGTGTCCGGCGTCGAGGAGTTTCTGGAGGGGTTTGGCGAGCTCCATTAGGAAGAAGCCCGAGGGCTGGTCGACGGTTTTGGCGGTCTCGCCGCTGGACCCGGCGGGTTTCTTCAGCGGGAACGAGGTTGCGTCGGAGAGGACTATGAGGACTTTCTTTGTAGGCATTTTGGTTGATTTATTGATGTTTAATGGATAAGTTGATTGTAGCCTCGATAGTTTGTGGTGCGTTGGAAGCATATAAGTCGAAGGGAGTGATGACATCATCGTGATGTGCAGCACTATACCATGACATACACTTAAGTAATGAAAAACACATGAATAATAAACAATCCATGAATATCTTCTAATATCATATCATACAATGTCACTATGACGAGAACGCCTATCCAACCAAATCCAGCAATAATCTACAACGCTTCTACACCTTCAACCTCTGCACCAACAAGCGCACAACCCAATTCGCCGTCCCCGTCTCCCCCTCCAACGCAACCACTGAATCCGTAATGATCTCCATGAGCTCCTGCATCTTGGCCTCTGTATACCGCATGCTGCCCGCCTGCTGCAGGTGTTCCAGAACAGCCTCCTTCATGGGGCCATCGAGCCCGCCGCCGCCCGCGGTCCGAGATGCTTGCAGGATCCCGCGGAGCTGCATGTTCTTCGGTTGTGTGTGCAATGCGTGGATTAGGGGGAAGGAGAATTTGCCTTCGTCGAGGTCTTCGCAGAAGCCCTTTTGGCCGGTGTACTGCGCGTCAAAGGGTTAATAACTGGTCGACGGTGGTGTATAGTGGAGTTGTCAGGGGGGTCGTACCTCTTCAGTTAGGTTCTTGTAGTCGTCGCGGATTTGGAAGAATTCGCCTAGGACGCCGCTGAGCGATGATAAGAGGCCGTCGAGACTATTATCGTAAAAGGTCAGCTCCGGTAGCTCGTAGATTGGGAGCAGAAACGCACTCTTTCCTCCGCACCGGCGCAATCTGCACCATCAGCCTCGTAAGCAACCGGAATAAACCACCGGTTTCTGCGCAAAGGGGTTAGCACTCGCACTCGCTCCAGAGAACACAGCAGGAAACTTGAAAGCAGAAAATGCACGGATAGAACATACTCTGCCTAACCATCTCCACATACTCCTCCTCAGACGGACACTCGCCCTGCCTCGTCCAATACAGATCAAAGCTCTGCCCGACAAAGAGATTGCGCATCTCCTCAAGATAGATATCCAGACACCCCGGATCGTCCAGCTTGCGGATCTGGTCCATCACCTCCACGAGCAGGTAGTTTGCGGAGTTTATCGTCTGTCCCACGCCGAAGATTGTGTGTGTGGCTGGGCGACCACGGCGGAGGGGGGAGGAGTCTTCGATGTCGTCGAGCCTGGATACTTTTGTTAGTGATTTTTTAAGGGGATCGAGGAAGTAGAAAGGGAGAAGAGCAGAGGGGGTGCGTACATGAGTGAGGCATTGTGTAACGTCTGTGCGATGTTCTTGAGCTGCTTGACGCGGTGGTCGGGGAGGACGAGCCAGACGTTGAGGCCGTCGATGAAGGCTTCGCGGACACCTTTTGAGGGGAGGGATTTGATGTATTCGGCTGGAGCGAGGAGGATCTAGACCACGTCAGCCTGTGTGTGACATAGTTGGAGTCGATTTAGAGACGTACCTCGTCTCCTAGCTGCACCTGTTCTGTAGGGGGTTGCTTCTCGTGTAGGGAAGCGGCCGACGAGACTGACGATCGAACTGACGACCTTGACGAGCCAGACCAGAAGGTCGGAGAGCCCTCGGAAGCATCAGACTCGGATTGACTTGGGCTGCTACTCCGAAGGGTAGTTTCGGTCTCATATATTGGCTTCTCCTCCCTAGATTCGGCGATCGCATCTTGTAGCAATTCGCCGGCCTCGCGGCAAAGCCAAGGATGGTACCGCGGACACCTCAAGCTCCACGCAACATTCCCCGGAACCTGGTGTCCCTGCGCCCTGAGATACTCCTGCAGCTTCGGTTCGTCTTTCCCCTCACCCGCACAGAACTCCTCCACATTCTTCAGGTATTCCCTCTCGTACATGTTCGTCACCTCACGCACACGGCGCTTCGCGTCTTCAATGTCCAGACCCTCCCACTGCATAAACAGCCACACCGCATTCGTCATTGCAGTCTTGTCCTCCTCGCGCTGGAACTCTTCCCACTCAATTTCGAAGGAGAAGTAATCGTTCGCGAGGCCGAGGGCTGCGTAGCATGGTTTCACGATCGGGGCAGTCCGTGCTTGTTCTTCGGGGGTGAGGAGGATGCCCATGCCGAAGCGCATGAGCATGTCGACGAAGCTGCGAGTAATATTATTAGATATACTCTTGGCCCTAGGAAGAAGTGTGGCTACTCACGGGGCGCCGGTATCGATGATTCGATAATCCACATATTCCTCCAGTGTATCAAACGCCCGCGTCTTGTCCTGCTTCGCCGTTGTCGAGATCATTTCCTTCCATGAATTGATTACGACTTCTGCGCAAGGCGCGTCGATCGCGAGTAATTCGAGCAGCATCTTCGATTGGATCTGCTTTGTGCCGAGGATCGAGCGGACGGTGCGGTACTCTGTTTCGTCAAGGGCGATGTTGTCCGTGTCCATGTCCAACTGCTCCAATCAGTTCGGCTCGTGTATGTTATGTAGTGGGAGAGAGAACAAACCGTAGAATTGGCCGCCGACTCGACAACATTATCATACAGAAACGCATCTGCGCACCATTAGCACACTCCACCTGGCTCGCATCCCCTCGGCTCGATCTGGAACGCACACTCAAAGATATAACAAATAACGGCCAGCCGCTCGGGCTTGCAGAACGGGAGCACGACGGCCCCGAAATGCCCTTCCCACGGGTTACACGACCCCCAGCGTTCGATCGGGCCGATGTATTTTTCCCAGTCGGCGCGACAGGCCAGCGACCCCTCGTTTGCTTTGTCCTCGTGATGATGCCGCCGGAGCTCGTAGCCTGCGCAGAAGCCGGCGATGTCAGGGGTTGAGCGGTGGACGGGGGTGGATAGTGAGGGGTCGAGGTATGAGTCGGATTGTGTTTGTGGCATTTTGTCGGTATTTGCGATTGATCTGTGGCTCTCTCTACAGACACGCCTGTTCTCTACCCCAGCGTTAAATACCCCTCCAGCGATTCTACCTGGCCATGACTCGTGCGATTACCCTAGTAGTCGACAATTACCTCACGCACGCCTTTCGCCCCTACTTGGCCCAATAGAACGCAACCCTCGGCGCCAAACTGGAGGAAATGGAGATAGGGTTGTTGACGAAATCTTGGAACCGCGCTGATGAACTATGGTTTGCATCGATATGACGTTCGGCGCAGTCTCCACTGGGATCCATAGCCGCGCTGAAGAGTTCCTATCACGCGCGTTCAATGCGAAGATCGTGGAGAACAGCATTGATGTCATTGGAATGGGCGCAGCGGTTTATCCAAGGCGATTCGTGCGTCGATGGTCCGAGACGAGATCATATGTACAAATGATTCAGGGAATACATTCATATAGATCGTGCTCGAACCCCCAAGGAACCATGATCGACACTAGATTTCTAGTTCCCGTCCCAGGATCCTGGTGAGCGTGCATTTGCCCATGTGTGACCATCGTGCCGATCGCGCATGTTTCACGCTGTGCAACGTCATTATTTTCTCGCATCCGCGGTCAAGGGTCTCGCAAGACTTACCCTCCCCCATTTCCTCAAGATTGATCGCGTCTTTGAGAGTAGTCCACTCGGTTTACTCCACTATATTGAGATAAGTCCTCGATCGCACTACGAAACGACACGAATCATGGTCGGTATAACCACCGACGAAGCGGCTGCGGCAGCTACATTCAGCAAGCTATGCGCCGAGAAAGGCCTCCTGAAGCGCGCGGGGTGGAAGGATGGTGATATCCAGGATGGAATCACGGATCAGCATACTCTTCTGTAAGTGACTACCACCCTTCGAGATCTGGCTCATCTGGAATGGTATCCTGAGTCATGAAGACGCTTCCTCCAGGCGAATAGCATGAACCCCTCTCTCGCGCTCCAACAACTCCAACAAGCAACCGATTTTCACACGAAGAATGAGGCGCTGAGTCTCTATGATTTGATCGATGTTGAAGATTACGAGGATACACGGCGACTGGTACGCACACCCCTAAACCTCAGATACCGCTAGAAAGCTACTCACATAGCGCTAACAACCACAGTACCCAACTTGGACAGGCCGCCGCGACAACCGCGGTCGACCCTTGCTGATGATCGACATAGCCGCCCTGGAAAAGGAACACATCACCCACTGGCGCGCAACGCGGACGATCCCCTCAGGTCGACAAGATGGAGGCAACTCGCGGTACACATCGAACATGGCGCAACGCGCGCTGGTGTTCTTCGACGGGCTCACGCGCTTTGTCCTCCCGCTGTGCACCGCTGTTCGGGACGCCCAGTCCGGTCGTCGGGATAACGATGTGCTGAAATGCGTGGTTCTGATCGAGGCGACGACGGTCTCGCTGAAGCAGGGGTGGGATGTGAGGGATTTTGCCAAGGAGATTAGTTGGATCCTCGCGACGTGTTTTCCAGAGGTTATTGATCGGATTTATGTGGGTGCCCTCCCCTGTCCAAATCAAGGGGCGGCTTTTCTTGAGATGCCACTGCTGATTCTCGTATCTGCACAGGTCTGCAATGCGCCATCATATTTCTCAACGCTGTGGAAGATGCTCAAGGGTTTCGTCGAGCCCAAGACTGCAGAGAAGATTGTTGTTTTGACGACCAGTGAGACATATCCTGCGCTAAACGAGGATATCGAGCATCCCAGTATCCCCGCGAATTTTGGGGGAGGTTTCGCGTACGAGACTGGGATTCTCCCCGATCTGGATGAGGAGCTCTGTCGAGCACTGCAGTGGTCAGTGCCGGAGGGGCAGCTGCCACCTGGTCCGATCAAATGGGTTAAAACTGATGGCGGGAAGTGGAAGGCGATTGCTACGGGGACTATCGAGGGGGTAGCAAGAGCTGACGAGGTAGCTGTCTTATCGTTAAATGCTCGCAATGGAGCGCAGTTGTGAGTCTTAGATGAATACAAGGATCTTATGTGTCTGAAAACACAAGACATAGCCCACAAGACGTAGCCCACAACCTCTACCTCCCTTGGACCAGCCTAGTTGAAGGTGTTGCGCTCAATGATGCTGACCGATTGTGGGACACTAGGTACATAGTCCGTACGTATCCGGGGAGGCCATTGAATAGAGATCATATCAACAGCAAACAACAGTCATATGACATACTACTCATAGCAATACACTGGAGTAGCCCCCCCTACCGGAGATCTGGCCCCCACAGGCAGTGACTTACAACTGCGACTCTATACCCTAAGCTGTAAGCTAGCTGGGATGTAGGATGGCGAATATCAGGCGCCCTCATATGCTTCAAACGCGGTGTCATATGCTAGCCCCTGCTTCGTTTGATAGTAGCTAGTGCATATGATCAATAACCGTACGACGACTGTCTAAAAACAAGTTAAAACAGTGGCCGAATCTCATGCTGACTAGTCTTTTAGCACAAGGAAGTGCTATATGGGCGAATATGATAGCTGACTTTTTTTAAATCAGGGATATTCATGCAATTAGTCTAATATGATCCTTCTTGGGAGACATGCCATTCCCTAGTCAACTCTTTCATCTATAGCGCTACTTCTTCGTTGGACTGGAAATCATAGTAAAATCGAGGACCTCATCAGCACAGCCCTGAAAGTTTCTGCCATTTCACATAGACCTTTCAGCATTCTTGAGCTTGCCTGGGCCCTCAACTTGGGGGTGTCTTGGAACATTACCGCGATCAAAACTCTTGTTGAGAGGGTAGACCAGCAGATGATCCTAGTACAAGTGATCTATTTGCCAAGGAGCAAATCGTAATTACAGAGCTACCTTGGGAGTTTGGCTTGTTCGTTATAACTAAAAGTTAATTGTATATTACAATCCCTGTTGTTCATGAACATTTGGAAGGACAATAAGATTCGCTGTAACCCGGTCAATCCCAGGCTTTGGGGACTTCTTTCATCTACGCATTATGCCAGTGGCTAACCGAACCCTCTGATAACCTGCGGAGTCGTGCATCCGGCACGAGAGTGGCTGGAGCAGCCATCAGAAGGTAATGACATCACCTCAAGAAAGCGAAATACAATGCATCTCTACACCACGTGGAACAACAGAAAGACATTCGCGTGGTGCTCTAGCCATACCACCTTCTTGATATAATCATGGTTCGCTGATTTTGGACGTTTGCGGCCGCCTGGTCCAGAAGGGATCTCTATATCAGTCAAAGCGAAAGATAATGCATCTCTGTACCACGAAACAATAGAAAGACGTTCCCATGGTTCTCTAGCCATGCCACCTTCTTGATATAATCATGATTTGCTGATTTTTGGACGTTTGCGGCCACCCGGTCCAGAAGGGATCTCTATATCAGTCGAAGCAATCCTCCTTTTTCAGAACATGTCTTGTCGAATCAAGTCTTAGTTAACTTAATTGCTATCTCGGCGCTGCCAAAGCCAGATTACAAAAATGCATTTGCAAAGAATCGTATATGGCACTCTCATAGTGCTCGTCCCTTACTTGGCTCACCAGGCCATCGCAGCTGATTGTAGCAGTCAGGACATTGAAGCCCAAAGCGTGGGCTCATGCACATGCGGTGGCGGAGACGATGTCTGCACGACCCAGTGCGACGCTACGCAGTCCGCCTCATCATTCTGCCCTTCCACAACGATATCGTCCCAGCTCCATCTTGACGACTGCGACGGCCATTGCACTTCGGATAAAAACCGCCGGTGCAAATCCTGTTGGATCTGGTTCAATGCACTGTGCTCCTGCTATCAGAACAGCAACTGCGAAAAGAGTAGCAACACGGGACAATTCTTCTGGATCCAGCTCAATCGCCATTTGCTCACGACCAATGCCCCCATCCCGAGCATTCTGGACCTCCAGACTAAACATTCCTCGCTCGCAGCGTTCGGCTGGGACTTTGGCCAGACGCAGAAGATATCCGACCCCACCGCCCAGGCACTCGTTATCAACTCCGCGCACTCGATCACGGAGAACCAGATTCACATGCACACCTGCCCTGTCAACAATGATATGCTCACGGCCTTGACCGATCTCTCGACAAACCCTGGCCCAGCACAATTTAGCAACCTGGTTTCTGTTAAGCTGCCTAGTCCCTCTGGAGTTTTGCCGGTCTATTGCCGCGCGGTGCAGCAACAAGATACTCCCGTCAAAGGACAGCAAGTGTCAGATGATATCACTGAGGTGATGCAGAAGGAATGCAAATATTATGTGGGCGCAGCAGTGATGAGGGATAGTAATAGGTATACATGGGATTGTATCACTGCTGACAGCCAGAGCACCGAGTACCACAGGTTCTGCGCGTGATATGGGTTTAGACTCAAGGGGGAATATTGGCATGCTGATTCTTCTCTCTGTTTTTGCAATATTTGATTTGATTGAAGGTGGCATTGCGCATGCGCCGGGCGATACCAGGACAGCCATAGTCGCTGATAGGAATCAGTGTAGGGATATAATGCAGGGCCCTAGTCATTGGTACTACTGTCGTTCATCGACTGACTTATATATCGACTTGAAAGTCACTTTGCCTCATCCACCGCATACTTCTCACTGATCTCACTGAACAACACTGCGTTTACTTGCCTCCAGCCTTCCAAGCCTCTACCGCGCTCCTTGGATCCCCTCTCTCCTTCTGTAACTTTCTAGCATACGAAACTCCAAACCCACGCTCAAACATCCATTTGATTTCCTGTGTGCGGGGTGAAAAGATGGATGATATCTTCCAATACTTGCTGCACAACAAGGCCGGTGAACCGTATACCCTTGAATGGGGAGAAATTGCTGCTATCAACACCGCAGGAGCCACCCAGGTGATCAGGTTCGCTCAGGCACGAATCCAACAAAGCTTACCAATAGAAACGCGCAGTCTTGTTCGTCTGTCCCTCCTCCGCATCGGCTTTCTACATACCCACCAACCTCAGTCAATGTTTCCAGCAGCTCAACTTTATCGGGGCCGGGGTCCGGGTCAAGTAAACATGCGGAGTACATACCATCATTCCCAGCTGATCCGCAGCAAGCTCACTCTCGAATTGCAGCCATTCCTTCTCTTTGCCCGTGAGGTTATCATTATCCCAGGTCTGCGCCCTGTCGAAATCGATCCAGATCGCTCTCTCCGGGTCCCCCTTCACAACCATCATGTTTCTCGGATGAATGTCGTCGTGAATTACTCCAGCCGCGTGGATCTCCGCAAGGCCCTTGATGAAGTTGTCGCGCTTGGCATCCGTGTAGTTTTTCCAGTGAAGCTGCTCCATGTCCGGGATGTATTCAAGAAGAATTGCCTTGGGAGGGTACTCGTCGTTAAGAAACATATCCAGGTGCGGTTTGTATAGCTCGAGGTTTAGGTTCTCGATGCTTCCGTGGTATTTAGGGATTACGCCACGGTCACAACGGCCATGCTCTCGTAGTCGCTGGTAAGCCCTCACCTCGCAGATATGAGTGTCCACTTCCCGGTCAATGGGCGGCGGTTCTATTGGTCCCTGTCCCCGATGCTAAAAGATTATTCAGAGCAAGCCATCTGGCAGAATGGATAATGTACCCACTTACCACTTTCAAAAAGTATGGCGTGCTGTGGATATGAACAAGGAATCTGGCAGAATCAGGTGACTCTGACAGTTTCTCAGTGAAGGTAATGTCAGACAGAAAAGATTGACTGGCTTCCATGATTAAGATGGGATAGGTGAATTAGTATGTGTTAGGGAGTTGAACAATCCAGAGTTTCAGTGAAGGTAGTGGTGACGTGAAGACGGAAAATAGTTGATCTGAATGGCTACCATTCGTCATTTTTATTACTACTCCGGAGAGGTCTATTGGATAGTCTTGATTGGCCATTAGCCTTACTAACACAGCACGAACCAAGAATACAACCAAGCCCAATAAGTTCAGAATGGCGAATCAGCGCAGTCTCATGGAGTACCTGCAGGTTGGGATGCCGAATATCCCTTCCAGGCCACCCCGCGAACCCAGAGAAAACACCGCCAACAGGGCTTATTCATATCGTCAGATCAATGACATTACTCCGTGGGCCGGGTTCGATGTCCCGACTATCCAGCAGGTCTACCCACTCCTGGCAACCGCCACAATTGATCCAAACCCGCTGCCAACCAGCCCTCCGCAAACCATCCGCTCGGAAAACGGGTTCAAGGCGCGAGTACACGAGTATGCTGCTCCAAGAATCCGGCGGGGCCTACGCTGTGCATTTAGACATTTGGCAAATCAGACCCCACCACAGATGAATGGAAGAACTGCCGTCTCCATCGGCGTCGGAGAAAGTGCGAGAACCCATCACAGCTATCTACCAGACATCGCAATTTTTGAAGAAGGGTCCGCCCCCAAATGCTCGACCAAATCGCGCCCCCGGGGATTTGAAGCCCCATTGGAAATGGCACACCAATATGCAATTTGGTTCGCCGACGGAACAGGCCGAGTACAGGCAGGCGTTGAGTCAGGTTAACTGGTACATGAAACAGAACCAGACCCGGTACGGCTTCATCATGACGGACCACGAGCTGGTGGCGATCCGTCGCCTAGACGACAACGGAAACCTCGAGCTCTCCCCACCCATCCCATGGGATGCACAGGGAACTGTAGCTCAGCCGAGAATGACCGTGCTCCTCGCGCTGTGGTATTTGGGTATGTTAGCCTCCCAGAACCAAGGGGCCGGGCAGTGGAAATTGCTGCACTGACGATGTTTCACTAAAACCTGCGAGGTTTCGTGGTTTCGTGGTTTCCTTTTATTTACGCCTCTCTATTTTCGTCGGTCTTTTTTTTTATCGTCTCGTTGGGAAAATCAGATGAGCATCCCGTAGCATTTCGCACAGGCCATTTCCGTCAGCAAGCACTTGAGATTAGGAGGAACCAGTTATCCGTCTCGATTGATACAAACATTGAGCAATTTTCATTTGAGCTATCGCGAATCGAAGCTTCCTATCACGCTCCATTATATGCGTAAGAATATGCGTGAATATTATTTCTATATGCGCCATTAAAATCCCGTAGATCGGTCCATATATACCGTGTTTTCATATTATGAGTAGCGCTCCAGCAAGTGTTCGGACTCTTCAAAGGGCTCGCCACCTTTGGTCTGTCTGTTGCTGTTGCGGAGGCGGTTGCCGGTGGTCGGCACGGGCTTCTCGAGGCGGAGTGCCCAGAGGAGCAGGTCCTCGGCGGGGAGAAGGATGAGCCAGATCTTGTTGATCAGGAAGCAGATGGCGACGGAGACCATGGCAACGGTCGCATCGAGCCAGTAGTGGTTGGCTGTGGCGACAATCACAGAGAGCACCAGCAAAGGGTACAGAATGGCGAGTGTGACAAAGAACCCGGTCGAAACCATCGACCGCAGGGTTCTGCGTCCACCCTGGAAGATGGACCAGAAGTTCGAGTGGTACATGAACGTGGCGCCGATGCAGAAGGCGTAGGTGAAGTGCAGACTGGGCATCGCCGCCAGCTGGTTGACCATCTTTCCTCCGACCCAAACACTCTCGGCATGTTCCTGGCGCACGGTATCATGGAAGTTGAAGGACTCGGGGAGCAGTCGCGGAGGCATGCAGGGAAAGAAGCAGAAGACCATAAAGGCGGAGAAGTTTCCTAGCGTCATTGTGCGGCGGACAATCGCGAATCGCTCGAAATCGGGGGCCGCCCAGTAGTACCAAGAAATGAAGCTAAAAAGGTCAGCGAAGCCTAGCATTAGGGGCACGGGAACTTACGCGACAGTTCCCGGAATGTGGACCAGGGAGTAGATGCGATTAAAGAAGGTCATCCAGCCTTGGTGGTTGTTGAGGAAGAAAGCTTGGAAGTCGGACTCTTCAATCGGGAAGAAAATGCTAAAGATAGACCGGTGTTCAATGTCGAGGATTCCGATTCCATGATCCTGTGCAAGCTGCACCACGTCCGTTCCTGCGGGAGAAAGCGCCTGCGCAACGGCTTTGGTACAAGAGTAGAAAGCGTAGTTGAGGACCCAGTAGAACATCTCCACCAAGAAAGGCAGCTTCTGCAGAATGCGGCTGTGAATATGGTGGGCGAAGCGGGAGGAGTTCGGTGTCCTGATCACAAACCAACCGTATACGCGTCGCTTGGGCTCGTGAGGGTTCTTGCGGGATTGTTCGTCGCGGAGGGGAACGGAGGTGGCTTCGACGTCGGATTTGAGGAGTTCTCGCTCGGCCAGTGGATCACGGTTCTTGTCGAAGATTTTGTAGTGTCGGGTACGATTGAAGACGAGGGAAGCGACCATAATGCTCACGACGATCTAGAAGACATACACGTTAGTCCGAGTCAGGGAAGCAGCGATCAACCGGAGAGACGTACGATCGGTTCGACCCATGAGTGAGAGGCGAACTGGGGTTTCCCCAGATCGATCTTCTGAGTCGAGTTGGTCGACATTTTGGCGATTGAAAGAAGAGAGTAGGGTGAACGAGCTTCAAATCATAAGATCACCGCTGGATAGGCAGGCCGATTGCGTTGCGGAGGAGCCGGCGAGCGACGGGCGACTGTGACCAGAGTCTGCACGTGAGGTGAGAAAGGGGCGCGAAAAAGAGGGACGAGAACGATTCCAGGATTCTGTGAGGACCCCTTGACACGAGAAAGCACGCAAAAGGGCAAAGAGAGTGCCCTGAAAAGAGTGCAGCGCAACAGCAAAAGGGGGAGGAGACGAAGGAGGAAAGATGGCGGCTGGAGAAGAGAGGAGAGGAATTTGGTGTGCCAATAATTCAAGTTTCAGGATTCGGGCCCAGCACAGCGCATCGCGCTCAGCCTCATCACTGCAGAACCACACAACCGTTTCATCTCTTCTTTCTATACGATTATCGATTAAACGGTATCTACTGTCACTACGCATAAGTTTACTGTTCCTTCCAATACTGTTCACCCCAGATTCTCGCTGCTTCCGCTGCTGTTCCTGCTGGTCTTTTGGGAAAGAAGTCAGGAGACCGCCCGACCAAATCGCCACGGAACCAGGGATTTCAGGAGAGATCGTCGCGGAACGCCCGGAAGCCAGAGTCGATTCCTGCGATTGGCTTCGGCCAGGATCTCGTCTCCGCAGTCGCTGACGGATACGGAAGCGGTCGCGCGACTCGCCCACCAAGCCTCTGCCAAGCCTGGCGCAATCTGGTCATCGCCGTGTTGCATGGCAGAGTTTCTGCTGGTGATGGGCAAGAGGGAATGATCTGAGAGAAATCAAGATGGAAATCTGGTAATATCATCTCTCGCTCGTCTTCCGCCTTCCATGAAATGCCTCCAGTCCTCCTGATCGGCGAAAACGCTGGTCCTCCGCTTTCGTGTTTGGTCACGTGATGTCATCATTGAGTGACCCTGATGCACCATTAACATCAAAGGGTGAGGCATAGCGCAGTTTCTCAGCTAATATCGGGCTGGCTGCTCTTGACCGACTGTAGAAGCTGTTGATCTAATTTGGTTCATCGTGCGCTTGGTCCCGTCGGAACAAGCGAAGCCACAACTTGTGGTTGCTGCGCAACTATATATTTGGCTCAAGCTACCGCAGATTATTCACCGTGGCTACGTCCTTTCTAGGGTCCGTCTTACGCATAATGGTAAGCCGCAATATCGAAGCTCACCTTGAGCCGGAGCTGGGATTTATGTGAGGAATTTTCAGTCCATTGTTTTTGGACCACTGAACCGGGAGAGAAGCTCGCTGCGGTGTAGATGGTCATACAGAGGACTGAGGAAGAGGTAAGCTCCTACCAGATGTCTGCTAGATGAAGCTCAGCTACATGAAAGAAACGTGTGAATGTGCTAGAGCATTCTGCGAGACGAAAAGCTGCAAGTAACAGTATGTCAGAGGCGACACTCACAGTACTTAGGGGGTTGCTATCTGAGTGAGGAAGCGATTCATGGCCAACCCAGGACTCGGCCATAGTACTCGCCCATGTTGGAAAATCTGAAGGAAACGAGTACAAAAGTTGAGGGAGGCGACTTTGCCTCACCCGGCCACTGATTTATAATAAACCTTGATTGTTCGTGCCTTCGTCCTGCTTGGCGAATAACCTTTTGACAGCACTCTGCTTCAGAAGCACCACACCTTTCACGAATCATGTCACAGAAGCTTCCGCTGGAGCTGTGGCTCCTAATTGCGGAATACCTCGGGCACGATCAACGTGCATGAGAAACATGTACAATACTCATCTCAAGAGAATTTCAAAGTCTTCTGACCTGGCACATGCCGAGAAACCTCTACGCGACGAAAGAAAAACATCTACTTAAGGAACACTGCATGAGATCTATCCAAGCACAACCTGTTCATCCCAGCGACCCAACCCATCAAGCATCCTGATATCCTCCACTCCCGAAGTCCTCCTAA
This sequence comes from Aspergillus pseudodeflectus, assembly GCF_044049435.1. NCBI lineage: Eukaryota > Fungi > Ascomycota > Eurotiomycetes > Eurotiales > Aspergillaceae > Aspergillus > Aspergillus pseudodeflectus. The sequence goes on along the minus strand of NW_027263806.1, from coordinate 110,211 downwards.
CCCCTCTAGTAATCTCCCTCGTCCTCGTCGGAACTTCATCAAGCACAACCCTCGTCTCCGCGTCCCTGACAATCCCCCGACTAACCCTCGCAAACTCCCCCCTCCCATCGGCAGGATACGACGCCGTAACCGTCACCCGCGTCGCAGTCTGCACAACCGAACTCTCAACCTCCCACTCCGTCACAACAGCAACTTCTTCCCCCTCCCCACCGTCCTCATCGACATCGACGTAGTGCACGTGAACCTCCTCGTACCAGTATACCGTTTGCTCGTAACAGATATCTGCTGTAATGCTGAAGCAGGCTCGACCCTCCGGACAGCAGCGGATTGAGCCGTCGTGGACGAAGCAGTAGTCGCCGGGGAGGCAGTGATCGGAAGCGGAGCAGCGGGTGTTGTCCAGGTGGGGTTCTTCGGCGAAGATTGTGTCTGTGTCTACTTGCATGGTTAGGACTGTTCGCTGGGGTTATGTGGGAGAGACGGTGGGTGGGTATGCGGACCTGGGAGGGAGGTTGGTGGAGGGATGCTTCCGCCGTAGGAGAAAGTCTTTGTGAAGAGGTTACGGCTGTATGATGAGGATGTGTCGATGTCCATGGTGTGGGTGGGATTGTCGACGGTGTCTTGGTCGTTGCCGAGCGCGGCGGAGGTGAGAGAGAGAAGGTAGAGGAGGGTGCGATGGAGCGACATGGTTGATTTTCGGGACGCCATATCAAGTGGGATTCGAAGAGCGATGACGATTTGAAGCAAACAAGAGCAGTCTGACGAGGTCGAGGTCAAGGTTGAGATTAAGAGAGCTCCTATATACCCGAGACTCGCTTTGTCCAGACTTCTTTCACCACCATCGCGACTAAACCCAAACCAACAAATCTATAAATAAAGCACCCGATTCTTTTTGCTTTCTCATGAACATTAAGCACACATAGTCGAAACTACAATCAAAACCAAACCAACCCAACATCATTCCAAATTTCCAAGCGCTGAACTCCACCGCCTGCAGACTATTCATGCAGCCGCAAGGATCGGCCCGCCCCCAGCGGCTGCGCACGGGAAGGACCAGACGGATTTCTATGGTCCTTCACAAAGAGGTCTCGAACTAAGGCCATGTCTCCCGGTCGGCGCTTCGAACAAGGCTGGGTAGGCTGCGTTGTGGTTGGTGGGCACGCAGGGCCTGGATGGTGTTTGCCGCCGGGGGCGCTGATCGGCCATGTCGATGCAGGTGATGGTGTCACCCTCCAGCGCTTAGAGCCAACAGATGGACAGACAAAGTACTTCTTCTGTATTATGTGCATTATGCAGCTCGAGGCTACTTCCGACAAGCCGACGATCCAACAATCCAACCAACTATTATATACACGCATCCACTCAGAACTAATCACCATCCAACAGCGGCTAAATCAATCACTGGAATCAAGGAAAAGCCCACCCCCCAGTATGGGTACTAAAGAACCCATCCCCATCAACCTTGGCCTTGAGCGTCTTCAACTTCTCATACCCACCATACGTAACCAACGGATTCTGATCGTACGTCGCATCATTAATAAACAGCGGCAACCCCTCGGCCGGCGGGACAGCCTCAACAAGCTCCTTGAAACTCGCCTGTGCCTCCTTGAGCGCCTTGTCCGAAAGCAGCGGCGACGCCGTGAGCAGGTAGTTGACCCAGTACCACGGCCCATCGGGCATCTGCATGGCGTTGCCGCCGAAGTTTGCGTTTGAGGCGTCGGTTAGGGATTTGGGGACAGGTTGGATGTCCAGAGATGTGAGGAGGTATTTGCCCTTGTTGTTGTTGCCCCATTCGCGCCATTTGGCGTAAAGAGTGGCCAACGTGTCGATTCCCGCGTCTGTTCCTTGCTGAACTGTAACCCGGAATGTGTTCCGGCCCTTGCTCACCTCGGCGCTTCCAGGAATCGGCATGTTCACGACCCCGTTATAATCGAGGTGTCCAAGCGTGTTAACAAGGTGCGGGATATCCGTAAAGTTCTTAAATGCCCCCTTGTCATCCTCGCCATCATACACAAGGAACATGACAATCGCCTCGTCGAGGTTCAGATTCAGATCGGGCGTCGGGAGCTTCATGTACGTGCCGATAATCGCAGCCTTGGGGTCCTCGTTGTACTGAATAAAGTCGCTGATCGCGTCCAGAACAGCCGGGTTCTGCTGGAAGAGATACACGACGATCCCCGCGTAGAATGTCCCCGCCGGGTGCGATTGGACTGTGTATCTCGTCACGACGCCGTAGGCGTTCCCGCCCCCGCCGCGGAGACCGTAGAAGAGGTCTGGGTTCTGGGTCTCGGACGCGATGACGATTTCCCCGGAGGGGAGGACGACTTCGAGCTCGCGGAAGGAGTCACATGCGAGTCCGTACTGGCTCGAGAGATACGACAGCCCGCCGGAAAGCGCGAGGCCAGTGCCTACACCCGCGAGGCGCGCACCCACGACCGTCCGGTTCCACTGCAGGAAGTACTCATAAACGTCCCCGAACGTGCCCCCAGGCCCATACGTCGCGAGCTCCGTGGCGGGGTCGTACGATTTCGCATTCAATTCAGTCAGGTCGATGAGAACGCCCTTGTCGACGGAGGAGAAGAAGTCATTGGGGTTGTGGCCGCCCGCCTTGATCGCGAAGCGCGAGTCCGAGGCGCGGATTGCCTTGATTGCGATGGAGACGTCTTCGGCGCTTGTTGGGTATACGATGCAGCTGGGTTTGTATTTGCTTTGCTCTGTGTTGAAATAGGAGGTTATCGTGCGGATGTAGTCGATGCTGAGGACGCTGGAGACGACGGTTTTTTTGCCCAGGGTTTGTGTGAGGTTTCCGCATGCGTTGGGACCCGGGCCGGTGGGTTTGAGCAAGGCGGACGCTGGGGTTGAGAGGAGGAGGGCGAAGGCGCTGAGGGCCGAGAGGCTGAGGTTGTGCAACATTTTGAGTCCCTGACAGTGGCCACTAGAGCGCGAGATAATGTCGCACAGAGCCGCGTGGGTTTCCAACAGTCTAAGTATGCAAAGGGGTCGAGGATAGGCTCTTAAATAGGCCGAGCGATCAGCCGTTTTCAAGTCCGACAGCGACACATCTCCGCCGAGTCAGGGACGCAAAATGAATTGATTAATTCCATCTTATTTTAGATCCATCCATCCCAAGCCAATCTTCGAGTCGAGCTCGAACCACAGAATCCCAGCCAGTCATGGCGGCGGATTCAAAGAGCTCCCCATCTTTGGACCGGAGAATACGCATTACGCAGTGCTTGGCAGGGACAGACGGGCCAGCGAAAAGCAGTGCAGAAAATTGAGGAATGCCGCAGACCCACCGGCTAGCGGCCGTCCGCAAAAAGGGATCATCGTGCAGCGTATAGATTGCCTTCTCATTGGTGGGAGTTGAACGTGCTGCAGGGGCTCATGCTAGCGCTTGCCACGAGGTCAGCTCGGCTGGGCTTGCTGAATCAAAATTGCTCATCTGGAACTTCAAGGGATAAAGTAGTCTAACTGCCTTGGAAGTTGTCGGTCAAGCGGCCATGAGGAGCCGGTCAGCCCTGTGATCGTTCGTTTGGGCTCCGCTTCCCAGGTGGAGCAAGCTGGGGCGAGTTCTCCAGCTCTCCACTGTGACCTAAAGATCTAGTATACGCAACACAAGACTATTCAAGAGTAAGTTTAACAACCGGATTATGCTATATATGTCAAGCTCAGGCTGCATCAAAGCTAGATTGCTTCTCGTAGAGAACAGCCTGTGATTGGATCATCTATCTGGGGCTTCACGTGCATCCCCGTGGGGTGGAGTGGGCTACATGACTCGGACATCAAAGATTCAAGACGCGGAGAACGGCGCATGTATGAGCTTGACCGGGCGACCTCGACTTTTGCCTCTGGCCGGTATGTAATCGACATTTTCGGATCTGCCATGCCACGTATACGCCTCGGTAAATGCACAATCCCAATCACAGAGCCAGCAGCTGCGCCATAACCGACACCAAAACTCCAAAATCCCAAGAACAAAAGAAAATGTGCAAGTCAAGAATGTATAAACGTCTGCATCTCCCGCCGCACCTCAATCTCCTCGTGAACCATAATCAAATCCTGGCTCTCCCCACCACTATGGTTGTCCCAGCGCATGAGGACCGGTTTTGGAGTCGTCGGTCCCTTGCTATCGTTGAATATCGAGATTGAATTTCCAAATCGGTGACTCTGATTGTTCCGTAACTGGCCTTGCGACTTTGTTCTCGATCGCGAGGACCCGTCGAGTTCGAGACTGTAGCCGTTGTTGTAGGTTGTTCGGGTGCGTTTTTTGCGGAGGGTTATGATCGGCCGGAGGCGCGGGATTGAGACTGTGACGATTATGACGGTTCCTTCAGTTCTATAGGCTTGTTGTTAGTTCCGGGTGCAAGATTCATGGAGGAGAGAAAGGCGGGTAAAGTGCTTACAGGAACCATATTGACCACATTGCGTAGGCGTCTGGTCGAACATGGATTAGCTGGTTATTTCTGATGGAGGCCAAGGGAGTACATACAGCTAAACGATGAGGAATTCATCAATTGAAGCTGGATAGTCTTGAGGATGGCTGCAACCATTGCTCTGTTATCCATGTCAGCAATCGGCAAGCTATCGTCGCCGGGCGTCTGAGTCATACAATGAGCTTAGTGATAAAATCCCACACAGCGCAATCTTGGTCTGCAGCCGGAGTTTAAGATTGATAATGACCAGCAGGCCAAGCACTATAAGGAGAAGATCGGTAAAGGCGTTGAATGCTGCGATGGAGACATCAGCTTCACCGACAACCAAGACAACCACAACAACACCATCCTCCAACAGGCAGGAGCGCAACATACCTCCCTGAAAATACCCATACCGCTGCACCACCATCGCATCCCGACACGCGGTGGGGACAAGCAAGGGATCCCACAACGCACTCGCGGGCTTGCACTGCGTAAACTGCAAGATAATCGGAATGACGTTAATAAGCACCTGCAGCGCCACAAGTCCCCAAAGCAGCTTTCGGCGCAGCGCGTGTACAGTCAAGACGGTGTTCTGTAGAAAGAGTATAAACGAGATCCGGCCGAGCATGGGACCCAACACGCCAAAGGGCATCGAGATCATGGCGTATTTGAGCGTGTTGATTATGCGCGGGCGGTCGAGCATTAATTCTGCGAGAGTTTGGCCTAGGCCCCAGTGCGTTGAGGCTGTGACGAGGCCGGAGGAGATGGCTTGCATTATCTTTTTATTACCATATCGGTTAGCGAATGTTAGAGGGCAAGTGATGAGCGAGAGAGAGGGAGGGGAGGTGGTAGCGCACCCAAGCCCCAATCATCACAACATCATCGACAAACGGCCGTCGAACAACGAGGAGCTGCGAGTACGCTCTCAGCGCGATCACGACAGTGCATATCCCGAATTCGACCCAAATGACCAAGTACAGCGCCAATGCAGGAACCGTCCGGACATCGTCGCTAAAGTCCATGATGCGCGTGCGCAGAGACAATCTGCGTTTTGCGAAGGTTCAATGCTGCAGTTCGGCTCACTTCATGCGGAAAGGTCGAGGAGATGATACATCAGAACGCGGGGAGGGTTAACATAAATCAGAAACGAAAGGAACTGCTGGGGAACGAAACAAAACGATCAGACCCGTTCGAAACGTCGGCGACAGTGTCAATGGCATTGTGGGGAGCAGGCAGGGCATCGAGAAACGAGACCTATGGGGGAAACCGGATGTGCAAACTCTGCCAGAGCTCGCTTTCAGCTTCAGCCCTCAAAGTCCACCGTTGACAGCGGGGTCTCGTCCTCCGGCGTAATCTGGTGGCGTAGTCTCTAAAGCATGGGCCATCACTAGTCTGTGTGATGTTATCATGTTAGCAAAGACCCCAGGGCCAAGTGAAACAGCAGCTGCCGTACAGCGTTGCGCCTGATTGGCCGTGCAGGGGTCCAAAAGCCATCCTCCCAATGCCGCCCAGGGGCTTTTTCGTTATGCCACCAATCACGGGGGCTCGCTCGCCTCGCTGGGTAAAAGTTCCTCGGCAGGATCCTGCGCTAGATCCAGAGGCTCTATACGACGCGTGGAGTATAGGGTCTGAGCGCGGGGAGTCGCCGACCACGGCAACGGCGGGGCCGAGGGGGGAACTTTGGATCGCTGGTAGTACTCCTCCGGCAGTTATTCGCCAGGAACAAAGTTGTGGATGTCATGTTGGAGTTCATTTCCCCACAGGGACCGGTTCCGTGGATTTGTCTAGGGAAAGACGGGGATCTTTCCTTGGTTGGGAGATCTGCTGTTTGCGGATGTTGTAAAAAAGTTTGAAGATACAGGGCTGATAGCATTCAACTGAACTATTCCCGTAATGAGGGAGCTGCCGATACGGATGTCGATGATGTTGAGTGTTGAGAAGAGGAACCAAAGCGGATCGAGGTTTTTAGGTCGTCAGCGGTCATTCGCGCTTGGAAGTGAGCTCATTCAGAGTAGTAGATATAACCCAGAGATCCCGCTAATCCAAGCTTTATTTGAACAGTATCTTAGGAGCAATGGCACTATTGAATTTTGTTATGGGAGTGTGCCTTACATATCGGTGTCTAGAAATACTTGGCTGAACTCTTTGGACCTTTACTAGTAGGTAGTAGCCTGATGTCCTAGAAGAGACCCGGCAATCAATGCGCAAACTTGCAAATACCGAGGCACACTCTTGTAATAGAATTGGGCTCTAGGGAGCGTACATCTAGATTAAACATTAAATATTAAGCGCTACTAGTAATTCTTCCGCGGCTTATTATGATACGAAAGGTACTTCCTCCCATTCCTCACCCTCATCGGCCCCCCGAGACCGAGTACACCCACGTCTTCGCTCTCAGGCATTTGGTCTCCAATCCATCCGGGCACGGCATCCAGCTCTTTGACCATACCGGTCTTGTGGACCATCCACAAGGGTACATGTTTTGCAATCGAGGCGCCAATCCGCATGATCGCGAACGAATCGAGCCGCTTTGTCCATCGCGGTGTCCAGGCCGCATAGACACCGAGCGCGAGGAGGGATAGGACATGAATTCCGAGAAGAGTAGAGATGACGACGATGCCGACCTGCGAGATGACGGGTTTCTCCCGATCCACACCCATGTCAAGGCTGACAGAGAAACGGTCGAGATAGGAATCTGGCTCCACAGGGCCCTGATCCATCCAGGCTTTGTGTGAAAGATAGGCGGCGGCCGTAAACGCATTCGCCAGTTGTGGGGCATCAGCTTGGAAAGTACGCAGCCATTCTGCGACTACATCGCGGACGTCGGAGCCGTTTGCGCCTCCCTGGGAGTTGGAAATGCAGTTGCCAAACCTGGTGCTGCCTGACAGGAAATGGCCCAGGGGGGCCAGGTGGTTACAGGCGCTCATTCCGTCAGGATACGGCGAGTCGCTGCTGAAGTCGGGCAAGATGGTGCCTGCGTAGGCTTCTGGTTGGCGCGCACGCGTTTCGATGAATGAACCGTCGCCGAAGAGAGCCATGGCGATCACGAGAAGTGGGCCCTTGTGTTGAACTTCCTGGAGAAGATCGGTAGCGGAGGTGATCTTGGTGGTGCGCCGCGCCTTGCTGTTGGGATTTCTGGCAAAAAGTTAACCAACAGTCAGCGAACACAAGGAGGATGCTTACCTGATACCGTCTTGATCTTGACATTGATCATCGCAGAGCTCGGTGGGGTCTTTATCCAACAAGGACCCGGGGATGCCGTCGTTCATGTAATTCGGCAGCTCGAAGTACCCCGTCGTCGTGTCGAGGGTCACGCGAAAAAAGTCTCGTCTTGGAGGAAGACCACCATAGTGGTCCAACCGGACCTCGAGATAAAGCTCCTCGGAGAAACTGTACCGGTCGCGAGTGGGCGTCCATGGCGATTGCGTGACATCGGCAGGCATGCAGGCCCTTAGACCCCAGGTCAGCAGCATGTCGCTAGTGGGAGTATACAGACTGGTGTTGGTGTACTCGACGAAGAACGCGTTGGCAGTCTGGTCGCAGCCATCGGGAAAGTTGGCTTGTTCAATCTCTTCACACCGAGCTGTCGAGTTGACCCGAGGCAGGAACTGGCGAATCAGCCCGGTGTTGAAACCGCTGGGCAATTCGGCGAAGAATGGATCAGGCATCTCCGAGATGTTGCCAAAGGTCGCTCCCTGCCCCACGCAGATATATGGGGCACAAGCACTAGCATTACCGTCTCTTGTCCAGAGATGAGCGTGTCTGTCACTAGGGCTCGCTGTGTCAAGGGCGGCACGCGTTTTGATCGTGACAATGTTGTTATCCTTCGAGGGTGTGTAACGCGACGACTCGCCGAACTGCGTGGGGAGATCAATCAGATACCCTGTGCCCTGAATGGTAGTCGGCGTCTTGACAACCTCCGACGACAGGAAGACGGACTGTAGCGGCGAGATGACCAGACCAAGCAGGTTCACCACGATGGCGGATAGCAGAAAAGAGCTCCCGTACCGGCTCCATTGAAAGTTCGCGATCCTTCCGTATGTCGCCCAGTCCAGCCACCCTCGGTCGGCGAGGGCCATCAATTGCGGGATCGTGAGTCGTTCCTGACGCTGCATGAAGACCACTGCTGCGCTGGCGCAAACGGCGGAGGTCAGAGGCAGCGTGACGACACTGGCGATGGCTTGGATAATTCGAGCCGCATAGTACCAGCGCTCACTTCTCTCGTAGGGCACCTGTGTCTCCGCGTAATACCGGTGGTAGTTGGTGTCGTCTCCGGTACGGGCCCCGTAGCGATCGCCGCCAATGGGATGGTTGTTCAAAAGGCAAATGACTACCCAAGGCGCGAGGGTAATGGCAGCGTAGAACAGCGCGAGGAGGAGGGCATGGCGTGAGCGGGGGTGGAGTTCCAAACTCGTGGGATCCTTTGGGGGATGATAGTCTGGAGGCGCGTCATCTTCGAGGATACTCGGCGGCCGATCGTGCTCAATGTCTGATAAGGCATACGCGTCGGGCGATATCCTGGGCAGAGGGCTGAGGGGGATGGAGTCGGACATGTTGAGCCCGCTGGTCGAGAGCAAAAACAAATCCACAATGTGGGTGTGAGGCTCCTATAAGCTCGCGGCTCCCGGCAGGGCTGAGCATCACACCATGATTCCTGCCTCGGCCTTTTATTGGGCACCTCGCCCTCTCTGGGCTTCAGCTGAGGTAGCATCGGTTGAACCCGCTGAAAGGCAAAGCGCAGCAAATCTCAGAGAGTCGGATTCAATTGGCCTTGTTTTGCCCAGAATTTAGAGAGATCTTCGTGATTGGGGGCCAAGGCTTCCAAGACCCTTGGGATGGGGACTGGACTCGGTCTGGACAGGGGTCACCTCGGAGTTGTCTCCGTCTGCCCTAGAGCCTACAAATAGTACCACTCGAATCCGAGGCTGCATGGGAAACAATTCCAACAGGAAGCGTTGATAATGTCCACGGTCTCTGTTTGTGTAGGAGCTGTATACCTTCAGTTGGATACTGATAGTCAGGCCCGACATTAAGAGGGTAGACAGATTGGAAATGGACACTATGGGAGGGACCCATGACCTCAAAGCAAATGAGGAGTTATACCACTACAAGCCCCCGCAGATTACGAAATAAATAGTCGCGTTAGTCACATCAACCAACAACATCAATGGATTATTCCGATTGCTCAAACACATATCTTGCAATCGAGCGCAGCCGGAAGTCTCAACGGTGTGTCTCTATGGGCCCTTGAGGTCTGTTCGGGTTTGGGTTGTGTAGAGCCTCGGATGGGGCCTCGATTTACCAAACCTTGGCATCTGAATCACATTGAACAAGATAGATTTGAGGAATATAGCAAGACTGAACTGCAGTAAATGATGGAATAGGGCAACACAAGTTTCATCAACTAATCCTTATCAACATTCAACCGCTTCTCTTTGCCCGTCTGAAACAGGGCCAGGATCCCCTCCTTCCCACACGCAGCCGCAACGTCCTATCGGCACCAAGGTTAGCATAACAACACAAGTCTCAGTCTAACATGATAGAAATGATATACGAACCACAGCCGTTCGTTGTCTATTGTCCTCCTTGAACGGATCAAGCCCCTTGGCCATGAAGTACTTGAAGGCACCTTCCTTCTCGCTCTCCTTGATGTCCACATACCGCAGATCAAAGTCGTAAAATTCGTCACTCTCTGGGAGAGTAGCACCTGCGATAACGTGCAATATAGTCTCACCGGCGTTATTCTGCGTGAAGATATCTACGCCCATCTCAATGAACTGTTCAATGACTGATAACCGTTTGAAGACGCCATGGTCGCTTTTCGCGCAGGATATATACTTGAGCAAGGGTGTTTCCCCGTCGTTATTCCGGGAATTTATATCCAGACCTAGTGAGATGAAAAACGCCATTTGTGGTAAGAATCCGGAACGCTCGTTCTTATACATGTAGGTGGCGAGATGGTGTAGGATCGTGTTGCCATTCGGATCCGGTTCGAGAGGATTGGAGCCACGCTCAATGAGGAGGTCAACAAGGGGAAATACATGGTTGGCTGCAGCAGTGTGGAAGGGGGTGTATCCCTTGGTATTTCGTTGTCTGATCAGGTCCGGCTTTCGATCAAGCACGAATGATATCGGCTCGCTCCAGGCTTCAATATTTGTGTCGCCGTACTGGTTCCCGTCTTGAGATGCTCTGAGCAGTAAATGGATGGCATTATCCCCGTTATTGTCCGTTGCTGTCATGTCCGCGCCCATCTCACACAGTTGACGAATGGCTTCTGGCGGACCGGTTTTTCTCCCTCGACTATCGAAACTATCCAGCTTTCTTTTTGAACATGCCGCAAGGAAAAGCGTCCTGCCATTGCCATCTCGCTGGTCTAAATCGAGATTCGGATGTTGAAGAAGGGGCTCGAAGAACCCTCGCTGGTATATGGCGTCGTGTATAATAATGTCCTTCGTGTTCCCGGGGCCAGTGTAAAGGAAGGGGCTGGCGCCGTGGGCCAAGAGAAGCTTCACAATCTCATGCGCCTTGTCCTTCCTCTCGGCAACTTCAAACCGCGCGTGGCAGGCATAATGGAGTGGTCGACACAGAAGTAGGTCCTTTTCTTTCTTCTTCTCCTCATCTCCAAACCAAAACCCTCGAAATCGTCTTTCTCCGTAAACCTGCTCACTGACGGACAATTCTTCTGGCTCGGCCTGCTCTGCCAATGGCTGAGGATCGGTAAATGGTTTGTTGCAGTCGATGCCTGCATCCAAGATAACCCGAACCGTATCGACATCCTGCTTGGTGATTGCAGAAAACAGTATAGGATTCGATCCTTGGTGTATATTCGCTCCATGTCTCAGCAGTAGACGCACAAGCTCGGCGTTGCCAGCTGCCAGGCCTAGTGGAGTGTTCCCTTCCTCGTCCACGAGATTAGGGTTAGCGCCGCCTTCTAACAGAATTTTGACCATCTGGTTCCGACGGTAGCCGCCTTTCAGGGCGATGTGTAGTGGTGACTCGCCCTTTCCATTACAAAGATCTGGATTGGCCCCGTGCTGCAGGAGATAGCGGACCCCTTCGGTCTGCCACCAGTAATCACCCTCTGCAAGAACGCCAATTGCAGTAGCAGACGGTAGGACTCGATTTCCCCCTTTGTAGTATTCCTCTCTGAAGCTCTGGATATTGATATCCGCATGAAAGGTCTCAACAATGACTTTCAGGAAATCCATACTGGGTGTTTTTCGTCGCACTGCATAGAGAAGAAACGGCTCCAAGGTCCTGGACTCCCGCGGTTCACCTGGCACACCATCAATCCACTTATTTTCGCTCCTCATTTTACCCAGGGTCTCAAAAAGCTCGCAAAGTCCCCAGTTCACGACGTCGTAAAGAAAGTCTTCGGGTGGTCGGCAATAGGGAGAGTCCTGTCCAGGTCTTATCAGGCTCAGGTCACAACTGGCCATCTCTTCAATTGCTTTATGTGCGCCGACATTCATGAGCCGGCGACATGTGGAAACAGCATCATAATGATTCAGATCAGAGAGGATGTCGACAACTGAGGCTTCGCTGGTATGACGAGCGGCCAAGACCAAGGTTTCGGGGCTTGTGCGGCCAATGCGACGAGGACGTCCTTGTGGAGCAGATTGCAGGATTTCTCGCTCGGTGTCCTCCAACAAGGCCGCGACCATCGCCTCATTCCTATACTCTACAGCCATCTCCAAAGGGTTTCTTCCCAGGTTATCATGGATAACAATGCTCGCCCCATGAGCCCTCAACGCAGCGATCACACCATCCACGCCAAATGTTTCTCTTGGCTGGTGTACAGCAGCATCAGGAGATTCGCGTCGATTGCGTGCAGGTATAGAGGGATCAACCTTAAAGTAAGCACAAGCATGCAGCGGAGTTTCCCCGTTGCTGTCTGGTATCTGTACGTCCGCGCCTGCTTCCAATAGGAGCGAGACAGTTTCCAGATGACCTGACAGACATGCATAGAATAGCGGGGTCTTTCCCTGGTTATCCTGTTGGTCTAGCAGAATCCCCCTTTGCGAAATCGTTAGAGTTTCTAGGAGAAGTCCCAAGGTATTGCTCTGCTTCGATATGGCAGCAATGTGGAGGACACTCTGTTGGGCATGCGTGAGAGCCGTGAGCGTCGCGCCCTTGCCGATGAGCCAGGCAACCAAATACTCCGAGGTTGCAACTGCGTCGTGGATCGGTCTTCGGCCCTCATTGTCTGGTATTTCCACAAGGGCCTCAATTGTCTTAGATGGGAATCGCTCAATGAGGTTCTCTTCATGGAGGCTTTTGCTTCCGCCAAACCTTGGCGGCTGGCGACAGCGCAGATGCAGGATAGTTTGCCCTGCATGATTCTGTGCTGTGGGGCTGAGTTCCTTGTGCTGTAGCAGCCGTTCCAGGATTCCATCATTCGAGCTCTGGGGGTATAACTTCGAGGAACGATCCATAAACCTGTGGAACAGCGTGTCTCCCCTGTAGTTTGTCTCGAGAGGATCTGCCCCAGCGCTCAAGAGGGGTTCCCATAACTTTCCACCTTCTCTGGATCGAATAGCATGGCTCAAGACACCGTTACCCTCAAAGTCAACAGCATGGACATTGGCTCCGTGGGCCAACAGATGCTTCACTCTCTCCTCATCGCCATAGCCATCACGGACGCTGATCAGCAGAATGGTCCGTCCTTTAGCATCGCGCGATTCAACATCAGCCCCGGCTGCCACAAAAGCCTTTATGTCGTATTTACTTCGGCACAGATGAAGAGGGGTCTGTCCCGCGTGGTTACGACGGCTGAGATCCGCTCCCAGATCTACCAGTTTTCTGACATTGGACTCGGATCGCTCTTGCAGGAGATGCAATGGAGTATTGCCGTTGGCATCGGGGATATTCCAGTCCGTAATATATGGAGCCAGTAGATCAACATCGAGACTGTAGTGATCTTCAAGACAGGTGTGCAGAGGGGTTTTACCATCCGATTTACGCGCAAGTGTCCATTGAGCCCCGTGGCGCATTAAAGCGTCGAGTGTGCGCTGCGAGCTCTTCTTGGGGCGAAAATGATGCAACGGCGTATCGCCACCAGGAGTGTCAGCCTCTACACTCCCTCCGTGCTGCAGGAGCTTCTCCACACCGGGTAGCCCTTTCGTCACGAAGGCCTTGAGCTCACTGCTATCAACAGTACAACCCGCGTCCAGAAGCAGATCGAGACACCTCTCGAGGAGAGCGTCGGATGCGGCGTCATGGGTGTGGAAGTGATCGCGCGACTTGGTCAAAGCCAGGAGAGCAGACTCGGCCGGCTTCCACCGGTGTGAAATGTAAATAATGTTGGAGCGCTTGGGTTTCCACTTGGGATCGCACCCCATCTTTAGTAGAAGCTGAATGATCGGAAAGTTGACCTTCTCGATGGCTCGGAACAGAGCAGTGCGTCCACGATCAGAATCAAACGACAGCCCTGGGAAGGTCACCACGAGCTCGACCAGTTGATCCCTCGAGCTAGCGATGGAGTGCTCGATGGCGTGCCAGGCATCCTTTTCTGTGAAATGAGGCATCATGGCACGGACGGATTCGATTGCTCCAGCCGAGCAGGCATACTGCAATGGGGTATGGCCCACGCTCGTCGGAGCGTTTCCGCATGGTCTGGGTGTCGGATCCCTGGTCTTGGGCGTTGTTGGGCTTACATTGACATCCATGAGAGCTTGAACAACGGCATGGTGGTTAGCCCGAGCCGCATAGTGTAGCGGTTTCATGCCATAAAAGTCCGGCTCATCCGGAGCCGCGCCGTGGCGAAGGAGAAGTTTGACTACTTCTGCATGTCCATTTTGGGCGGCCATGGCAAGAGGCGTTGTCTCAAGCTTGGTAGAAATATTGGGGTCTATGCCAGTGGCCAACAGCGTTTCGACATAATTGGCCATTCCTGCCCATGCAGCGGCGTGGATGGGTGTTACTGTAGGCACTTCAAAGTCCTTGAGCTTCATCACCGTACTTATCCAAGCAGAGAATGTGGTACTCTCAGGGCGCATCAAATCAGCCAGAAGAGCCAGGAAATCTTCATCGAGTTCCGGTATGCGACGCGTGTGATCGAACCAGGTCTTCGCAGCATAATCAGTGAACGGGTGCTTCATTTGCGCGCGTTTAAGGTCTTTAGGAAGCTCGGAATCGTTTTTATTGCCCTCCGAAAGCCCTGCTGCGGACAGATATTTTAAGCATATCTCGGCAATCAGTCGATGGGTCTCCAAAGAATCAATCACGGGGAATGCCTGCGGTCCGGCGTCTATTCTGGCTGGATCCGTCAGAAACTCTGTGAGCGAATGATGAATGATCGCAACAGTCTCGTCCTCTAGGATCTCCAAGAGGGGCCCACAGGACATGCGAGCCATTGCTTTCGTGTCGGGGTAGGTATCCTCCGACCCGCTGCCCATAGAGAGAAAGTCAAGAACAGTGGCTATCTCAAGGAGGCGCAGAGGCCGAGTCGCATGGGTGACGAGCTTCAAAATTAGGACTTGGCGGTCTTCAGGGACTGAGGCTTTTCGAGAATGTTCGGCTAGCATGTGGGTATAGAGGTCTTCGAGAGAGGCCGGGATGGAGACGAGTGACTGCCGAACAGAGTCATCAGACCAGTTCTCTGCAGAATGCTTTTCGAGAAGCTCGTTGAGCAGCAACCGTGCGTACAAGAAAGAAGGGTGGACGCGGTTGCCGACAGCCTGTTTGATCTCCGCCAACACACGTTCGCTGAGGTTGGGCTGAGCCTGGCGCAAGCGATAGTCGACAAAGATGGCAATGTCCTTATTCACCTGAGTGTTCTCCAGTCGGATCTCGAGAACAGTGGGGTCGTTCAGGGCCTTTTGAATATGGGGTAGCGGGCGGCTGGACATCACCAGGTTGACTCGGTCCGGTGCAAGCTGGCCCAGAGCGACTAGACGAGGTAAAAAGTCCGAGGTGTGGTTTGTGTCTAGCTCGTCAAGAGCATCCACAACACAGTAGACCTGTTTGAGCGAGCCAAGTGTGTCGAGGAGAATGTGCCACAACTCGTTAAAGGCCACCTCCTGGACGCGACTGGTACGCGTTCGGAGATCTTTGAGTGTTTCCTGCAGCGATGGGGAATAAGGGAGTAACTGAGCCAGCCAGTCACGAACCAGAGAATGAGGCCCATGGTTTGCCACGACAATTTGGCGAAAGAAGAAGAACAGGACGGGGATGCCCTGCGCCTTGCCCTGTTGCTGCAGGAGCGCCACAAGACGGGCAACAAGAACGCTCTTTCCCGCTCCGGCAATGGCCTTGATCCAGAGAGCGCCATGGGATGAGGAGGTCTGCCATTGACGAAATTCGGTCGTCTGCTCGATCCATTCGCCTGTTCCTGGGACCAGCCAGTTCAGGTGCTGCTGGAGCTCACTGGATTCACCAATGTAGGCTGTTGGCTCAAGCCATTTTGTGGTTGCAGCCAGTTCAGGGGTGATTTCGGTAGACGAGGGGACCTCGTTGGTGTCAACCACCACAAAGTCGTCTTCCTCCATGATGGAAATCGATCGAGTTGGAGAAAGAAGGAAAGAGCTTGGAAGGTCAGAGTCTGGGGATGCGGCTTTTACGGCAGCGCGGCACAGCCCACCCAAAGCACTCTAGCCCACTCTTGGCACGAGCCTCTGACCACTGGCAGCTGAAATACCCCTCATTGCTGCCTACCTTGGATTTTGGCCATGAAGATCCATCAGGGTACCGGTCATGGCGGTGGGGAAATTTGGTGACTCAAATGAGCTTCAATCAGCCTTGCCTTGTTGGGCGAGAATTCTCTCTCTTCGATTACGAAGTAAGGGTACCAAACGGCAATGTTTGCGCCTTGTTGCAGCCTTCATACCGAAACTATACAAGGTACCCAGGAATTGTCCCCAAACATTGCCCAAAAAAAGTTGCAGGACGATTTACAGAAACAGAAACTCGATTTAATCTACAAGATGAGCTACGCACGACATGTCAAGCTAAGCTGTCCCTCCTGTGGCATTCCAGTGTTTTCCGGGACAGTAGCCTGCGTAGGACTGCAGGATAGTCACTATTCTATAGTCTTGGTGCAAGCTACGTCTCTGTCTCCTCTCGAGATAACATCATTCCATCCAGAGCGAGACTACTCTCCGGACATCAAGACAGCCAGAGCTTGGAGCCGGACATGAAACCCGGGCGATCCCGCCCCACATTCCGAGTCAAGGGCACCAATCAAATGGCCAAACTCTAATGCTGACAGCCAAGCGGCTAACCCGATTTTGCTGCTTCGTTTCTATAAAGCCCCCCTGGAGGACGTGTCAACAGGAATGTTGCCAGTATCCCCTTGTTCCATTTCGTTTTCACTTGAACAGACACCATGGGCGGTTCTCTATCTCGCACACCTCCCTTAACCGAGGCCAATCTCCCCGACCAGAGTGGAAAGGTCTTCATAGTGACCGGGGCATCCTCGGGGTATGGCCTTATCCTCGCCACAATCCTCTACCAGCGGAACGGCAAGGTATACCTCGCAGCTCGCGACACTACCAAACTCCAGCAGATTGCAGACGACCTCAGGCAGCGCTTTCCAGCCTCCACAGGGCAAGTCCACTTCTTCCACCTCGATCTCTCGGATCTATCGACAATCAAAAGGTCCGCGGAAGAATTCCTCGCCAAAGAGGATAAACTGCATGTCCTATGGCACAATGCTGGCGTCATGATTCCGCCACAGGGCTCGAAGACGAAGCAGGGGTTCGAGTTACAGCTGGGGACAAATAATCTTGGGCCCTTTCTGCTAAACAAGTTTCTCTATCCGACTCTGGCCAAGACGGCAGCTGTCTCTCCGCCTAATTCTGTTCGTGTTGTCTGGGTGTCGGCACCCATCGTCTGGAGGGCCCCGAAGCCGGCTATTGACTTTGGTAACCTTGACTATAAGAACGACGAGGGCGCCTGGACGAAGTACGCGCGCAGCAAGGCAGGGAACGTGCTACATTCAGAAGCCCTCGCACGACGGGCCAAGGATGATGGCGTTGTGAGTGTGGTAGGTGCAAGCAACTAGGAGTAATGACGGTTGATTCTAACAAACTTAGTCAATCGACCCCGGAGTCGCCATAACCAGCCTGCAGCGGTCGATGCCCAAGCTGGTGCTCATCCTCGTCGTAAGTTCCGTGGCCCTCATTTTAGCTATAGGACAAAACCTGATCAAGTCCTCCAGCGCCTCTTTCTGGCACAGAACCCCGAGATCGGCGCCTATACCGAGTTGTATGCTGGCCTCGAAGCGGACCTCGAAGTCCAGAAACCTGAGCAGTGGGGTAAGTTGCAATAGCCATGTAGAAAAGTTCAAAGAGCTGACATCCTATAGTCGTCCCTCCAGGTAAGCTTGTAGACTGCCGCCGCGACCTCTTCGAGCAAGAAATCAGTGAGAAGTTCTGGGAATGGAGTGAAGAGCAGGTGAAGCCTTATCTATAGTCACGTGTATTTAATTTCGAGGGCCAAGAAGGAGCGACTCGTAGCGTGGAGTCAGCCCCGGTAGCCCCGCCTAATTCCGTGCTTAATTAGAGCGATTCTCCCTTTTCTTTCATCTTCAACTCCATCTAAGGTTCCGAATATGGCGACAAAAGCTATCCAGCCGTGGCAGCTGGAACGCAGACGAGAGCAGAATGCGAGGGCACAGCAACGAAGCCGTGAGCGCTCCTGCCACTGAGCGAGTGCGCATGTCTCTTCTAACCCCTGCCAAGGTGCGCGACGAAAAGCGTTGGAACAAGCCCTGAAGGATGAGAGCCCAAATCTTCAGCTAGTACCCGCGACAAGGGGACCTAGCCACGTTGGCTGCAAGGGGAAAACCGCGTGCCCGCGACCACAGCTGAAATTCGGTGACTTTCTGCACTACTTCGCTCGTCCTTCCGACCTGGACAATGTCGTCAAGATCATAGACGCCGAAGGGTTGAACATTGGCGCGGTCATCAAATACGGGCTGATATCGATGGGATACTGCCTAGACGATGCATTGTTTGATGCCAGACGGGAGGTCTGCTTCGCATGCTGGGCGTCGACGATCGAGCCTCAGATGAGTGGTCGATTCAGAATCGGCACGGCTCTACTTGCGGGCGTCCAAGTCCTCTCGCGGCTCAGAGGTCCCGCCGCGTGGTATTTTGAGATTGACGGTGGTCATGTCTCGCGAGTACCGCAGCCGCATGCGCACATGTCTGCTTTTGTAGAGATAGCTAAGCATATCGGGGTCCATGTCGAGGAGATGGCAGTCGATGGGGCAATGTCTCCGTTCACGCCAACTCGGCCATCTGTGCCGTGGTATGCTAATATACCAGAAACCGTCGAATCTCGAAGCTTTTGCTAAACTAACTGACGGCAGGACATCCCCGGACGAACTCGCAGCCCTGAAACCAGACATCCAACCCGTCCCCGAACAATTTACCATCCCCCACCACCCATACCTAGATCTAATCCCCTTCCCCACATTCCGAACTCGGGCACTGTTAGCACTCGCGCGCGGCGATCGTACATTCAGTGAAACAGACCTCTGTTTTGACCTTATGCATGGCGGTCTGCGGTGTAACGGATCGTCAGAGGTCTCGCTACACGGGCGCGGAGATGGCGCCCCGTGGGATGCCCGTAGTTGGGAAGTTACGCCGTGGTTCTATCGTAAGTGGGGAGGGTTAGTTGGGGATGAGAGTGATTTGATTTATCGGAGTAGTGCTTGGTGGTGGGCAAGGCGATGATCTTCTTGTTCATGGCGGAGTTATGGAGTTCATTGTTGTTTAGCTAATCTGACCAGAAGACTAGGAATTCATTAATCAAGAATAGTGTATCTTTCCGCTCATCCCTAACTTGAACTATGTTGGAGTCAAGTAATTCACAAACACGCTGTAGAGCCAATTCTCGATTCTATCATCTTTGCTTGAATTGTGTTAATGTAGGTATGTTAAAGCGCGCCGTGGTACCCTAGTCTACCTAAAGCTACTATATATATATTTGATGGGATGACGACGAATCCCCCTGCACACGCAGATGTTACCACAACCGAATCGTCTCTTTGATATAAAGACTGCATGCCTATATTTCCAAGTTATAACTGTGCACTACTAGAAGTCGCCGATGTCATCGCTCGCGCCTTAGGCCTACGCCTGACACTCCTACGTCCAAGTTCCGACACTCGAGCAACAAAATAAGCACCCGTCAGATCGGCAGTCTAGTTTGGAAAAATAAGCTTTGGGTGTTTCTTCGACGTCGACACTTGCAGGAGTATGCTGTTGAGCATGTTTGCGCGACAATCAGCGATGTTCTAGGTCTAAAGCTGACAAACCAGGTGGGCGACGTCGACACTCGATTCAGGTTCTGACATTCTTACAAACTAGATGTATCGGGGTCCCCTATCCCAATCTTATTGGCTGCAGCGAGTGAGCGTTTGCAAAGAAAAGCATCACCTGCGCAATGACTGTAATGGTGGTGGGTATGGTATTAAGAAGTTGTATAGATGTTTGTTGAGTTCGAGACCCCGTACGCGGCCAGATTGTGACTGACAAGCCTTGGCCGAACCGACTCAGGTCGCGATCACCGTCAGTGGCCATTCAATCCATTCTCTCCGCTCCTCACCCAGAATCACGTCGGCCATCGCCACGAAATGTTCAGACAGTCGATGTGTCCACCATTTACCGGCGCACGCCCTGTCAAGTACGATGGCAAAGTGTGCGAGCACAACCATCGCGTATTGATTCCCCTCTTCCAGTAGGTTAAGGAAGTCGGGCGACAGTCGAATGTACCATGTAAATACACTGGGCGCGTCGTACAAGTGGCCGGCACATAATTGTTGGTGAATGTTCGCCAGGTCATTTCTTCGAGTACTGAGCGTGCCTGCCTCGGTATCCTCTGGTGGGAGGACGGTCAACTGGGTCACCATGGCAAAGGTATCTCGGAGACACGCTAGAGAACTAGATAGGGCAGATGATTGTGCCAATGTGATTGTAGGGTCGTCTTCCCACAGCCGGGGCAATTTCGCGAGGTGCACGTCCTCCACACGGATCCATTCCACCGAGGCGTCGCTCAGTGTTGGAGGGAGGTATCGTCGAATCGCAGCCGCCATCGGGCCAGCTGATATCCAGTGCTGGCAACGCCAAAAGATTCCAAAGATATTCTGGATACTCTGCGCGACCCGTGCAGCTGTAGTTCCCAGAGCTCGGACCGTCTTCTCGTCAATGCGTGGCTGACCCCGAGCACTTTGAAGGAGAGCGCCGGATTCTTCGCTAGAATTCGCAAAGGTAAAGAGTACCACAAACATGGCGAAGCTGAAGAGCGGCGTGGAGTTTTCCGCGGTAATATTCTTGATCGTCTCGGAGTAGCCCGGAAGCGCTTGGTTAAGGTGGTATGCACTCTCTGCGAGAAGTTTCTTCGACGTCCCTTGGGGCGAGATGGTGGCGAGGTGGATGTAGGCGATGCTCATAAGGCCGTGACCAACGAAAGGAAAGGAGATTGCTAGACTCGGGATGAATTCTCGGTATAGTGGCTCTATGGAGACCGGCTGGGCGAGGCTTGTAGACGTATAGATCTGAAAGTGGCAGTACAGCTCCAGGTCGCGCGAATTGCTGCGACAAAAGGGCATGTCTACCCCAGGACCAGATACCCTTGCGGGGACGCCAAGTGGACTTGAAGCATTGCCGACCGTGGTAATTCTCGACAATTGCTGATTTTTCAAGGTAGGCTCGAGGCTCCTGAATGAGCATTCGACCGACCGCTGGGTGCAGTTGCCGCAGACTGGCTTCTTCTCATCACACTGCAATAATTAAGCCTCTTTTTCAAGCAATGATGGAAGATCGAGTACCTTGATTCTCCGCCTTTTACACGGGGCACACCCGTACCGCGACTTATGGTGAAATCGGCGCCCCTTTGTGGCGGGTGGAGGCGTGTTGGTCATGGCGGAGACTGTAGGATCTCTTCATTATCACAGGGCTGGAGATGCGATCATTTCCAACGGCTACGTCGATCAGGGTTCAATGGCAGCAATTGAGTCAAGAACCCTGACTCTGAACTATCCAGAGGTTCTTATAAGGTCAGAATTAAGGCTGTCAGTCGCAATCAAACAGAGTTCCAAGGCGGCGGCCTGAACACCGTGGCAATTTCTCAGTGTAGCTAATTTTTGGCAGTCGGTCAGCCCTAGTTGGAGGCAATCAACCGAGGATCCTGCTGAGTTTGGCATCCTGGGCGAGATTCCAAGGATGAATCTCACTGTGGCTGTTTCACATGACGCCCCGAGACCGGACGCAGCCAATGGCCGGTTGCGTCAAGGATAAATGCGAAACCTCAGGCGCCAGGGCAACGAACGGGGATTAGGACGAATGATGAACAATCACATTCCAGATTTCCAAGTTCCGCGGCGAATGAGCCAAAAGCGTGGCTGCGGTTCAAATGCCGACGAGCACAATCACAGCTAATACTCGGAGGCAAATTCTTCCGGTTCCGGAACATGGTTGTTCCGCACCGGGCCGACCTCCCCAAAGCAGTTAGCGGGGTGGCCTGTGGCCAAGAGCGCCAATGCCGACAAGCCTCGCCGAGTCGCCGCCTCGCCCAAGATTCTGCGAAGCCTCAGGTTCACCTCTGGTCATCTAGTTCATCAGGAAAAAGGAATCCCCTTTGCTTTCTATCGATGTGCATTCAGCCAAGGATCACAGAGTACTTGAACTCTCGCTTAGCTGTGACTTCGGCCATCTTCCGGGCCCAGGGCTAAGCGCTTTTCCCAGTTCTGTGCAAAAACTGGAGCTTTCGGCCCGCATGGCCAACCGGGGGTTCCATCGCGGCCTCTGTGACTGGCCAACTTCGGCCCGATTTGTGGGATTCGCCCTGCGTTTCGACGGCCGCTGCTTACCGGCAAAGTCTTCCCCATGGTAGAGCACTTAACCTGCCCCTGCGGCAGAGCTTTTCGGGCCCCGAGCCCTCCATGACGCGGATAAGAGAGCGATGGCTGGGGAGAACACTCCCCCGGACGAGATCCCCTCGTCTGGATTGAGTAATGACTCTGCGGTGAGCTTCTTACGGTTGACGTGTGAGCTGCTCAGCGTATCGCAGGCTGGCGATTCCTCAGGATGCCCCGGATGTCCTGCTGGCGAACCCCAAGGAATTGTGGAGAGGGCTGGAGTAGCGAAACCCCGAAGTTTCTGCGGATGCATACTTTTTAGAAGCTCCTCCCACTCTTGAAAAATCTCTTTCCACGACTTTACGCCTTTCTCTCTCGCACCGTGTCTGTATACTCGCAGTCATGGGTCTCCTCACACTCGTCGAAGACCGGCCCACGCCAAAGGCCGTTTACAACTGGCGAATCTACGTCCTGGCCCTTATCGCATCATGTGGTTCCAACATGATCGGATATACCTCTGCCTTTATCGGTACGACCATTACTTTGGCCTCGTTTGAAAGCGAATTCGGCCTCGATGAAATGTCAACGGATCATGTCGATCTCATCAGCGAGAACATCGTGTCGCTTTTCATCGCCGGCGCCTTTTTCGGGGCAATTTTCACATATGCACTTGGTCATTTCTGGGGGCGCAAATGGAGCTTGGTCATTGCCTCCGCTGTCTTTACCCTTGGAGCTGGCCTCCAGTGCGGGTCAAAGGGCTCAAGTGGCCTTGGTATCATGTATGCAGGTCGTGTTCTGTCTGGTCTAGGGACCGGTGTGGCATCGAACATCATCCCCATCTACATTTCCGAACTCGCGCCTCCTGCCATTCGAGGACGTTTGGTCGGTCTTTATGAATTGGGCTGGCAAGTTGGTGGACTCGTCGGGTTCTGGATCAACGTGAGTTTCCTTTCATCAGCTTGCCGACGATAGCTAACAGTATCTCTGTAGTACGGAGTCGAAATGCACATGGCACCTACGCACCAACAATGGATCATTCCCTTTGCTGTCCAGATCATCCCTGCCGGACTCCTTTTCGTGGGAGCCCTGTGGATCAAAGAGTCGCCTCGCTGGCTCTTCCTGAAGGGCCGACGGACCAAGGCCATGCAGAACCTCACATGGATCCGTCAGCTCGATGAGACGGACATCTACATTACCGAAGAGGTCGCCGCCATCGACCAGGCATTGGAAGAACAAATCGCTACTGTCGGCATTGGTTTCTGGAAGCCGTTCAAGGCTGTTTCCGCACGCCCAGCGATCATGTACCGACTGTTCCTCGGCTGCATGCTCTTCTTCTGGCAAAACGGATCTGGCATTAACGCCATCAACTACTATAGTCCGACCATCTTCACCAGCATCGGTGTGTCTGATTCGGATGTCGGCTGGATGACTGGTATTTTCGGCGTTATCAAGGCTGTCATGACCTTCGTCTGGCTCCTGTTCCTCGTTGATCAGCTCGGTCGACGAAACTTGCTGCTAGGCGGTGCAGTCACCGGTTCTATTTGCATGTGGGTGATTGGATCTTACATCTGCGTTGTTCGCCCGGAGGATAACCCGACCGACAAGTTGAACGGGGGTGGCATTGCTGCAATCTTCTTTTTCTACCTGTGGACTGTGAGTATACGTCCCTTCTTCCTGTGGAAGTTTGCTCTAACATGACCAGGCTGTCTACACTCCTACCTGGAACGGAACTCCCTGGGTCATCAACTCGGTACGTGCCTAAACTGTCCCCTGCACATCATCTATTCGCTAATCCGTGTACAGGAATTCTTCGACCCCAACATCCGCTCCCTCGCCCAAGCCGCCACAACAGCCAGCAACTGGCTCTTCAACTTCCTCGTCTCGCGCTTCACAAAGCAAATGTTCGCAACCATGCACTACGGCGTTTACTTCTTCTTCGCCGCCCTCTCCTTCCTCGCCTTCTTCTTCGCGTTCTTCCTCATCCCCGAGACTAGCGGTATCCCTCTCGAAGCAGTCGACAGACTCTTTGAGATCAAGCCCATCTGGAAGGCACATTCTAAGTTGAAGGCACAGCTCAAGGAGGATGAAGAGCAGTTCCGCTTTGAGATTAAGGAGGGGGTCTTTGGGAAGGATAACGAGACACCTGGGCAGGCGCATGTGGAGAATCCCTCGCCCGATTTGCCGGCGCAGGAGCGGGATGCCGCTAAGGTTTAGATTTTTATGATGAAGAGATTAGATATAGACTAGACTTGATAGATTTGGGAACTTGGACGTGAATGGACATTAATGATAGCACAACCTTTCCGACTTGTAGTTGAACATATCATGGATAGATATGGCTCGCGTCCAGAGTCTGATACGCAGGAGATGAATCCATTAGAGCGCCAACAAACCGTCTCTGGCCGGACTTCCATCACATCTGGCGAGAACCTGATGCACTAGAGAGAGCTCACGGACAATGTCTCTATGATAAGATCGCCCATTTGCAACTTTCTCCGCCTGTTTGCCCGGGTGAGGTCTTCTGCAAGATATTCAAATCGCGTAAGCTGGCCCCTCACGCCGCTGACGGCATAAAATTAAGAAGCCCTAACCGAATCAGTCATGGATCGGACGCAGAGGCCAGGGTGTCCGGCAACCCCGGAGGTCCCGGCTCAGCGTTTAGACGGACAGGCATTGTTTAACTACCTATGTTGCGCTTACCAAGCCCATTTGTGCAAGCAATCTATTATGAGTGATCCATTTATGAACGTCTTCTTGACGATCTCAGCCATCTCGAGACGCTTCAAGACTACGCACTACGATACACGCACAATTCTCCCCGGAATTGCGGCTTATCAACCGACGCAGCTGCCGACGCATCAACTCGCGAGAAGTATTTGACCCGGTGTCGCAGTTTTGGTACTCCATGAAAAGTCAACAAGGTCACTCGGCCAATGTTCGTATATTATATTGCTGCTGTTCGCGGTTCAAGTGGTTCAGCCCTGTCGGTCTTCAGTGTCCATCGTTCAGGACTGCATTGGCCTCGTCAACGTCGATAACTCGTATACCGCCCTCGCCAGCCCTCGCTTTGTCTAGGTAGGAGAACTTAGCGCTCGATGTTGTTGCCAGTCGCTGCGGTAATTTGGTGAGATGCTAGGTTATGGATCGATTCGTAGTCACACATATAATTCGCCCAGCAACGCAGGTGCGGCAGCGGGTTTCAGTCACTCCTTCCCATTCCGTCGAAATCGCACCTTCCTTGCAAAGTAGGTTAGCTTGCAGGGCAGGTGTGATAGACACACCGCATATCGTTCCTTCCTCTCTTAGAACAAGACTTCCGGCAAGGAAGGCGTGGTGCCTCTGGTAACATGTGCGCCTTCCTTATGTTATTCCGAGAGTCTGGCCATAAGAGCCTGCACTTACATGGTGGCTTTGTGTTAGGTAGGACGAGATGCGTTGGTCAGTCGTCAGTCTTCAGTCGTAATAACATCGTTGAAGACAACGTAACCTCTTGGCGGAGCTGTTAAGATCCGATCCAGATACGCCGGGCCCATCCATGTGAGCGGCTGATGATCATGTCCACGCTGCAGGGAAGCTTCGTCAATTTTATATTCCCATCAGATTATAAACTGATAGGGGACAAGAAAGCAAAGGGGTGCAGAATTCCTCCATCGTCGAGCCCTCTAGGGTTAATCTACCGCGGATTTTCTTCCAGCTGTATATCCGGAATCGATATGAGTGGCAAGTTGCAACTCGATCTACCCTACCGGGACAGGTTTAGAGAACCATATGGACGGGAAAAGGGTGAACAATGCCTGTTCCCGTGGATATGGGGTTATCTAACGCTGGCACTGAGCGTCAAGGCCGGGGTGCAGGGCTCTGGAGAGGAGGTTACTCCGCAAGAGCTCTACCTTGTCGCTTCCCCCTCCGATATATACAGAGTCTGGTCCTACTGACCAAGAAATGGATTTATATACATCCTTCCGGCCCGGAGGATGAATGCAGACCATATAGGTGAGGCTGGGCTATTGGTGGAAGATCTGAGTCACCGACCGCAACCGGCCCGATCGACCATCTTCGTCCCGGTTCTTCTTGATACTGTGCAGACTCCCATCTTAAGCATATTAGCCTAATTGTCAGGGTAAAGAGACAAAGGCAAATATCCGCGAACTGCCTAAACGGCCAAACGTCTCCAACTCAGAAACCCTTGCGCAGATCTGGAGAAATGCGGGGTACATAATCCCGCCAATTGTAGCCAACAGAGAAAATGGATCGGGCGATGGCATCTATATAGACGTTTGTCACATGGAAAGCAAAGGTGCCAAGATATGTTTTAACCAGGAGATGGCTGAATTGCAGACTAGGAGTACCTGATGATCTGGTGTATCGAAATAATTAAACGTAGCGGTTAAGTGGACTGATCATTCCATGAATGGTGGAGAATTCCGTTCCAGGGGATTAAAAGGGAAGCGAGCTTTAGGCAGAAGAAGCTATACCTTTCTGTGAGATCTGTGGTGTTTACAGAGTATGCTGTGCGAAAGAAGGCTGCGGAATGATTGTGTAGGCCAACGCGACAGAGATATAAGAAACCAAACACGTCTCTCTTCAACGCTCTTTGTCGGGTTGGACTAACCCCTACTTCGTCATCTCTGTGAGTATACAGATAAGCGACAATGCATCTCTGTTCGAGCATTATTCTCTCTCTACCTCTCCTACCGTGTCTGGCCAGCGCCGCATCCTTGACAGTGTCTAGGCCAGATCGGGTCGTGAAGCGTGCTCCAACCTGTACACCTACCTCAGCAAATAATCCCGCCATTGATGATGTCCCTGCCATCCTCGAAGCCATCCAGGAATGTGGCGATGGGGGTGTAATCGTGATCCCCAAGGACACGGAATATACCATGGCCTCACGAATCGTGTTCGACGGGTGTGGCGGTTGCGACTTCCAACTCGAGGGCACACTCACGGCATCTGAAGATCTGAGCTATTGGAATACGACACGCGAAATGATCCTGTTCGACAATGTTGCGGGAGGGAAATTTAGAAGTCTGACTGGGAAGGGGGTCATTGATGGGCGAGGCCAGGTCTCGTACGACTGGTTCGGCGAGCACGGTAATATTAAGCGGCCTGTCATGTTTTCGATCGGTGGCTCGAGTGACATCACGGTCTCAGGGATCAAGATGGTGAATCCGCATGTCGCTTTTGTGTATGTGGGACATGGATCGGAGCGCATCGATATCTCGGACTTGGATATGTCGGCCGTGAGCGAGAGTGAGCATGGACCTAGGAATACCGATGGGTTCGATATCGCCGAGGCGTCGCACGTCAGCCTTGCGAACATCAAAGTCGTGAATCAAGACGACTGTGTGGCCTTCAAACCAGGCTGCGACTACGTGTCTGTCCAGAATATCGAGTGCGATGGCTCGCATGGCCTCTCCGTCGGATCCCTCGCAAAGTATCCCGGCAGCGTGGATTCCGTGACGAATGTCTGGGTCAAGGGGGCGAGGATGATCAACTCATCCAAGGCGATTGGCATCAAGATATATCCCGGCGGACCAAACTATGGAACGGCTGTTGTTCGCAATATGACGTGGGAGGACATCTACATCGAGAATTGCGATGCTGCATTCCAGTCCGAGGCCTGCTACGAGCCTCCAAACAAGGACAGGTCCTACTGCGAGGCGAATCCGAGCGCCTCGGAAATTACTGATGTTTTTGTCCGCAACCTGACTGGGACTGTTAATGATCGGTACGGAGGCACCACGGGCTATGTGTACTGTCCAGTGGAAGGCGAGAATTGTCAGATTCATATCGCGGATTTCGAAGTCACTTCAGCCGTCAGCCCGTCGGAATTTCTGTGTGACAAGATTGCCCCGAATGTTCTCGGCATTGAGTGCGTACCAACCGACCCTTATTAGAGACGCTAGTTCTAGTGCGCGACGACACTCCAGAATACCAGACCTATGTGTATAAAATTAATGCGCACTCCCTCAGGGGTGAGGTTCGGCTGAAGAATTCACTCCGTGGGAGTTCTACCTGGTCACCTTCTGTAATGATATCTGACATATGCTAGCCTTCGTACCGTCGTCCTTCTTACAGCCAACTACTCCTATGTAGCAAGGTAGGCTATGGCAGTTAGAGTAAATACTCCTTTCTCTGACCATAAGTCTGAAAACGCATTGCGGCAAGGCTGTGCAGTGCTTCCTTCGTGTTTTCCCCCCTCGTCAGCAGCCACAGTCGGCCTATTTCCAATCATCAACTATGAAACGCCGCGTACTTCTCCCTTTTCCTGGTCGGTGTAGCACACTCGTCTTCACCGACTGCCAACTGCGGCTGAGATCTGTCAGAGCCTTGTAAGCCTGGAACAAGCCCTTATTATGGGGGCCAGGAGCCCTTGTCTCTTCCCACTTTTCTATCGTCTTCCAATTAATGATGAACTGAGCCAAATGGAGCCAAACAACCTACTCGGCGGATTAGATTTAGACAATCCGATGAGTGGATTGGATGCACGCAGCGATGTCGAATTCAAAGAGGGCCCATGCATAGTCGCTGAAATCAGACGAGATTCTGTACGTTCCATCCCATCTGACCTCCATTCAACTCGTCAGGCACTCTGACTCTGTTGAAGTCGAGTAAATGCAGTAAATATGTGTCAGAATCTATTAGTCCTGTGGAAGTTGACAATTGGATTGAGGCGAGTGTGTGTGATCCAGCTTGACCTTCCCGACCCAAGGAATACTAATCGAGCAGGGTAAATTTGCCGACGGCTTAGAGGGTTCTCGGAGGGTGAGGTTGATGTATGTCTCTCCATCAGCACGAATGAAGCGAAAATGCTAATCAAGTCAGATTCCCATGCACAACGTCGACAGCTCTCGATGAGAACGGCAATTCTCCGCAGTTGAGTGAAGCGCTAGAGCTCGCTCTGAACCGGGAGCGATTCACTCGGCTCACGCAACGGTACCAGTTCGCCAGTGCCTTCGAGGCCTGGCGACATCGTTCTCTCTCCGGGTACAGTGTGCGCAAGGTTGAGTACGACAACACTGGAGCAGCTAAATCCATCAGTACATCCCATGCCTTTTCTAGAGATGCAGCTAACCAGGGCAGCATTTACCTTGTCAATAAGACTTTCAGGTTCTTTCGCCTCGGCATTCGCAATCAATCACAACTTTTCAACATGTACCACAGTCGTGCTCGCCCTGAGAGTCTGTCCATACGAGCAGACCTTGCTAGAGCAAACCTTGGAGCGACATGCTAACCTAATCGGCCACCCACTCCTCGTCCCGACTACCCTAGGTGAGGTGTGCCTCGGAACACACAAGCAGTTCACACAGAAAATCCTACATGAGCTTAGTATCATTGAGAAAACTACTGGTCAGCACGGGTGGCTCCAGATCCCCGCCGTGGATGCGTCAGCTCACGACAGCGAGCTTTCCAGGTTGGGACACGCAGTTAAGCATTACATATCTGTCTCGAGACGGCGCGTGGACTCGATCCAATGTCACCTAGACTGGATCATGCAGTGTATAAACGACCCCAAATTGCATGATTCCCAAACCCAGGCTCAATTCGAAGAGTGGATTGGGAATATTGAGCTTATGCTCAAGTTCCGCCAGGCCGACGTGACGTATAGCGAGCGGCGAGCCGATAATCAGATCACGGCAGTGCGACACCCAATAATCCATGAATGTGCCAAAGAATAAGGCTAATGATAGTAGATCTATGGACTCCTTACTCAGCGAGACAACATGGTTGGGGTCTCAGTGGCCGTCGAATCGAAGAAGATATCCGAAGCATCCAAACGCGATGGAGCGGCCCTCAAATCACTCAGCGTCCTCACGGCACTGTTTTTCCCAGCTACATTTATAGCGGTACGCCGTGCATCATTTATTATCGCTGATCCGCAGTTAATGTTGGTAGTCTAGACACTCTTCGCACTCCCGAGATTCTCACATGCTCCATTTTGGCTGTATTGGCTCATTGTTATTCCTCTGACCCTCGTCACCTTCGGCTTATGGTCTGGCTGGACATTTTACCGCCACCTCCGGCTTTCTCGGGAGGCCACTGCGACGGGTCTTGATAAGGAATCACCGCTGGATCCTGGGCGAGAGCTTCGCCTAATTTCGCCCTTATTGGCTGCTCCTTTTGCCATATCAGCCCACAGGCAAAAGTAACTCATTTGCTTCCGACGGGGGATACCAAGTCAGTGTAGGGAGTACAAGATGATGGAGACTGATCACCGAGCCATGAGATGCATAGACCAGTGTGGAAGACTGGGGCATATGGATGTTTTCAGGCACAGTTTTGTCGGCTTCTTCAGGGTACTTTCAGAATGAGATGGAATCCGCCGGGTATATTCTCCGCCAGCACACTCGGGATTTGTAGAAAAATGAAAACAGTCAAAGTCCCGTCCCGGTTGCAAATAATCAGAAGCTAAGATCCGACGTCGCCTGGAAAGGTCTAACATCAGACTGACAAGTGGTATTAAGGGGGGCGGGGGCAGAGCTCCAGTGAGAAGCTATGCCTGGATCCTCTGCACTAGACATGTCGAAGCACTGGCAAAAGCCGTATGGCCGACGGAGATCTGACTTAGAACAACAGAGCTGGGAAATACCGATGACATCTTATGGGCGCTACTCATTGTTGGTTATTCTAGTAGGGGGGTTAGGTAAAAGAGCATACGCACTCTCTTTTCGGCGCAATCGGATCGACTTCCGTAGTCACGAACAAGATCGGATTCGCGGTATGCCTAGTCTTAAGGATGGAACCTGATAGGCTGCCAGGTTTTGGTGGGAATCCATCGAAAGACCGACATGCAACGCCGTTTGCATTATTCGGCCAGACGTCGCCGCAGAATGTACTTTGCTGGTTGAAAAAAGCGATGTACTCTTCAAACTCACTGAGAGTCGAGAGTTTGGACGCGCCTGCACCATCAACGCATTTGATTAGGGTATTGATGTCTTGGATGATGGTGCTGCTGTTGATTGCGTAGTTGCATGGGCTCGCTGGTGTTGCGCCCTTAGTCACCGCTGCTGAATATGTGGCTGTATTGCCTTGCTCGAGTCCGGAGAGGATAGTGGCAAGGTTCGGGAAACTCTCGAGGGGACTCTACACTGCTTAGAGTATGACCTGTTTAAAATCTGAATAGGTCGCCAACATAGGCAGGGGACACAGGTCCGAGGGTGTAATAGGGATGGGCGGGTACCTGAGATCGTGCAGTAACTTCTCAAGCCTCGCACTGATAGTCGACACCGAGAGTCCCCAGGAAGAACATTGTGCCTGACCTGTGTCGAAAGACGATTGCACGAATTAGTTGATTGCCTTGTCAGCATCGTAGAGACTAGATTTCCAGCCCAGACTGTAGTAGTCTTCCCCCCTCAACAACACCATCAAGGACCATTCGGCCGACATAACCCGGGAAGAGATGCGTGAATGTCGCGCCGAGAACCGTTCCGTAACTCCATCTGTAGTACCATAGCTTTGTGTCATAGTGACCAGTAGCCGCCTGCTCGGCTTGGGAGATACGACAGCATATCGCGCGCAACAACCGGTGTACTCACATAGGCCGCGGTCCCATTGGAGCCCCCAACAGTCGGGGACAGGCTTTGCCAAAGGGTTCTGTGGCAGCGAACTGGGTTCCGGTTCAGGTTAAGAACGCATTGGAGATTTCTGGGTAGTGCATCTGCTCGAACTGGGCTCGGCCTTCTGGATAGTCCGGCCAGCTATCGACTACGGGTCCACTGCGGCTTATTCCGCGTGGATCAAAGCCGACGATGTTGTGTTGACCCTGCCCGATCTGCGTCGGATCTACGCCTTGGGATAAAACCGCATCTATGCCGGAGCCGCCGGGTCCACCTGTATGCGAGTTAGAACGTGCGTATGTGGCCGAAGACGAGCACCGACTTACCACTGACCTGGAGAAATAAGTAGACTGCTCGTACCCCCTGTCACTTTGGTCGCCGACAGCCTGATAAAGACAATAGCCGTGGTTCCCAGTGTCATAATCCAGCGGAACCTTGAGCCTAGCACATGTATAGTGCAGCCCATGGAGGATGGAGAACACGGGTAGCTCCACCATTTAGCGTTACATCATAGTGTAGTTGTAACGAACCACACCAAGCTCCAGTCATCGAGTGTGATATTGGGAGTTATTTGTATCGCACAGGCAGCCTGCACCAACAGTGCAGCTACCGTTAAAGCAGAACACTTCATTGGGGCCGGCGATATAAGTTTAACCATGCGATGCTGGCTGATGACCTCCGTAGAGCATAGCAAGCGATTCTCGTTATGTAGCATTTTGATAGCAGGCCGCGGATTACCCGATGGCTGTGTACAGAAATAATGGAATGTTGTTAACGAGGCGCGAATCAGTCTGGCTCCCTTTCGATGCACTGGGATTCCCCGGGTTCTGTAACCTGCGATCACGAATGATGGGAGTCCAAAGCCAATTGGGGGCCCAGCGTGAGCTCCATTTGTATAGTGGAGCTGCCGCTTCGCCTCGTGGGGTTTGGGTCAGCCTGGTTAGGTGTCAGCCACCAGCATTATTCTCGGCCACGTCCGGAGTCACTCCGGATTATTACCACGCCGCCTCCAAGCTGCCCTGGCTCGAAGACAAGGAAGAGTCCTCAAACAGAGCAAGTTCTTTCCATATCCGTAGTGTACCCCGTAGGTCGGCCAGCATCAGTAGACTGTAATTTCCGACTGCTGAAGATTTGCGTGGTAGGCAAACATCTTGGGTACAATGCGGATTAAACTTTGAAACCCTCACTAAGTTTATGATGTCTTTTAATCATAGGAGACTGCCGTCGGTTATAGCAGGTTGATCCTGTGTTCAGCAGCTTAATGGACCTGATAAGGCCAAGAGGACCCGGCATCAAGCTCACTTATGTAGCACTGGTAGAGGCGATTGACTTTAGAACGGAATTCTAACTGCATCACTCTAGCGAAAAGATGGTAACTTGGAAGTAAAGTTCCGTCCTTGAGAACTGAATTGGGACAGCGTCCATGCCCCATGCAGAATGGCAAGTAGCGGGCCTCGCTCCTTCGGCGTATGGGCGGTGCAGTATTCGCAAGAGCCAACGTGTATCTACTTGTCGACCATGGTACATATCTCTAGGGATCTCTCATCTGGATTCGTAGCGAGGGCCGCGCAATTCATCGTCCGTGCCATGGAATCCAAGACATTTTAGACACCTTTTGAGCTCGCCCGAAGCGATGTCCCGTCGTCTGTATATCCTCCCCACGATTGTGGGACGAACAAGTAGTTCTTGACTCGGCAGCACCGGCACCACCAAATTCAATGCGTCGTCTTTTCAAAAAGAAAAGAAAGTCCAGAGTTTGTCTCAAACATCCAAGCTCAGTGCG
The DNA here is from genome assembly GCF_044049435.1 of Aspergillus pseudodeflectus. NCBI lineage: Eukaryota > Fungi > Ascomycota > Eurotiomycetes > Eurotiales > Aspergillaceae > Aspergillus > Aspergillus pseudodeflectus. The sequence continues at coordinate 76,653 of NW_027263806.1, read as the reverse complement.
CTCAGCTTGATTTCGGATGTGGCGTGGTTCGACGGTCCAGCCAACCAGATGACGCAAACCAACGCAAATGGGGCTCGCCACGCAAGCTGAATCGTCAGCGTCCACAAAAGCTTTTTGGGTCGAGACTCAAAGTTCTATAGACTCGCTGTGTGATTGGAACTGCCCGATGCTCCACGAATCGGATCTTAGCTAGAGGATGGGCGACCTGTCAAGGCGCGGCTGCTTCGTGGACTCCCAGCCACTGATTGATTGAGGACTCCAATGGTATATAACAAGTCCTAGGATAGTCACTATGAGTTCCACAGGCAGGCCAAGTTGCATTCTGCTAAACACTCACGATGAAATTCAACCGGTACTCGGCTGCAATTGCAGTCGCGGCGACTATTCAGACATGCGCTGCCCAGACCTACACTGACTGCAATCCCACTGAAGGTATGTGCCCATCTCATCCAACTACAACTCGTCGCGCTGCTGACCCTGCAGCGACCTGCGACCCGGATAATGGCCTCGCAACATACAGATTCAGCACCGACTTTACTACCGGTGACTCGTCATTCGATGGTTGGAATACAACCTCTGGAACAGTGACAAGCACCGACCTCGGTGCCTTGTTCACCATCAGCGAACAGGGCGATGCCCCGACCATCGAATCTGAATTCTATATCTTCTTCGGTTACGTTGAGGTCAAGATGCGCGCGGCCAATGGCACTGGTATCGTTAGCACAGCGATCTTGGAGTCGGATGACCTTGATGAGATCGACTGGGTATGATTTACTTACCTGTTCTCTCTGTCTTGGGCTGAAGAAGTTGCTCATACATCGCAGGAGCAAGTCAGCACCTTTAACACCGAAATCCAAACGAACTACTTCGGCAAAGGCAACACCACCTCATACGACCGCGCCACAACCGTGACGGTCGACACCCCCGAAGACACCTTCCACACATATGGAATCGAGTGGACCGAAAGCGCCACGAACTGGTACGTCGACGGCGCCCTCGTCCGCACCCTCAACTACGCCGACGCCGTCGACGGCACAAACTACCCGCAGACCCCCATGCGCATCCGCATCGGTATCTGGGCCGGCGGAGACCCGGATAACTCGGAGGGGACGATCGAGTGGGCCGGTGGTGAGACGGATTATACGGAAGGGCCGTTCAATATGTACGTTGAGTCGGTTAGTATCATCAACTATAACCCGGCCGACACGTATACCTGGACGGACCAGACGGGGTCGTATACCAGTATCAGTGCGGCGAACGGGACGTCGGATGGGACTACGCTGTCTAGCTCTAGTGCGAGCTCCAGTTCCACCTCGAGTGCTTCAAGTTCGAGTTCAAGCACTGCGGTTATTCCTTCTACCAGTGAAGGATCTTCCACTAGCACGACGGGCGAGTCAAGCTCCAATGCTGGTGCAACCGCGACATACGGTGGCTGTGCCAGTGCCAGTGCAAGTACCAGTTCCAGTGCGTGCGCCAGTACTAGCGACGTTGTTTACAGTTCGACTGCTCCGGTCGGTAGCTCGAACTGGTCCTCGGTTGTTGGGGCATTTTGCCTCGTCTCCCTTGCAACAATCGTCACAGCGATGATGCCGCTTTGAGATGTTGGCGAAGGCCCTATTGTCATATGCCTAAGCCTAGTTCCTGTTAGAAAGTTGGGTCTGTCCAAATGAAGAAACCACTGTGATTCGAGAAAGAAGATCACTAGATCACTATTAAACGTCATACACTGAACTAAACCTCACGCGCCTTGTCCACGACACCACCCTTGTTACTACTCTGGGACTCCGAGCCAGGGACAACCGCGGTAATTACCTCTGCTCCCTCAAACTTTGCGTTTATTTCCTCCAGCTCGAGTCCCTTGGTCTCAACAAAGGTAAAATATGCAATGATGAGGAAAACAAAGTCCCATGCAGCATTGATGAAATAGAACTTCCACCCGAGGTCAGCCATCGCGTAGGCCATTGCAAAGGATGCGAGGAGACTAATTGAATGACGTGGTTAGCGCGATCTTCATCATGTCTGATGTGCCAAGCTGGTGCGGGTCCAGAGAACTTACCCAAATCCAGAATCGAGCATGCGGAAAATAGCAATACCCGTCGTACGAAGCTTGAAAGGCGACACTTCCGTAGGATACAAACTTGTCATTGGCGAAACTGAGAAGGCATAGAAGCCCTGGAAGAGGAATATAACAGCAATTGTCCCGTAGATTCCAGAAGTATGGGTGCTATTGCCGTATCCTAGTGGCGGATCAGTTAGCCGTGGGCAGGACAGAATAAGGTTGGGGTTTCACTCACGTTTGATTAGACCCCCGATCATGAGTAGAGTGGCAACCATACCACCAGCGCCAATGAACATTTGCTTTCTACGACCGAGTATATCGAGCATAAAACTTCCGAAAATCGCGATCGCAAAGGACCAGCAATTGATAATTACTTGGACCTGAGTCTGAGTCACTGTGTCAGTGATCCCAGCCTGGCTGAGGATCTTGGTCAGGTAGAATCTAAACACAGAAGTTAGCTTTTTATATGTCAGGTTAGCACATGAAGAATCAATACTGACGAGATGATAAAATTGCCAAACATGTTAATCATCGGACCAAACGTGCACAGGATCACAAGCCTTCTCCGGTTGGCCTTGGTGGAGACGATTTCCCTCCACGGATTGCGAGGGTATTCCTGAGCCTCGCGCGCAATCGTGTCCTTGATCTCACGCAGTTGCTCGTCCCCTTTCTGAAGATCTGTTTTACCCTTGCCTTGCATCAGGATAAGCACTTCCCAGGCCTCGTCGCTGCGTCCCTGAGCAATCAGCCAGCGAGGAGATTCGGGTACAAACGGTACGATGAGGACAGATAAAACACTGGGAATAAACTGCAGCAGCGAAGGCAGTCGCCACGACCAGGTGCTGTCGATGTTTTGGCTACCGTAGTTGACAATGGACGACAGCAGACTTCCGACGTAGTAGCACGAGAAGAAGAGGCCTAGAACCCGGGCACGTCGACGAGGAGGCAAGAGCTCTCCTAGCAGAGTTGGCGCCGCGCCATTACTGATGGCAGAGCCGATACCAACAATGATTCGGGCGACGACAAACATGCCAATGTTCTGAGCAGCTGCCTGGAGGATGATGCCGATAACAGTGACGACCGCAGCGATGTAGATTGCTCGTCGACGACCAAAATAGTCGGGAACAGGTTGCATGAGGAAAGCACCGAGTATACCTCCCATCCACATAGCGGCATTGTTAAGACCTTCAGTCGCAGTTGTCAGGTGGAAGTACTCGGAGTAGGATGGGAGGATCAGAAGGCCGTTCATGACAGACGAGTCGTATCCTAGAGTCTATATTGGTCAGGACAGTCGAGTGAAACACACACGCAAAGTATGGCTACTCACTGCTGAGTTGACAACGGTGGCTGCCAGGAGCAATGGCATGAGCAGCCGGTGGTCAGCCGGGACCCATCGTGAGAGGTGCTTGCGTTCGAAGGCCATTGTTATTCTTGATCAACACCCATCCCTCAATAGGACTGTTGCAACATGCCTTATATATGTCTGGCCAACACCGACGTTTGTGAATCTTCAGTATATACGAGCGCAGCCTCAAAATGGCTTATCAGTCCCAGCCATCCAGACTCGCTTCCAGAGTTGGGGTAGGTCCGGGCCAGCTCGGGCGAGTTGCCGGAGACCTGGGATTTCTCCACACATGACTAGCGTGTAAATCAAATATGGCCAATGGGCGTCAATTTGATGATAAGGGATGTGACTAATGGATGTACCCCGTCGTCGGAGATCGGCCAAGTTGGCCCAAAATGAGGAGTAGTGGGATGAGTCGATGTTTGGCTAATTGACATCGGTGATAAGGTATTTAAAGGTCGCAGACTTGTGGGATGAGCCAGTTGCAAGCGCTATCAAACACTTCCTCAGTTCCTGTCCAATACTTGTTGTTCGGACTAGTGCGGAGGTCAAACGAAATAAACGAAAGACGAATTGCGCCGTCAGGGAGATGCCCGCACAGCTCAAAAAATGGCCAGCTTGGGCTGAATACACCTCCGAAGGTGCGAAAGAGGCGCAGGATCCCGAGTTCTTGGCCATCAAGAAAGAAGTCATTGCAGAGTACGGAGCCGAAGCGCTTCGTCAAAGTTGGATCAAGGTGTGCAATGATCTGCGGGCCATTACCGACGAAATCACAGAAAAGGGTAATAGTATAATACCCGTATTCGACACCACCCAAGTGCTCCAGAATGGCTTCACGGCCGCTCAACAGGAAGAGATTCGAGGGGTCGGCACCTTCATTTGTCGGGGTACCATTGCGGAAGACGAGACGAACACGCTATACAACGATCTCAAAAGGTTTCTTGCCGACAACGAGGGATCTATCCAAGCGTGGCCGAAGGAAAGCCCATCCATGCTCATCCTATACAACTCGCCCACTCAGAACACTCTCCGTGCGCATCCCCGTCACCTCCAACTACAGCGCCAGCTCAATGAGCTGTGGCATGACTCAACAGGAGAATCGTCTTCTGACCCGCTAATCTACCTGGATGGTGTTCGCGATCGTGGTCCAGGTGTACCATTTCTCGGCCTGGGTCCTCATATCGACGCCGGCAGCCTCTGCCGTTGGGCTGACCCGACCTATCGGACGGTTTACGACAGTATCTTCTCCGGAAGCCCAGAGAAGTTTGATCCTTATGACATGAGTATCCGCAAGGATGCAGATCAGGCGCTTTATGAGGGGGTGGCTCACTCGAGGGTATTGCGCACCTTCCAAGGCTGGACAGCTCTGACACCCACGGCGCCGAGGGAAGGCACGATCATGATGTACCCAAATCTCAAGGCAGCAATCGCGTATATGCTGCTTCGGCCTTTCTTCCGACCTCCGTCGGACCCAACTGTTGACCTCATGGATGCAGAGACCTGGACGCTCGATGATTCCTCCGGGTGGTTTCCTGGGACATTCAAACCACAAAGCCAGCGGCTCAGCCGGGCATCCCATCCCCACCTCCGCCTAGAAGAATGCCTGGTCCATGTACCCGCAGTGAATGCTGGCGACACTGTCTGGTGGCATTGTGATGTGAGTTTCCCTTCTTGCAGCCATGCTTGTGAGGACTGCTGCTAATCGTAATGAACCCTTCGCAGCTGTGCCACGCCGTGGATACCGAGCATTTTGGAAACCACAATGCATCCGTTGCATTTATTGCGTCCTGTCCCACAACACGGGTCAATGAGGAGTATGTCAAGAGACAATTGGCTGCCACTTTGGAGGGCCGTCCCGCCCCGGACTATGCAGAAGGAAATGATCTCAACGAGACGAAGTTGAAGGGGTACGTCGGGCTTGACAACCTTGGTGCAGATGCTCGTAGGGCGTTTGGTTTTCACTTGTTAGATGGCGCATGAGCTGGTGAGCTTCATGTGGGTGTATCTATGGATTGTATAGTGGACAGAAGCGGAAGAAGCATACACATCGACGATCCCTGGATCAAGCGAGGTAATGCGATATCAGGTCATGTGTACGCCCAGTGTAGTTGGAATTATGTAGTCCTGTTCGCTGCACAAGCGATTGAGGTCTTGGTTGATCCCTCAAATCTTCGCTCAGGTCCTCGTTTGGAGGCTTCCCTAAAAGCTTGGGATAGGCGCTCGACCGCGCTTATAGCTTGGCTAGCCAATCTCATAAATCAAGCAGTGGCTGACCTCAACCGAGTGGCGAGTGTCTCCCTGAGAAAGAAATCTCTCCTATTTATAGATCAGTTAATGAACTGCCTGCCCATGCAATCTCGAAGTATTGTAGCTGCGTGATGAGCAAGCATGTTCCACTCCTTCACACTTTCGAGCAAATCAATAGCAGCGCGAATCGCCTCGGTATATGTCTCGACTTCTCCTTCTCCGCCAGTCTCACATTGGCGGACAAGCAGGATGGCCGAGACAAAGATGTGGTGCGACAATGCCCTTTGTCGGTCAGCATAGATTGCATCGCTAAGGAGAGTCAAATCCGTGTTTTGTACGTACCACTGTTTCCGCAAGGACGATGGCTGGTCCCAATTGCGGTTGATCCAAATGACACTCATGGCCGAGCTTACGCTAACAGCTTTTGCCCAGCTATATTCGTCCGGATCTGAGAGCCATTGAGCCTGAAGATTGCGGTGTAACCGAAGGCGTAGATGTAAGAGAACCAGAGTAAGGTCGTAGCGTTGCCATTTTATCCACGGCTGGTCAAATTCAATCTGGCGTATCTCTTCGTTTGCAGTATCTATATCGGGCTGGAGATGAGGGGGAAGCGTATCGATAATCTGTGCCAGTTCCTCGTCCGCACTCCGCACTGCCTTGGTGAGCTCGTCCAGCGATTTGAGACCTGATCGAATCGTAGCTCGAAAGCGATACACGACGATTGCTGATCGTGCCATGAAAATGTGGTAATCAACCTGGTCATGAGCGCTGTTGCCGTCGTCTTTATGCGACATGACACGAGGAAGAGGTACATCAAAGTCTATCTCGTCAATCACGGGTGGTCGGTATGGTAAATTCAACCTAGTTTCCGAGCAAAGGGTGTCAGCAGTACTTCTAAGTGCCCCTTGTAATGTAGTAAGACCCGCAGGGGTTAAATGTTACCATTCACAGATAACAAGAGTCCACCAGAGCCGGTGCTGGGCTTCTTCGCTCAAGCATGAACCAGCAGCACGAGAGTAGGGTGTGTTCAACCCGATTCGCCCGGCAACGCGTATAGCGGACGTCCACATGTGCTGGCCTAGTTCGATATCTCCCCAGGTGTTGAAGCACATACCGAGAACCGCGATCGCTTGAACTGTATGGATGCTTGGGGCTCTCATGAAGTCAGCGCGCCAGAGAGCAAAGATAGCCGCATCATACCACATGCGCGATGTACTTCGACGGTTTTGAGTGCCTAGTACGTCAATTAATCCAGAAGCAATGCAGAGAACCAAGGAGGTACGCACCTCGTGGCAGTACCTGCCCCTCACCTTCGTCGTCCCCCATCATAAGGAGCGCGGCCTGTAACAGTTGCATATTCAGTACTTCAATAATCGTTTCAGAAAAGGCCCACTGATGCACTCACGCTGAGAACGCTAAAGTACACAGCCATCCATGAAGCGTTTTGCGTCTCGATCGTGGACCCCGCTTCTATGGCGAAGATAAAGCTATCGCACTCGTTCTCAAACCGGGGATACTCGACAGCGTAATGCACCCATGAGTTCCATTTCTTGTCGTAAGCAATAAGCTGTTTGCTGCAGTTTCGATCTGGGAGAACAATGTCTGCCCAACTTGTGACAGTGGAGCCTGATCCTATCGAGGCAGCCGAGAGACTATCCCAAAGCCTATCTTCGAGACCTTCCTCATCGTGGTCGGGTCTATGCTTCCGGTTCGACCATGTCGATAAAGACCGGGGTGACCGCTCCTTGACAGACGACTTATTTCTGGATAGCTGACCGTTCTGTGCCCGGAGGCTCTCGAGTTCAAGCCGCAAATACTGGTTCTCGCTGCTCAGTTCCGCGTGTGTAGGTATGTTGGGCGCATCCTGCCACCTAGAGGATGAGCGGAAGGTTGCAATACTTCATTAGCGCGCTTATCTCCACCCCCGGACGTACATTTTCATTTCACCCCGCACAATGACCATCTCCCGCGTACACGCATCGGCCTCTCCACGTTTTATGCAGGTTGAGCATGGGACTGTTTTGTCGCACTTCACCTTTCGAGTCGCACAGGAGCGGCAGCTCCGAGGAGCTCTCTGCGTTGTTCGAAAAGGCGCCTCGTTCGCCGACAAGTAAGCCATGATTGTGCATTGTTGACTTTGTTGTGCCTGAGCTGGAGAGGAGGACGACGAGGATAGTCACGTGTTAATCCTGCTTATCTAACCACTTCTATCTGCCCCACTTCAGGTACGATCTCCGGTGACCGGCGCGCTCGTCCAGCAGCACTTGTTCCACCGTACTTCTTTCGGTGTACTCCGGTCCCTTGGAGAGATATGTAGGACGAGTTCCCCACTATCATCATGCTTGCCCTCACTTTCATATACGACCCGATAACTCACCCGAGCTCATCCAGCCCCTGATAGTTAGCCCTTTTTCCGAGGTATGTAAGACGCGTCTTACCCCCGCTATCCTCAGCCTGGTGTTGACGTCCTCCGTGTTCAGCCCACCATGGCCTCGATTACCGTCTTCCAAGGCGCCGTCATTCATTCGACCGATCCTCAGACCCTTGAGACTCTCGGTGAAGCTACCCTTGTCGTCACTGACGGTCGCATCTCCGCCTTCTACAAGTCCACCGACGAGATCCCCGCCGATGCATTCGCCGCAGACGCTCCGATCCAACGTCTGCCTCCCGGTGAATTTCTGATCCCCGGCTTCGTTGACACACACAATCACGCTCCACAGTGGCCAATGCGCGGTCTTGGTCAGGGACTTCACATCCTAGACTGGCTCAATGAAATTACATTCCCCGTTGAAGCGCGCTTTGCCGATCCCCAGTACGCCGCCGAGATGTACGAGCATACCGTCGATGATTTTCTGCGCCAGGGTATCACGACAGCATCATACTATAGCTCCAGGCACCTTGAGGGAACCAAGATACTAGCAGACATTTGCAATAGGAAGGGACAACGGGCGTTTGTTGGGAAGTGCAACATGGATCGCAACGCGCCGGATTACATCTGTGAGAAGAGCGCAGGGGACTCGCTACGTGAGACGGAAGAGTGCATTGAACATATTTGCTCGCTTCCTGGTTGTTCGAAGCCCATGCACGCGCTTGTCAAGCCCGTCGTGACGCCCAGGTTCGCCATCTCCTGCACACCAGAGCTCCTCCAAGGCCTCGGCGACATCGTCAAGCGCGATGATACTTTGGCGATTCAGACACACTTCAACGAAGCTCAGCAAGAAATCGACGCCACAACGGAGCTATTCCCACAATTCGGTGGCAGCGAGGCCGACCTGTACGAGAGTTACGGTCTTCTCAACGCACGATCGATCCTCGCTCACTGTACCATCATGACCGACCACGAAAAGGAGCGAATCGAGGCACTAAAGTGTGGTGTCGCACATTGCCCCATTGCCAACATGACTGTCGGCGGAGGCTTCATGGTCGCTCCGGTTCGAGACTTTCTCCGTCGCGGAATCAAGGTCGGGCTCGGAACCGACAGTGGCGGTGGTTGGGCATCACAAATGCTAGCTGTTATTCGCCAAGCCATGATCGCTTCAAACGCGCGCGAGGTGCTCTCGGACGGGAAGGACAAGGCTCTATCCTTTGAGGAGGTATTCTATCTCGCGACGCTGGGAGGAGCGAAGGTTCTCTGTCTGGAAGATCAGATTGGTAGCTTCGCCGTCGGCAAGGAGTTTGATGCCGTCTGGGTGACAACCTCCACTGGGTTGCAGTCGGCAATGACACCGCGCGAAGAGAAGGACTCGCTGAGGAGGATATTCGAGAAGTATATCATGACTGGAGATGATCGCAATGTAGCGCATGTGTATGTCAGGGGGCGCCGAGTAGCAGGAATTAGATGAAGAGCGCGAGCAGCCCTAATTTAGGTCGGTAATGATTATTTACTTTGGCAATGGAATCTACATTGGGCAGCCTATAATGTCTTGGAAATTCGCTAGTATGCGACCTTTGATGGAAGGGCATCAGGGCATCCCACCTCGAGATACGAACATTGTCGGCCTCCCGTCAGGATCCGGAGGTAGCTGAGAATCCTGCTTGAACAGATTCCCTACCGCGGGGTAAGATTGATAGCGAGAAGCTTCTACAAACGGTTGAATTTCCTAAGTAACGGTGAACTGATGGGCTTAAATATCCTGTATCTAGCAGGTACCTCGTTCTTCTCTAATGACAAGTGACTTTTAATGCACTATTGGATACCTGATGTAGCTCATGAAGATATATATTTTTGCTGATATACCGCAAGCAATATCTTGAAGCTACAAAGGCACGGGATGCTAGAAGTTAGGATTTAGTCAATTTATTATCAAAACAAGGCTTTTTCCTTCAGCAGAGCCTGAAGCAACATGATAAACCAGTAATTACATCCATGTATACTGTTTGTGGTGCCGGTCCTCAGCGGCAAGCGTACGCGTCTTTCGTGTGCGGCGGAGATAAGCACAACAACCACGGATATACGGAGGAGATCTAATGGAGGGACTGAGGCATCAAGAATGTCTTGGCAATGCCCGGCTGGAGGAATTTAGAGCAGGCCGTGTTGATTGGTTGATGCGTTTGTTTTGCCGACTTACGAGTTGCGCGTCGCCTCCTGAGCCGCTCCTCGTCCGCTCAAGCAGGTGCGCCAGGCAGCCTCGAAGCCGATAGATCGTCTCCCCGCGACCATCTGCTTTCCCGTAGTGCGCCCAGTGTCATGATGATCAATCTTCGTATTGAGTACCTCAGACACATGGAAAACCCAAATCATAAATGCCGACACATGATGATACAACGAACACCTGAAAGATCGCTGCTCGTTCAAGTACAGTATTACTGGCCTTGATTCGCCTCATCATCAAGTTGTCTTTTCGAGCCTTCAGTGACCAAAGCTATCAATTGAACCACCCAGGTTTCCCGACTCGAGGCTCACAGTAGGATCATCCCAAATCAGCTCATCAAACCAGCTGAGGAAATCGTGGCTGGTCATTGGTTCCTGGAGAGGTAAGACAGTGGTGAGATTGTTATGGGGCCCGTTGATTTGAGCATTTGCTCGAAGAGAATTCATGATGCCAGACGAGGCCTGGTCCACGTACTGGTTAGCTTCGGTTCTGTGCTCGTGTCGAGGCTCGTGGTTGAGTGTATCGTCCAGCAAGGCGGCTATAACCTTGCTTATTTGGACACAGACTTGAAAGTCCGGTCGAACGGGTAACTGCTGTCGCTCAAAGTATGCAAGAAGGACGCTCAAGTCGCGAATTATCTGCGATCTAGGTGTTGTAGTTGGCAAGGGGTTCCCACTCACGGTGCTGTGGTGGAGCTCTGTTGCGAGAATGCCAGCACCGGGGAGTCCATAGTAGGAGAACTGGATACAAGATGAGCCATGAGCCAGTATACTGTGCAGATGCCTTGTACTTACTAGCCAAGCGTATCCTTCGTAATGTTTCGGGCGTGAGTGCTGCTGCTGGATAAAGTCGAGCACGCCAGAAAGCAGCTTCATGGATGTCTCCAACAGGCAACTGATGGCAACTTGACCGTCTTGGAGAAGCATCCGCTCTATCTGGAAACCACTGTATAAATATTGAAGATGGATGACCAAGAGTGTCACGCAGAGCTGCGGGCTCCACGTCGTCCAGCTGCTGGTTTGATACCGGTACTGGGATGGGATTTCGTCCCACGCAGCCTGATACGTATTGTATAACTCCCTAGACAGGCTCATTAGTACAGTGTGTTGCTGATAGTCTTGAGACGTACCTGAGCTTTTCGGAGAATGAAGGACCCCTATTTCCCAAGGATAGGCATAGGACTGTCTCCTGAAGCGCAGCCTGCTGGTAGCGAAGTCGAAGAAAGCTCGATTGTCGAATAATTTCCCCGCGTCCAATAATGTTCCCCCATCCACCATCGCCAGCACTCTGTAGTACTGCCTGAAGTTGGCTGTTCTGGAAGATAATTTCGTGGTCGTCTATGTCGAGAGGCATCGCCCTGTCGCAAAAGTCGTTGCCAATCCGTGGAGGTCTTCCAAGGAAGGTAGCGAGGCTCTTATCTCTAGTGACCGCGAATGCAAAGATCCTCTTTCGAGTTTCCAGTATGAAAAATGGGACTTCTGGTGGAGATGACTCGAGTCGATGAAAGCCCATTATAAAGAGCTCCGCGACGAACTCGTTGAACCGGTGATAAAGAGTGTTGCCTGTCAGAAGAATAAGCACTGCTCCACTAATGGTAGACTACCGGCCACGCACTTGCATCTCCAAACAGGAATGACGACAGGAGAAGGTTCATAAGCCGTGCCCAGACGGTTAGGTCATTGGCCTGATTGAAAGTATCACATATTTGGATACACGCCTTACTCGTAGTGTACATTGTAGTGGCGAATTTAGCATCGTGGGTTGGAGATTGAGTATAGTGAGAGGCGACCCCCGATATGGCGAAGAGTAGCGCGATATACTCCAGTCGAATGTTCTCCCCAATATAGGATTTGTAAAACTCAACCGCGGATAGATGGGCAGACAAAGGTGACAGTTTATTCCTGAGGTTCGCTTGAATTCTATCAGATGTGGCATCAAGATTAACATCCTGACCGTGACTTTCCCGAAACTCCCGAAGAAAGCTCGAGAATGGATCCATGATCAATGGTCGTGGAATAATCGTGTACCGGGGGCCGCCAAAATACCCAGATAGCACTTGCTCCAGACGGGCTGAGGAAGCCAGTAGTGTTTTGAGTGCTTGTACGATAGAGGCGAGTTGTGTCACGGTATCCTTCCGGGTGTGAAACGGTGTTGGAGTAGGAACTGGTGAAAATCTTGGTAATAAACGAAGGGCACTGGAACCACCTAGATATCCAGATGGGCTAGTGCTAGGCACCGGTTCGGCCTCATCGTGGCTCTGTTGCTTGTCTAGATGAGATGCTTGATTAAGCGAGTCCCTCTGTGGAGACTGTCTACTCTGGGCTCGCGAATCATGCTTCTGGCCACGATAAGGACGGAATCTTGTCGTAGATCGAGTCAAGGGAGCGGGATGATAGAAGCACTGGGTTATGTTAGGGCAAATTCTTTGAATTATGAAGTAGCATACTCTGTCTGACATGCCACGAGTCTGGCATCGGCCACAGACGGGCGTGGCATGGTTACACCGCACTTTTGAGAGTCGACACGGCTCACACGAGGTGGGCTTCCCGTTCCGCCTATACATGGAGGAAAAATCGCTAGCGGGCCTATCATTGGCGATGGACGATCTATCAAGCATGAGTTGTGAAGGGGAGGCCAAGATAGAGCCAAATTCTACTCCGAAATGCCTCAAAGCTGCACGTGACCTACTCCGACGCTTGACGGAATGCACCTTCCTAAAAAGGTAACTCCGTCCTAGCCCCGGCAGCTTCTCGACCGCCGCACTTGGAGAAAATCCCACCAAAACGTGAAAAGATCCAAGGTACGCCTTTCATGCCTCCTGTCATCTATCATGTACCAGGACTGTATGCTCCCCAGGCCGTGCATTGAGGCCCCGATCTCGGCATGCAGACAGTGGAACCGCAAAGGCGGCTATCATCGGCTCCACCATGTCACCGAAGGGCGTAAAAAGACAAAATGAGACGAAGAGAGCTCAACAATGACGAGGAAAGTTTATCAATCCAATATCACCACAAGATGCGTCTTGGTTTCATAGGGTTGGGCGTCATGGGAGTGCCCATGGCGCGCAATCTCAGCCGACACTTTCCTCTCACTGTATGGAATCGAAGCCCGTCGAAGTACGCTCTCCTCAAAGAAACCGGTGCAAAAGTCGCGACCGCCGAAAGCCCAGTGGAAGTCGTCGCACAGTCCGATATAACATTCGTCATGCTCTTCAATGCCCTCGCTTTCGACTCGATTCTCACTCCCGACTTTTACAGCACGCTTCGCGGCAAGACATTGGTGAATACAAGCTCTGTCGGGGTCGAATTCAACAAATTCCTCGCGGGGAAGGTTCACGCTGCCGGTGGTACATTCCTTGAAATGCCTGTCAGTGGAAGCAAAGTACCTGCTGAACAGGGCCAGCTTGTTGGCCTCATGGCTGGAGATCCTGAGGTTGCGGACGGTATTCGGCCCTTCGTGAAGCCACTTACAAAGTCCGCTGTTTATTGTGGTCCAATAGGCTCGGGCCTGAAAGCAAAGTACGCGGTGAATACCCTGCTTATTACGCTGACCGTTGGTCTCTCCGAATCCGTCAACCTTGCCCGCGCTCAGGGTCTTGATCTTGAAGCCTTCGAGCGGGTACTCGAGGCTTGCCCAATGGCCTCACCGTACTCGAAACTCAAAGTTGCAAAGATTCGAAATAATGACTGGTCGGCACAAGCTTCGTTGAAAGATTGCTACAATAGTACGCAGCTTATTGAGTCGGCGGCTGCGGCAGCAGAGACGCGGTCACCGTTAATGGAGGCTTGCGGGAAGCTGTATAAAGAAGCCATGGAGGCAGGCCTTGGAGAGGAAGATATGATTTCTATTGTGAAAACAGTGGGAGGAGACAAAAAGGCAGGATCCAGGATATAGACGAATTCATGTACAATTTCTATTTAATCCCCTTTGTAGATCGCGCTTACTATTTCCTCACCGTTGATACATGCTCAACATTCCCAAACTCTCCAACACCCCATAACTTCTCTGGAAGTGGAGGCGGAACCGCAAGCTGGGCTTGGATGCGCTTCGAGGCCTCCGCGAACTTACTACGCAAACCCTCCCAGGGTTGCGAGAGATTGACCAGCTTAAAGTCCCGCTTCCTCCATTCCCCATCCACAAGAACGTGCTTGACATCGCCTGCATTCGCGTGCAGCACAATAGCCGCAATCGGGTCGCTCCACCCTAACATGTTCGGACTATCCCCGTTGAACACGACCAAGTCGGCCTTTGCACCGACATTGATAACGCCGATATCGTCGCGGTGCAAAGCGCGTCCGCCCTGGCGAGTTGCTAGCAGGAACGCCTGCTCGACGGGCATCGGGTTGGCGTTAGGCAGGCGACCTGTATCGAGTGTCTTCGTGTAGTTTCGCAAACGGACCAGTTGCAACCACAGTCGTGTTTGGCTCAACATGTCACCGGAGAAGGTCCACGTGGTATCGAGGCCCAGTGAGGCTTGGTCAGAGATTAGATGTCCTGTGCTCTGCCCGTGGCCGTAGTGGCATTCGGACTCTGGTGTGATTGAGACGAACATGTCGTTGTCACGGAGCGCTTTCATGTCGGACTCGGTGAGGAAGGGAGCATGGGAGAAGATGATGGGCAATCCGGCTGAGTGTATCTCGTTATCTGCGCAGACACGAGTCGGCGATGAGTTTCCTTCTGTGGTAGAATGTCAGTCAGAAGTGGCCTGCATGGTGGTAGAGAACCTACGCGGCCAAGGACCACCCAGATGGTGAAGAGTGAGAGCTTGAAGGTTCAACGTCCTATGAAGTTCGAGTGAGTATTCGGGATTCATGGCTCAAAGGATGTTGATAGACGTACTCCTTTTTCTCTTGTATGAATTCTAGACCTTTGCCATCTCCGTTGAGGAGAGTCCAACTAAGCCCATCGAGCGAAAGTCCGGGCAGCACCCGCCTACTTTCATCCTGCTCCAGCCCTCCATAGGCTGCCCACTGTTCATCCGCCGAGAAGGTTGGACGAGGTGCGACGTCGTAGCACCACCAGACGCGAGCACCACTTTCAACAGCCGCACGGTATCCCGACTCCATGACAGGCGCCGACCAATTGTTATGGGCATGCTCAACGCACGAAGTCACGCCGGAGTTCAGACCCTCGAGGTACCCCTCAAGCGAACTAATGTGTATATCTTCAGGAGTAAATGCCGCTCTCGCGCCTTCCGAAGCTTGACTGACCCAGTCAAAGTATTGCGAGAGGGTCACATTCGGGCCTAGGGTGCGGTAGACGGTCTGCCACATGTGAACATGCGTGTTGACGAAGCCAGGCGAGACGATCTTGCCGGACACGTCAATTATCTCGACTCCTTCTGATTTAGGTAAGGCTTCAAAATCTTCTTCAACTGCGGAGATGCGGTCATTGTCGATCAGGATGGAAGCTTTCCGGAGCACCCGGATCGATTGGCTCGTTTGATCGAAGGCCAACACTGTGCCATCTTTCAGGATCTTGGAGGGCATGGTTGCTTTGGTTGTTTTGTTGTTTCGATATTTGCTCAACTGGGCAAGAGATAGATAGTGCCAATATATAGCGGCGACAGCAGCCGCTTCAATGTATGGAGTCCTCCGCAGTCTGATGGGCCCGACGTGGTGATGACAAACTTCGGCCTTCGCTCGCACCGAAAATGCCGACGGACGGAGGTCGGAAGATAGAGTGCCGATTGTAAGTATACGTATGAACCCGCTGTTTAAATGCTCTACTCTGGTATAAGACTAGGTGTAGAGAATCGGATTCGAACGGCGTTTTCGTATGAATCAGCGTGTAAGCGGCGAGGTCGCATCAGTGGCCGAGTACATGCCAGCCGGTCTTCACCCGCGGCGGTGTCCTAGCAAGCAACGAGATGTCAAGCTACGAAGGATGTACGAAAGAGGAAGGAGAGACTGTATGTTAATTGATCCAGAAACAGCGATTCCAAGAGGTTGTTTATCCAGCGATGCCAAGGGGGTTGCTCAAGATTTGGCCCAAAGGGGTCAGGCCTAATTAGGGTGCCCGAGCCTGTCGAAGCTGCCTGAGGCACCCGCTGTGAGACGGCGATTATTTCAGATGAGTAGCCTAAGACCTTCTCAAGAGGTAGGACGTTCAGCTACCCGGAGTCGGTGGTAGCATCGAAAAGATGCAATTTTTTTCTGTGTTTTCGCTATGTTTTTCACTTTTCATATACAGATCAATCGAAATCAAACAAAGGAAACCAAAAGGTATGACAATCAATGTTAGTACAACAATTTCGGAAACCCCTGTCCCATAACAATCCTAATTGAAAGGCGCCTAGATGAACAGCTGGGCCAAACCCCCAAGTGCCAGAAACGCCATGAAACCAGCAGACTTGAGATCCACAGCTGCCACTGCCCCGTTCGTCTCGGTGAAATCTGCTTGCAAATCCTCAGTCGTAGTCGCAGTTGAAGTCGAAGTCGCACTGGACGCCGCAATCACGCTTGTCGCCACAGTGACAGTAGCAGTGGCATTCGCATTGGTGTTGCACCAGGCCTGGCCTGCTTCGGAGCCCTTGATTAGGCACTCGGCAAGGTCTCCGACAGTTTGATCTTGGGCGAGACAGTAGTAGTCGCAGTTTGAGTAGGAGATGACGGGGGCCGAGCCGCAGCAGGTGGTCATAAGATCGAGGTAGGTGCTGTTACTGTTGGGCATGGCGCATGCGGCATCCGTGGTAGGAATGTCATAGAGTTTGGAAATGGCAGGTCGATGATGCAGAGGCAGCTGATCCGGTGGCTGTTGTGGTAGTAGACATGGCGAGTGGATGTTTTGACCAGACGATAGATAAAGAGGGATAGAGGTTGGATATAAACTTTGGAATCTTGTTCAAATGAGTAAGGAGCCGGGTTGAACTGGTACTTATATGTGGTATATAATTCATTAATAAGTACATTCATCGAGCTGAATCCGTCTATCATTTATCCTCTGCATATCTGCTTTAGGGTAAAGATTGCGCCTACAGGATGTATGTCCAAAATTAGTTCTGATGTAGGTGCCACATTGATCCAGCTTTTTGTGGGCTGTCCAGCTCGATACCAGCTCATCCCTGGATTAGGAGGCCCAGGTACGAGAGGATCTCTATTGGCCATGGCTGCAAGGCCCGCTGGTGGGTATTCCAATTCAAGATAATCGCTCCACTTCGCTTAGATTTGGAAGCATTATCTGGTTGTTGTAGGCACGTTCATGGCCGGATATCGAAATAAATGGGAATGAGATCTACTTGTAGCTGACGCTTGCTATTGTAGGTTTACTGCCTACTCCGGTTTGGAGAGAACTGATTAAGATCCTGGCAAATGTCACGTACAGGCTATAGGTACTCGGGCGAATGAACATCACGTTGCTTACCGGTTAATGTATAGTCCGAGTCGGCCTAATGCATAGACATGATAGTTAGTCCCGGCTTCCCGCGAGGTGTAGTCGACGGCCGGGATGACCTACGGGCCGTCGATCGGTAGACATCAACTCGTTCCGACGGATCAAGGTCGGCTACGTTCTATTTTCAGGGCCGGTAACCGTCAACGTGCCCTGAATCGGAAACAGGCCATAGAGCAGTTGTGGCTTCGCTGGATATGACTCGGTCCCCACGATGCTTCCCCACAATGAGGGGGCATCCACTCTATGTATGTGTATCCAGCCATCGGGTGGAAGCTTTTGCGTGGAGTGTGCTAAGTTTATCAGCCTATTTATCTTAAAAATAGATGTGCTGGGTCCGCTATCTTAGGGTTCAAGTTAGTATGGTCCTAAAGAGATCTACTGGGCTGGACTGCAGCGTTCTGCAAGAAGCCACTCCGATGACGATCGCAGCACATTGGAAATGTAGAGTCAATGGATCTCGAGCTGTCGAAACAAACATTTCCCTACATCGGAGCCCTCCATCAGGACACAGAAGAAAATACACCATTTTCTGAACCACCCCTGACCCCCAACATGAACGAACTGCTGTGGGATGGTAATTTTCCTGGTAGCCTGTTTTCTGATAAGACTTTCGCTACCGTGTCCAAGAACCTTACCGGGCTGGCCACTCAGCATCTGCATCACTTGTGGTACCAACGCAACGAGCTACTCTGGGCGAGGACGACGACTGCAAGCGAAAGTACATTGCGCGCTGTCTTTTTCGACGTATCGCTCGTACGATATACATAGAACCCGGTCCATTTAGAGTATATTCTGATGATCTTCGCCCGTCTAACGTGCTCGTGCCCGCGGCAGAGAATGCAGACTTCAGCGTCGCAGCTGTGGTTGACTGGGGGTTTGCATACGTCGCACCGAATGAGTTTACCTACGCTGCACCCTGGTCTTCAATCTCCGACTCACTCGAGGAATGGGACCAAAGCGGCCTCAATTCGTGTCACGCTATATTCCCTACCTCAACCTATTCCTCCGCATCCTCGGCGCCTGCGAAGAGCGGTTGGATGAACATATGGTATTCAATGAATATGTGGAACTGTAGCCTCATCAAGAGAATAGGTTTTAGTAGGGATATAGAGAGACTAAGTATATGTCGCAACCGCTCAGTAGTATGTACAGAATCATAAAAAGTTCATAACAGTAGAACTGTAAAGCCCACATATTGCGACATAGAAAACACATTGGCTAATTCACAGGTCAATAAATGACTAGATCAACAGACAGACATCCCGTCTTTCTATTCAGAATTCCACATGACTACTCCGTTCTCATTAGCCCAACCCTGAACCCTCAGCATCTCCTCATAAGCCCCGTTCCTCCCCAATTCGTCAACCAATTTGCCGTATTCCTCCTCCGTGTACTGATGATTGGGCCCCTCGTGGACATGCAGCTGAGACTGGGGCACATAACTATCGCCGGTGCCTAGGGGAACCAGCCCTTCTTCTCGAGATCCTTCAAAACAGCAATGACGTACCGCTGGCAGTGCTGTGGCTCAATATCCCAGCAAGCCTGGCGGAATTTCTTCATGTCGGACTCCCTGATGCTGCAGATCCGGTCCCTCCTCAAGACTTTGTAATGGTCAAAGCGCTTCATCGGCTCGGTATACCGCGAGTATCTGGGCCAGGCGAGCCACTCGTGGTTCGAATGGTAGAAGGTACAGTAGTCGTCGCCCGGAATCACAATCATCATTATCCAGTGCTCGGGCTGGTCTTGTCTGTCATTCCCACGTAGAGGTCGTAGGAACCCACTGCTGGCTCGGGGGTCTTTTGATCCTCTTCTGAGGACACGGAGAATAAGTCGATTAGGTCTTCGTCATTGTCTAGGGACTTCTCGCTTCTTCTTGGAGTCGATTCGTAAGGTCCAAGTAGATCTTCTATGAGATCCGGCGTCTTTTCTTTCCCTCCCGATGACACCGACGAAAACTCCATAAGGTCCTCCATAGGATCTAGACTGATTGCTTGCTCTGTCGGAGACGGTATTCTTTCCAACTTCTAGCTTCTGTTGACTTGGTACTATGTCGCTGGGAATAGGCGGTAAATAGTTCTACTTATACGGACAAACATTCGAAGGGACTAATCTTCCATTTTTAAATACACGGGATGGAAAAACTAAGGAGATGCTTCTCTTTCGAACACATCTTTGTCTTTGTTTGTTGCCGGCTCGACGTCTCTTTGTGGTTGGACCAACTCCAGACGGGGATTCGGGTGGTTCTTTCAGCATCGTGTTTCGAGCAGTCGACGCCCTTTGACGAGATATGTTTAGTATCCACTAAAGACAATTGCATACCAGAAATATCACCGTGCGAAGGGTGTGTTTCAGAAGCTTAATATGTATGACTATCGCGGAGGAGGCGCTCCTCTCGCTAACAAAGGAGCTGTAGATGTGATTGAAAACACTCGTCCCGCATCTTAACTTTCTCTATGCCAATGGCAATTCCGCCAAGTAATATATAAGGTGGTACAAGGCATATATTGTGAGAAATCATGGTCTCGTTGCCCCGTTGTAGAGTCATGCGCTCCTGGGCGTGTCGTAGCTACTGGGTTGCGCTTGACCAAATGGGTCTTCTAGAGCTAGAGCTATAGTAAGATAGCCTTCACGATTATACTTATTCCTAGTTAGTTGTTTTTGCGCAATCGGGATGGGTTGTGAGCGCATACTCAACCCCAATCACGCAAGCGCTTTCTCGGTCCCGCAGGAGCAGCTCACACAAGACCAGAATAAACCCCAGCTACGCCTGATAATAAAAGTTAATACCTCTGCGATCAAGGATTGATTTCTGACGACTAGCAGATTTTGGATTTTGTTTTCGATTTTATTCCTTCATCATGTCATTTGTCTTCTCGCAGACGCGCGAATTCGAGGCTGCCAACAAGAAGTATGCAGCGTCGTTTAGCAAAGGCGATCTTGCGCTGCCACCAGCTCGGTAATTGCCTACACGTCGGTAGATCAGACTCACGTTTGTTCTAATCATGCCCCTGCAGGAAGGTCGCAGTGGTAGCTTGTATGGATGCTCGGCTCGGTCCGTGCCCTATGTCTACAGGACAATAATGGATGGTATTTACTAATTTATTATTTAGATCCGGCCAAAGTACTGGGCCTGGAGGAAGGAGACGCTCATGTGATCCGCAACGCGGGAGGGCGAGCCATCGATGCAATTCGCAGTTTGGTCATCTCGCAGCAGCTGCTAGGAACGAGGGAGATCGTACTGATACACCACGTATGTATTTCCTAGGACTACTCTGCAAGAGACGGACCGTGTGGAGTAAGAATGTGAAGGAAAGCCGAAGCTGATAAGTCCACACAGACGGATTGCGGAATGTTGACCTTCACGGACGAGGTCATCCGGGAGAAAATCAGGTCGGACTTGGGTCAGGATGCGGATCACATTGCGTTTTTACCTTTCACCGACTTGGAGAAGAGTGTGTTGGATGATATCAAGCTGCTTCAGGAGCACAGGCTGATTCTGGATGTTCCGATTACGGGGTACATCTACCACGTGGAAAGTGGAAAAATTAGCAAGGTGCAGAGGGTTTAGACTTCAAGTCGGTGATTTTTAGAGCGCAAGTTACCGGGGGTTGAGGAGTTGAATTGATGATATAGAAGTCAAATGAATGAGTTAAAGCCACCCGAGATCATGCCTGGATTCTTTAAGATTGTTTGTCTCATCAACGCGTATTACCAACTTTCGCCCCGAGATTTCCTTGTTCCGCAGCTTCAGCAGCCCAGTCTCTACTGCTTGGAATCCCCCAGAGAGGATGGAGATTCGTGGTGGTTTCAGGCGACCGTCTCCCAGATATGCTGTAAGCTCTTGTAGTAGATGACGGCCAAATGTCGGCTCATTGTGGAACAGTTTGACCTTAACGGTTGGGAGCATAATTGTGCTAAAGACAGGGCCCTCTACCACATCCTTTGGCAGACCGGCGAGGGCGACTAGAACGGACGATGGCTGGCCAGCCTCTTTGCATAGAGCCCTTGCACAGAGCCTCGCTGTTGTCGGCCCAACTGCATCAAATGCAAGCCGTAGCCTCCCATGCGTGATTTCTCGAATACGGCGCAGTGCTTCATCTGGGTCTTTGCGATCGAGGACAACATCAGCCCCGGCCTGTCGCAGGTACTCAAAGTTGACAGTCGAAGCAACTGTGATGACTGAAAGACCATATATTTTTGCAAGCTGGATCGCCATATATCCCGTGCTTGTCGCCCCTCCCCAGATCAACAGACACCGGTGCTCTCTAGCTGAAATTGGACATGGAACACTTGGTCCGATCCCCATGTACCGCTGGAGTGATATGGCCGCAGTAATTGCAGCAACTGGCAGAGCAGCCGCGGACTCGAAGCTCATACCGGACGGGATCCTCGCAACGGAACTGGCAGTGGCGATGAAAAATTCCTGATAGCTTCCAGAGTGTGACTTTGTATAGTCGGTCAACGTAAACACGGCGTCACCGACGCACAGGCTCGACATATTGTCGCCAACTGCCTCAATTACCCCTGAGGCATCGCGTCCGTTTACCCAGGGGAGTGAGCTGATGCCGAAATTGTAGGCTTTGCTCTGCCAGTCGACAGGATTTAGTGAGACGGCCACGCAGCGGATGAGCACTTCATCAGGACCAGGGATTGGAACAGGATGGTACGGCTCGAGAGTGTAGTCTGTGCCGATGGCTTTGATAAGTAACGCTGTGGCGAGGGTTGGTGTCCGAGGTTTTCGCGCGTATAGTGACATTTTTCATGATCTCTTGTGAACGGAGTTGATCTAAGCTATCTAGGTACAGTTGATTAAGGCGTTCATACTGGCAGGCCGCGTCCCATGTTATCATTGCGGATGCAAAGCACGTTACCCAATCTAGATCCTTTGATATCTCCAACTCTGCCACAGTGGAGACTGTTGGAGACTTTTACCGCGTAGACATTAATTAATCTACCCCAACAGCACTAGATCTGACTCGGTCATCCAGGCCCAAATTCCTCAAGTATACCAACTCGGCTCCGGAGCTTCACCCAGCAACGCCCACGTGCCCACCTCACGGAACTTGTACGCAACCGGGTCATGTAAACTGTGGACTCGTGTATTCCTCCAGAATCGGTCGAAGCCGTACTGACTCAGACTTGCCCTCGCCCCAACGAGCTCGAAGATTTTGGAGCTCGTCTCGAGTGCCGCTTCAATCGCCTGCGCTTTTGATGCCGCTACCTCTGCAACATGGTTAGACCAGACTAGATTAGAGCAGGTTGTTCGACGACAACTTACGAACAGCGATCTCGCCACGTGCAGTCTGCGTAAGTGCAGCTCGTGGTGCGTGAATGGCCTCTGAGACCCGCTCAGCTGTGCGGTCAATCAGGGCCGATGCAGCCCAGATCTTCGCTTGGAGTCTTCCATATCCTTCCAGAACGTACTGTTCTCGGACATCATGTTAGACGCTGTCATTTTGTGGATAAAGGAAACCTACCCATTCTTCGGTAGCCTTATCCTTGTTGTCTCCCCCATATGGCCATGCGCGTGTTTTTGTCCGCGTATACTCCGCCGCTGTCTCAAGTGCTCCAATTGCAGCGCCGATATGAACAGCTGCAAACTGTAGTTGGACTGGTGGGAGGATAAAGTCATGGTATGCATCTCTGGGGGTCAATTGCTTGTCGATGAACCCTGCGGCTTCGGACCAGGGGACCTTGACATTCTGGATTACGCAGCCTCCGGATTCCTGCAAGAGTCCGATGATGCATTTCAGTCATTGAGAGCCACGTGGGAACGCAGGGGGATTCCCGAACTTACAGTGAGCCTCTGCCCAATGACATCCCAGTCCCCCTTGAAAGAGATTCCCGGCTGTTTGGTTGGCACGTAAGCGAAGACATGGGTCCCATCCTTCAGCACGCCTTCCAGCACGGTGATGTCGCTTATTACGCCCCCTATGGCGAATGAATGTTAGCCCCTACCGTACGGAGTACCATCTTGTCGGATCGAATGCGACGCTTACCTGTGGAGAAGAACTTATCTCCGCTGAACACAAGGTCAAGCCCCGTATCCTCAGCAATCATATCGGCATTGCGTGGATTAACGGCACCCCCGAGATAATAGTTGCCTTCTGTAAACTCACGAAGCCAGCGCTCAGCTTGCTTGGGCGTACCCAGGATTTGGCTGCTCCAGAACCTGGAATCCCACTGTAAGTAAGGATAAAACAATGCGGTGGAGGAGCCGATACCAAGAATAATGATTCCCAACCAAATGCCCAATACTAGCATCCGCCTTTGCAATCTCAGTGGTGACTTTGTACGAGGTCTGCCAGGTTTCGCCTCCGCCCGCCGCCGTACTGTCGAGGGCCAAGGAGGTTCACTAGCCCTGCATCCTTGAGGAGCTGTACTTCGGCGAACGGTGGTTTCCCCGCTGCATCACGTTCGACAGCGTCGATCTTGAGAATTGTGGCCGCCTCTGACGCGCGCTTCACCCAATCTGCGGCGCCTTTGGGCTTTGGGGCAGCTTTCCAGCGGAGGGAGGCGGCGGCGCGTGCCTGTTCGGCCTTGAATGTTTGGATTGCCATGCTTCAAACTGGAAGAGATCGGTTGAATGTGTAAGAAAACAGGCGAGTCTAGAGGCCAATGTCCGAGTCAATTTAAACCTGTCTTAAAAATGCGCGGATTAGACAGTTTCTGTCGGAGGTTAACCCGGGTGAGTGTTCAGACAGCGCCTGACTCGCAGCTCGAGAAGAACTCCACAAACCCAGTGTCTCGGAAAAGCCGGCGAGTCAGTCATCTTGAGTTGACGAATGAAGGGTGCAGCGGTTGGAGGTGAGGCATGTCGCAACTTTAGCCCTGGTTATGCCACCGGCCCTACAATGGCGTGCTGCGATAGCAGCTGTCACTCACCTGGATGAGGATAAGACTCTCAGGCGTCCGACAAATACGGCGATGCCTTGGAACAGAGAAAAAAGAAGGACCGAGCCTCAGTGGTGATAGGAATTGCTCACTTACCATGGCGACCGACGCGCTTTTTCCCATTTTCTCGCAGGGAGTCGGGTACGGAATCGTGATAGGGCTGGGTGAGTCTGCATACCTCTTTCAACGCAAGGAGATAGGACCTGCTAACGAGTGACTTAGGCGCCGTGTTCGCAATCCTCATGAGTCTTACAACTCTTGCCTTGAAAAAATACATGTCTGAAGTCCAGGACTCCGAGATGTATCTAACAGCGAAACGCTCCGTTCGATCTGGGCTCATCGCATCCTCTGTCGTCTCCTCGTGGACTCTGAGCGCAACTCTGCTCTCAACCACCAATTTCGGCTATCTATACGGCATTGCTGCGACTTTCTGGTTTGGTGCAGGTTGCTCGGTCCCCATCTTGACCTTTGCTGTCTTGGCCATCGAGCTGAAGCGTAAGGCCCCCAATGCGCATACATTCTTGGAATTGGTTAAGCACCGGTATGGGGCGCCGGGGCATATTGTCCTCGCAATCTATTCACTCATTTACCAAATCTTTATCTCGGTCAATTTGCTCGTGGGTGGTGCGGCTGTCTTCCATTTGACGACCGGCATGCATCAGGTGGCAGTGTGCTTTTTATTTCCACTGGGAGTCTGTGTTTATACATTCTTTGGAGGTATCAAGGCTACTTTTCTAACCGAGTGGGGTGCGTACTATTCCCTTTCGCCGGTGATGGTTTTCCACTGACTAGATCATAGTCCACACGGTCATTCTGTTCATCATCATGCTCGTCTCAATGTTCGTCATGTACGCGACCTCGTCCCATGTTGGTTCGCCAGGCAGAATGTGGGAGCTGTTAAGGGCTGCGTCCGAGATTCGGCATGTGGACGGCAATGCCGAGGGCCAGCTGCTCACAATGAAGAGCGTCTATGGCGGACTTGTTGGGCTGACCTTCCTCGGTGGTGGGTTCTCTGCAACGGTGGATTCACAGTACGTCTATACTTGTTGATTATTTGGGTCTCCTCTAATCAGCCACTCTTAGACTGTTTCAGAAAGCGATTGCTGCAGACCCTAAGTCCACGGTTGCCGGGTACCTCTTGGGGGCTCTGTGCTGGGTGAGCTGCCTATATGTGGTTTTTGGGCGTGGGTACTGACAGTGTAGTTCACCATTCCATTCTGTATCGCAACAACATTCGGTCTCGGCGCTGCAGCTCTTGAGAACACTCCGGCATGGTACGTATAATCGGCAAACGCGACAACGAGCCACTTCTAACACTCTCAGGCCGACATACCCAGAGCCCATGTCGGCCGACATCATCGCCAACGCGCTCCAAATGCCGTACGTGGCTTACGCAATCCTCGGCAAAGGTGGTGTTGTCGCTGTTCTCCTCATGCTCTTCCAGGCGATTACAAGTGCCCTTAGTTCCGAAACCGTCGCCGTAACCAGTCTCGTCACATATGACTTCTACAGAGCGTATATCAAGCCCTCTGCTACTGGAAAGGAGCTTATCTTTGTCTCGCACGTTGCCGTGGTGGTGTACAGTATCCTCGTCGCGCTCGTGGCGGTGGGTCTTTGCTACGCTCATTTCTCGGTCAGCTTTATCGTTACGGCGATTGGTATTATCATCGATGGTCAGTGTGTTGCTTGACAACTGCCTGGATGAGATATACTAACATTCTCTAGGAGCGGTAATCCCCAGCGCATGCACGCTTTTCTGGCGAAAACAGAGTAAATATGCAGTTACGCTCGTTCCAATCCTCAGCTCCATCGCGAGTATAGGGACCTGGATCGGGGTCGCGTACCGTCGAGAGGGCGTCGTCAGTGTGGCGACACTATCTGGATTCTATCCCTGCGTGGCGGGCAACATGCTGGCATTGACGGCTCCGATCATCCTCACACCACTGATTACCTACATCAAGCCCGAGAACTACGATTTCGCCAAGTTCCGGGAGATTGAGTTGGTCGACGATAGTACCATCCGTGATGGGGTTTCCGCAAAGCCACCCGCACGGAGTGAGAAAAGGCTCGATATCTCTGAAGCTGAACCCGCTACGAGTCCAACGCCGGAACAAGAGCGCGCCGACCTTCTAAGGGCACGGAATATTGCCCTTGGAGCTGCGTTGTTTATTGCAATCTCCATGACCATTCTCTGGCCGATTCCCATGTATGGGACTGGATACATATTCTCCAAGGGATTCTTTACTGGGTGGATTGTTTTTACGTTCATCTGGGGATTCTTTGGGGCTGTTACCATTACTTGCTTTCCGCTTTGGCAGAGTCGGCGACAGATTGTTGCATTCCTCACGGCTGTTTTTGGTGGGCTGAGTGGCCGGAAGCAAGAAGAGGTAATCTGAATGAGAGCTTTAAATAGTATAGGTGGTTTGATTCTGCTATACAAGTGACAAGAAGCTAATCCCATGGGTCCACCTCATACCACAGCTCCCTCAGCCGCCGCATCTCGCGCGCGTTGGCCTCGCGATTCTTCTGCTCAATATCCGCGCGCTCCTTGTACGCCGCAGTAATCAAATTTTGCTGTTTCGTAAGATGCTCTAGCTCGGCCTTTCGCCTCTCGCGCTCATACCTAGTGTACTGCGCTAAAGCATCGTCGCTCGAGCTGTGATAGCCTAGGCCGAGCTGTTGAGCTAGATTCTGAATGTGAGCGAGCTCCGCGGAACGTCGACTGGCCACCATTTTCAAATGACGTGCTTCTGCTTCTTTCTCTAGTTTTGATCGTTGCTTGGATATTTCCTGTTCGTTCTTGAGGAGGAGCTCGTGCTGGGTGGCGATGGCAGCCTGTGCAGTCTCGGACTGCTCGCGGATCCGTGTCAGCATGCGTTCGTGATCCTTCTTCTCGGCCAATATTCGAGCAATTTCCTCAGGCAGATTAATAGCATCTGCTGGTTGCGAGTTTCCCTCGAGTGCCCAGAACCGGTCTTTGCACCCGAATTGCTTGAGCAGTTTTAGGAGGGATTCGCGATAAACCAGAGCAGACGCCTTGTTGCGACCCTGGGATACATACGCCAGAGGAGAGTATATCAGTCCGTCTTGTTCGTATAAATTGAACTCGTCGTTGACATAGTCTCCCATGCCACTGTCAAGGAGCGCCTGTGTCATGGCTGTCGCATTGCGCTGGTTGTCGAGTGCATAATGGAGGGCTGACTTTCCATTTGACCTCTTCTTGAAGTTGCGCGAGTCTCCAAGGAGACTCATTGCCCGCACAAGCTCACTTTGTGGCTTGGTCGCGTCGCCCTTGAGGCAGAGCTCCGCTAACGCGGTTCGGCCTTCGCAGCCCGAGTATTCATAGTCCCTTGTATTCCCTTCATTGAGTAGGATTGCCATAATCTCGACATTGACCTCTCTAGCGGCGTAGTGGAGCGCACCGTCGTTTACTATTGGGCTCGCCAGCAGAATAAGACGGACGATGGCCGCATTCTCCGTTGTGACGGCAAGGTGAAGCAGTGATTTGGGTGAGTTTATCCCGTATAAGACGGTGGGGTCTGCTCCATGGCGCAGCAGACTGGCAACGGCCTGATGCCGTGATGTGGAAATGGCGATCCCAAGAGGTGTATGGCCCGATGTCGTCTTGTAATTTGCGTCCGCTGAGAGCGTGTAAGGATCTTCATTCTACAAACATCTGAACTGGCTTTTGTACTTACCTCCAGCAGCAAGTAGAGTATCGATAATCTCGTCGCCTATTTTACTCTTGCTCTCGGCGAGGGCCCAGCATAATAACGACAAATACGTTCCCCGGCTAGTTTCTACTGGTGTATCGGCAGGACAGCCTGTGTCAATCATATATTTGAGAAGAGCCTGCTCCGTGGGATAGTTGTCGAGCAGTAGATGCAGCACGGGCTTCGACGACGCCGCGAGATCTGGTTTAGCTGAATGGGAACAGAAGGCGTGCACCATGTCAGTCAGCGTTTGGCCGTTGACTCCTGACTTGAATATATTTGGGAATGCAAGCGTCATATTATTCTGTGTAGGGGAAGCAGTGAAAAGTTCCGTGAGAAGACGAGCATTCCCCTTCGCCGCCGCCTTGACAAGGCTGGCGCCATGATCGCAATTGACATCGGCGCCCGCGTCTAGAAGATCAAGAATAAGCTGCAGAGAGTTCGTCGAGGAATCAAAGGTCTCGATTGTGTCGACAAGTGCAACATTGAGCGATTTGCCTGTTGCACCTGCCTTGAGCAGCAGACATAGAGCCGCTTCCTGAGACTCCGCCCGTGCTCCTTTCGTCCATGCGGTCTTAAAGACTCGAGAGACAATAGCCCGTTCGTTGATGAAGTGGGGTTGTAGGATTTCCAGTGAGTTGATATCGTTTTTCATCACCGCATGCAGGATGCATTCCCCATTCTTGTGTAGGACTGACGCATTCGCTCGAAGCAGCGATTTCAGTAGGTACGGATCTGTCGGATCCTCTCGCACCTAAGTGGTACAAAGTTAGTCATAGTTAGCTCTCTGGGCTATTTGATGGGGGCACTCACAGCTTTCAGGAGCAGCTCATTGACCGCTTCCTGTGGCTTTGCAGACGTAAGAAGCAGGTTGATGGCCGCGAGCCGCTCCTGCCCTGTGAGTGCATCAAATGCGCAATTCAAAGACGCTTCAATAGCCTCGATCGACGGTTTAAACCCGAGAAACAACTCTATAACGCTAGGGTGATAATGACGAGACTTGATCGCGTGGCATAATGCAGCTCCGTTGTCATGGCTTGTGGATGCGCCATCCTCCAGTAAAAGCTTAGAGAGTCCTTTCATTTTCTCGCCCTTTTTCGCAGATACAATCAAGGCTCTGTTGAGCAGGTCGCTTGGCGTTTCAAAGTTCAACAGTTCCGTGATATAACGCAAATCGGTTGTGCTGACTGCATGCACGCATGCTTTGATAAACACCGATTCGTGGGTTTGGGCAGATAGTGGCCGACAAAAATACAATCTGAAAGTCTCCAAGAGACCCTGATCTATGGAATCGCATAAAGCTTGGCCATTGTTGTAGTTGACATCGGCCCCTGCGTCGAGAAGGAGACGGAGCACGACGGAGGATTCTTCGCCGTCTTGCTGGAGACATACCATCTCCTGTTTCAGAGCGGTATACCAATGCTCGGCCGACATGTTTACCTCAGCGGACAGTAAAAGCTCAAGTTTCTTTAGTCGCATCTCGTCCCGCGGCAGAGCGATAGCAAGTACAAGACACGAGCAGAACTCGGACTCGGCAAGCTGATTGAATTGCACCAGAAGCTGCAGGAACTCGGGACCCTGGCACTTGATTGCCTTGGTAAAAGCCTCTCCCTGGTTGAACGCCGTGTTTGCGACGCCCGTTGTCAGCAACAGCTCTGCCACTGCAAGTGATGAAACGCGGCTTTCATCGATGCTGTCGACAAGGGCCTGAGCTACTATAGGGCCGCCTCGCACACCGTGGTCGAGTAGAGTCTGCAGTATCTTGTACCGTCGTCGCTCGTCGAGGTCCAAGGTGAGGGGGATGCACGAAAAGGCAATGGTAATAGGGAATTCGCCGCGAAGGAGAATCTGCAGAGTCTCGAGGTCCCCATCTCGGACCAGTTCACGGATGAAAAACCCCTCCCTCTGCCCAACATCTGCTCCCCCGTTGATGAGAACCTCGATGAACTGATGGTCGCGCTGACAGATTGGCGTAGTAAGGGCGAAGGCGAGAACCTCGTCTACGGCGGGCCCGGTTGTCCGGCCTCGAGGAGCTGGCGCGTTATATCCAGCTGAATGCCTTGAGGAAGCTGGGTAACGGTCGGAAAAGCTGTATTCAGCGTGTCAATCTTGGGCTGGTGAGCAAGAATTGTCACAATGTAATCCATCTCCCCGGATTTCACTGCAATGCCAAGTGCACGGCCATCGTTGTAATCCACCGACGCCCCGTATACCAAAAGTAGCTTGACGCTTTTGAGATCCCGGACTCTGACTCGATTGATCAATGCCTCGTGAACTACATTACCAGCAGCTCCTTGGCCTAGGAGAAGCGTAGCAAGCTTCCACCAGTCCTGTGGTGGTATCCCTGCCCCGTGCTGCGTCGTGTGAATCAACCCGAAAATGTCCGTTGCTAGGTCTGCTCCGAGTTTATCTGTGTCCAGTATCTGAAGCATCTCATAATCAACCGCGTGGATTGCATTTCGATAGGCTTCGCCGTTGCAACAACTAATACGCGTTCCTTTGTCCATCAGCAGCTGGACCATTTCGCCCCACCGCTGCTCAACAGCACCGGATAAAACGGCATCAACCTCATTTCCGGAGGCCCCGCCATTCAATAAAAGCTCGATGAGTTGGCCCTGGCGTCCAGCAAATATGACAGGCTCTGACCAGACATACGATACCATGGAAGCTAACGTTGCTTCAGCTGGAGGATTCGCGCACAGGAGGAGCATGGTAATGATATCAGAGCGGTTGACTTCGATCGCGTGCTTTAGCGCAAGTCCTTTCTTGAAGTCAGCATCGGCTCCATGAGCGAGGAGTAGCTGGATTGTCTCGATATTGCCGAGCTCAACGGCCACCGGCAGCGCATTTGTGGTGATTGCATTCGAGACAGCTTTCTGAGATCGGAGTAGAAGACGGATCAAGTCCAGCTTATTTTCATGTACACACTTGGCGAAGTCTTCCGAGCATGTGTTTGTATCAGCGCCTTCTTCCATAAGGATTTGCACGGCTCGCGTGTTGTCCATTCGGATCGCCGTTGGAAGAGCGCTGCTCAGAACAGCGTCGAGGCCAGCAGCGCGCGCAAAAAACGCCAGAACGCGAACTTGATCCAGCTGATCATGAGTCAAAGCCGTCATCATCAGACTCTCCGTCACAGAAGACATCTCATCGTCGGTGACTGACTTTCGCAGCTTGAGCGACCTTCGCCGGGCCCTTTTCGGGCGATGGTCATTGAGGTACTTCAAAACACAGCCGATGACGCCAACACAGGCCGAGCTTGAGCCTATGACTCGATTCAGAACACTCTCATAGTCCTCGAATGCCCATTTTTCGGGTTTGGTCTTTCCTCCGGTCGTCAGTGTTTTTACCTCGCCATTCCTCCGTCCTTCTGACGCTTGGGTCAGGAGGAGGACAGCCTCGTCGTGTTCGGATTGAGACCATGTCGCCGAATATGTCGAGTACTGTGGTTTTAGGGGTTCTTTGTCAGGAAGTGCACCTCCGAGGTCGTGGAGTTGGACACGAAGCCATTCCTCGTCTCTGCCGCTTTGTGGCATTGCGACGGCTTCCAAGTGTCGACATTGTCAACCTTTCGCTTGGTAAACTGCAGTCGAACAGGCGTATTTTGGGCATTTGAGGAGAATCGAAACGATTCCGAAGTCTCCCCCACCAAGAATAGCTCAGCCTTACACTTGCATGACTTAGCGCTCAGCCACAGGGGCTATTCTTGGGGTATTTGCTCGTACACTGTATTTTTCAGCCTTGTCGACTTCCTAATGCGGAACGATCAATGCCACCAAGTCTGAGGCGTCCAACCAGACCCTGAATGTGTTTTCACGAGTGGACAGATGTGTGCCAGGTTACTAGGCTCGCATGGAATTTCCCCAGCACCAATGCTGCGGCTTACTTGAAGACAATTCAGGCGACCATAGCCTCATTCCGAAATTCGGATGGATCGGACCATCAACAAATCAATTCTCTACAAACTCGTTCAACTCTTTGACAGAAAAAAAAAGGGGGAACATGCACCAGTCAGACCTTCTTCCCTGCCAACACCTTCTCAAAAATTGCAAAATTCCCCTCGTTCTTTGGATCGTAGACAGCAAAACACACCTCGCGCCACCAGTTCCCCCGAAACTCCGCCTCCCTCAGCACCTCCAACCAGCAATTTGCGACCTCGTCGGGCGGATTCGCGTAGACACCACAGCCGAGTGCTCCGAGGACCAGCATCCCGTGCCCGTTGGTCGCTGCGATGCGTAGCGCTAGCCTCATCTTCGCCTTGGTGAGGTTGCGATCTCTGTCGCGCGCAAAGACTTGGTGTGTTCTGCGGCGCGAGGGAGCGGGTGAGGCGGGCGGTAAATGGGAGCTGGGGTGCGAGCGTGAGGCGTGGCCCAGGCTACCCCGCTGTCGCGGGGGATTCGGTTGACTCAGAACTAGCGTGCGAAGTGCGGGCCGGTAGAGGGCAGCGATGGTTATCGCGCTGACGACAGGGAGGTTCTCGGGCGGATTCGCTGGTGAGGCGAGCAGGTTGTGGCCAGAGGCCAGGTCCCCCCGCATGACAAGCACGTAGGGGCTGTAAATTGCATCGTCCAGGGCGAGCGGGTAGTCCCTCCGGTGGAGGCTGAGCGCCAGCGAGCTCCGATAGCAGATGGATTCCTCTTGGGCCATGGCGCCGTTGAGCCAGCCCCCGCCTGGCTTCTTGTGGCTGGCAAAGTTTATGACGATTGGGCGCGGGTTCGTGTGCGAAGCGCTGTGGCTGTGAGCCAGTCTGACTGCGACGTTGAGGGTATCATCGTTGATGACTCTGATCGTCGCTGGCGTGGGAAAATGCGGACAGTCGTTGGGGTGGAGGGTGCGGAGGGAGTTGAACACCAGTTTCTCCGAGTGACGGGCGTCGCTGGCCCGGTTGAGGTGAGTTAGGAGCCCCGGGAGGACATCCTGGGTCTCGTCTGCCGTCTGTCTGAGTGCTTCCCTTCTGCGCAAGGCTTCATCGTCTTCGCGGGGCCGATGCTGGCGATGCTGGCTGTGACGGCTGTGATGGCGATGAAGTCCTGAGGAAGACCTTGCGGATTGAGCCTGCGGCCGGAATGCGTCGACTAGATCCCAGAGCATCGACATTTGGCAGAGCATATGCTGTATTGACTCTGGGTGATTCGATCTGGGAAAGAGGAAATCGGCGATATCTTGTATCCGTGAGATGGTCAGGTCGATCCGATCGGGCGGCCAAGCTTGTTACGTGGCGCAGGCCACGCGTTTTGGTCTCACGGCCTAAAGTCAGCCTATCGTGTCTGAAAATTGCAAATTGACTGTTCGTCAGACTCAGGGTCTGTATTGTGCCGGGTCGTCTGTTTATTAAGTAGTCCTGGAGGTCCCGTTTTCTCTCGACGAGCTGCTCCACTCGGCGACAGCAAGAGCAGCCGACACAACAACAACATGGTAGGAGCCAGATTGAGACCATCCAGGATCTCGTTGCCTCTTTCTAACTTCGGTTACTGTAGGAACTGATCGAGCTCGACAGCAGCAGCCGCTTCCACAAAAAGGGTAAGTACTGTGTATCCCATCGCATCCTGTCCAAAGGTCTACCTAGTAATATCCCAGTCTCGTGGATGTTCTCGCGCGAATGGAAACACCCAAACACAAAAGGAAAGCTCGTGTCCATCTATGTCATGTATGTACCTCGTCACAGTGGCCGACCAAGAGAGTCGTGATACTGATACACAGCCTCTGCTGCCAGAAAGAACGCCAAAGACCCGAAACTCAAGCTTCGATTCCACGGAACACAGCGCGCCTGCAGAATCGGCGCAGGCTCTCTTGACCCGTGTGACAATGACGAATGCTACGTCTGCGGCATTCTCAAAAAGGGCTTTACACTCGATCATGCCAGTGAGTAGCGAGGCAGCATGTTCAGGCTTACAACATGGTTCTCATATCTCCAGACCTACGAGCGATGTTTGGACCTGGGATATACTCCACTGTGGTCTCATCCAGTAAGTCTCCTTCTTCTCCAGGCTCTTTCATTCTCGTAGCGTCAGGATCACTAACCATCACTGGTTCAGAAGCAGACATCTACGCCAAAAACCACCACGTCCGTTCCCACAAGCATGTCATCCTCCTCTGCGGACTTGATCTTGGTACTCCCGTAACAATGTACGCTGCAGGTCTTCCAGGCCCCTGCGATTCGGTATGGCCCTTGTCGAGTCTATGTCGATACAGGTTGGCTGACCACACTGTCCAGGTTGAAGGGGCGACCAAGGCAGAGGGCGGGGCGCTTGAGTATCGAGAAACCGTCGTCTACGACCCAGCGAGAATCAAACCGATCGGTCTAGTCGTGTATACGCGAGAAGGTTGGACGCCGCGTTAAGTTCAAGAATGTTGTTTCTCACTTGTTCAGTTTTGTTGCGATACCTAAAGAAGCGTGGATATATTAGCATCATTTCAATTTTTATGCCAGAGTCGTTGCGTGTAGGCGCCATGGAAGCGTATTTGCTTGCCTCCTTTTCTCGCAGTAATTTTCAAATGGTGTTGGTTGCTCGAGTTTGGGGCGAGGCAGAATCCCTCAGCCGTTGGTGGTATTTTTCATGTCCGAGTCATCACACCCTCCTCTGCCCAACAACGCTGAGCCTGGCAGCCTGGATTTTTCCTCTTCTGGATCGCGGCATTCACAAGAGCAAACAGTCCCCCAGGCGTCCTTTTCCGCCCCTCGACGCCTTCGCCTCAATTATACGGCTGCCACGAAGGAATCCGCCTTCTTTCTGACTACTTAATGTAGCGATAGAGTAACTTCGCCTTTATTCCTAGACCAACATTGATATTCTGTGAGACTTGTCACTCGCCGCCCAACACAATGGCAAGGTACCTCGCTCGCCTCGATAAGTAACACTCGTGACAAGGCTGACCTGATTAGCGACAAGACGCCTGAAGAACATTCATCTCCAGGTTCACCCGTCGACGAGGACACACCCATGGTCGATTCCGATCCCACCGTCTCCGAACTTGAAGCTCCTATCCAAACCGCGACGATGCCTCTACGCCGGATTATCGAGATAAGGCCTGCCGGAAGCGATTATGATGCGTCCTCGGATACTGAAAGTCGCTCGTCGCAGCGCAGCGAGGGGCCTTCCAGAACAGCGGCCATGCCCCCAACATACGAGGACATCGCACCCACCGCGACCCTTCCGCCACTGTCAGCCGAGATGGTCATGGTATGCGTATAACAGCCTCGTCCTCAATGTGTGCTATGTACCTTTGGTTAATCGTGCGTCCCCGAACTCAGGAACTGAGCCAGCTAGACGGACACACGCCGTTCGCGAAAAAGGGTACGTGGATTCCAGGAGCGTCAGGTTTTCTTTTCGTCCGTTAAGCGTTAACCAACCGCTGTAGTCGAGCACCTGTTCTACGACTCATGGCACGATCAAACCAAAACTCCACACATTGAAGAAATCATCCTGTTCGATATAAAGTCTCCCATGCCCCGCCCCGGCGGGCAGCCATCAGCTCCCTTGGCTCCCGCTAGGTCCGTATAGTTTTGTTGGAATATAAGACAGTCGTGGGGATAAGAAGCTCTGACCTCGAGTCTAGCACCGATGTGGCGCTACTCTCTTCGTTGATCGACATGCCCCTCTCGTTCCACGGTGCTCGTCGCGCATGCTATGTTGGAGATGCCGGATACCCGTTGGATTTCTGCCGCAGTAACAAATGCTCGCTATGTCTAGTCTTCAGGAACCAGTGTGCCTTCAGAGAAGCTCGTGAGTTGCCCGGGCGTGGATTCAGAGGAAGCTTCAGGTTCGCTAACCGGCATCACTTGATAGGCGTTGGATTCACACTAGGTCCTAAGATCTTTGCAAGTCCCAGCTCGTCTCGTAAGTCCTATTCTACATTGATGATGCCATGTCTTCTAACCACTACTCGCCGGCTCAAGAAGCTGATGCCTTTGCAACGAATCACCACATCCGCTCGAATAGACACGCCATAATTCTATGCGCATGCCCAAATATAGTGAGTTACCTTGGTGGACGGATAACCGCTATGCTAGACATTGACTGACGTGCCGCAGGCGCAAGCAGATACCCAGTCGACGACTCCAGGGGCACCTCCTGCATATTCGGCGACGACTTCCGACTGCGAGGTCGTTGTTCCTATCGGTTTGATTGTGTATACTCGGACGGGGTGGCATCGATCGTAGCCTTAAGTGTCGGACATCTCGTTGGGTTATATATAACGGGTTCAATCTGCTCACCACCCTTTCCGTTGTGATATATATATAGTCGAGTTGCCGCAAAGTGCTCGGAAGCTGCCAGATTCGACCTAGATCTCACATGGGCATCCAAATTCTGAATCGACTACTTTGTTCAATCTGCGGACTCTCGATCTTTGAAGATCGAGGCAAACTTATCGGTGTGGACGCAAAATAATCGTAATGACCATCCTACCGGCAAGATGGCATTTGCCGCCACATCTTATATGGTATACTCAGATTGAGTTCTTCAACAAGGCCTGCTGGCCCAATGGCAAGGCGCTTGACTACGAATCAAGAGATTGCAGGTTCGATCCCTGCGTAGGTCATTACTTTAGCACTTTTTTGACGGTGATTTTGGTGGGTTTGATGCGGTGGATGTGAATTTTTTTGCCCTGGTGGGTCGCTTCCATGGCCGGGCCAAAAAAAAAAAAAAAAGGAGCCCTCCGATTCGCCACCGGCATCAGTTTCTGTCCGTCGCGCTGTCGACTCCGTTCAAGCATTCAATGTCCCAGGATGTGAACTGTCAGGGACTATTGCCAAGGTTTCGGCCATCTGGTCAGGTTTCTGGGGAAAGAAAGAAACAAAAGCTGACGCGGGAACCTGCAGCCTTCTGTGAGCTTCATTACCACTGAGCCGCCACTTGGTGACTCTGTTTATTGTCCGTTGTCCACAACTGGCCAAAAAAAGTAGGGTGATTCCGTAATGATAATATATTCCACTGGGATTTAGTGAGCAATCTGTCCTCAATGATCTCCCGCCAAATTCAACAATCCTTCAATGCAGTGATTCAAGCAAGAACACCCATAGGATCCCACCGCGGAAGAACCTTTGGCTCCTGCTCCAGGACCTCGCGGACCTCCCTCGAGACAAGGCTCGAGTCAACCACAGCCTGGAAGGTATATTCATCCATCCACTTATCAGTCATGACGAACCATCCGTGATCACCGGAACCTTCGCCCCAGGAGTTTTCGACACGCCACCGGACTGGCTGGTCATTCTCGAGATGCACTGCTGTAATGACCATGGCATGGGTCATGGCGGTTTCCCCAATGGAAAGTCTTTCGGCCTTGTTCAGCCCCAGAGAGATGTTGAACCCTAGAGTGAGATCGACCAAATCGGGGTCCATGACGCCGTGCTCCCGTTCGGAGAATTTGCCCACGTCGCAGCCAAAAAATACGGGAGAGCCGGCTTTGAGCATGGCAATGACGGCTTTCTTGAGGATTGGCATCTCAACATTGACGTATGCTAGTTGGCGGCCCTCAATAATGTTTCCGAGCTTATCCACCGTCAGTAGACGGTTGTACTCATTTCGAGGGTCGTTGACAAGACTGAACATGCGACTTGGAGAGGCTTTGCTTTGCGATCGCGAGACATTCACCGGCTGCGCAAATCCGAGTGGTGTTTGCCGGACCTCTCGGGCCTTGCCATCGGCATCAACGAACTGCCAAACAAACTCCTTTTCAGGGCTCGGCGGAGGCCCGAGCATCAAGGTAACCAGGGAGTGAATTTCCTGCAGGAATTGCTGCTTCGCCGACTCTATCTGCCCTTGCTCCGTGGGATCCGAACTTTGCGCGAGGCGACGCAGAATCAACGCGTGCTCGCGAAGCTTTGCAGTAATAAGCCAGTTCATCTTGCCACTATTTTGAGCGTGATAGCTGTCGGGGTACAGAGCCTGGGGGACAAGTCCATACTTGCGCACCAGATTGGCGACCATGTCCCACTGGCCGCCATCAGTGACGGGGTCCTGGAACAGTTTCTGCACCAAGCGACCGGATAAATCCTCATGAGCGGTCTCAATGATGGTCTCCAGGAAATAGTTGGCCTTCTCGATCTTGTCCCAATAGAAGAGGTATGCCTGGCTGAGTTCAAACGCGCGCAGGTTGTAGGCTTTCATGATGGGCAAGCGGAAAATGTTCGTCGAGGCGAAGAGCCAGCATCGTCCCGAGGAGCGTTGATTGGTTATGGGAGCACCCTCGAAGGGCACCTTGAGGTTGAAGACTTGAAGGTCGGCGTTGAGGGCGGATCGGTTGGCGAGGACCTGCGTGTACGAGGCCGTGGCCAGACTGGAGAGGGCGAGGCGGTTCTTGGTCGATGTTAGCAATTAGATACTCATTTTCGATCGCAACATACCTTGGGATCGTCCAAAAGCGACTCGGTCCAGTCCTGGACGCGATCGAGCGAGACGGACGGGGCCGAGGGCCGCTCGACGATCTGGTACGGTGGAGCTGCGAGATCAGCCATGGTTCTGACGACAAACCGGGGTAGAGGGACCTACGGGTCTCGATTGTCACATGTTTCTTTTCGCGGTCACTCTGTTCGACGAGACCAGCTCTCTTTTCGATAGCACCGACTGGCTTTGAGTAGCTGGAGCCCATGGTGAAGTGCTGGTGAGGAGGTGAAGGGGGGACGTTGGGATGCGACAACCGAAGCGGGGAAGCGCGTCTTATCTACGCAAATGACGAATGGAGCGGAGCACAAGGTCCCCATCTCCTGATTGACAAGTGCTTATCTACCAAAAGATTCCTCGCAGGGCATTAGCTCTGTGAAGATGACGGTGACAAGCGATTTTTGCCCACCCCATATACGGCTCAGGGACTTGACTGGACGAATACCCTCTCTCTGGGCTATACCCTCCCTCCACGGCGATGACATAGCTGCCCTGGCGTGCTTCCGAATTGCTGCAGCTGTATCGGGTAGCGGAGTCTCTTGTCCCGGCGGGCCCAGTAGTGACGATATGCATTCCGCATCAACGAACAACGCAACTTGCCGATCCTTGTGGTAGGGAATAGGAAGGTCCACATTCCAAGGATCCCGGCCAAGTTGCGGCTCCTCGTCGACAGAGGGCATTGCTGCTTGGAGTTTCTTGAACGAGCTGTCACAGAGAGGCGGTTAATATAGATCCATGTATAGAGGATGAGGAGAGGGATACTAACCTCCTAACCTCGTCAGTGAGTCCAATGTGCTGGAAGCTGCGCCACCAGTACTGCCAGGCACTCTCCAACACCTCGTCAAGGGCTGTTCAGTATCTGGCCCATCTTTCCGGGTCATTGTAGGCGGCACACCACTAGTTATTTCCAATCACACTAAGCATGACAATAGAAATGGCCAAGATAAGGCGGATGGTTTCGTCCCCAAGAAACTTATAAAAATCCCAGCGCTTCCTGCGATCGTAATAGTTGACATTTTTGTTTATTTCTTTTTTGGGAGTATTATGTCAAAAGATTAATCAACTCTGCATCAACAAGGCAGCATGGCCGAGTGGTCTAAGGCGGTAGACTTGAACCCCCAAATCGGGAAAATATCTACTCCGTTCGCGGGCGTGTGTTCGAACCACACTGCTGTCGATTTTTTTCTCTTTTTTTCTTGACTTTCAAATACCAACCAACCACTACAGGTTGCAAATTTAGATTTCTACGAGGTGCAAGTGGACGACGGGTGCTAGGACCTTGCGGATGCACATGGGATTGCCCTGGAAGACTTTTACATGTGGAATCCCGCGGTAAAGGATGATTGTTCGATGCTTTTGTATGGGTTTTGGGTTTGTGGTGGGGTGGGAATCCGCAATCATTTTCTGAGGGAATGCTTGTAATTTCTTGTCTATGGAGGTAGGGTTCTCGACTAGATACGTGAAGCAAAAGCAGCAATTTGCACAATGCTCAATGACTAGGTGTATGCCAAGTGTACATCAGACTAAGGCTGGACCCTGATCCCCCAAATGATCCCGCAACTTCTGTGTTCTTATCGTCCGGAGCCGGCGAATCCGAGTGAGGAGTGGGACACACAGGAACTTTTGGATCAATAAACAGACTGGAATTGAGGTCCGTGGCACAGCTCACTAAGGAGGAAAATTCCAACGGGCTCTTTTCTACGGCGAGAGTCGGTCTTTACCGTTGCAAGTCGCTTGGTAGTGCTTAAACTATAGTATTTATCGAGTCAAACTGGAAGCTTCTGCCAAAATCTGAGATTATTGCCAGGGTGTACCGGGGAGGAGACGAACCGCTCGGGGAGGAAATCTGGGGAACAGCCGAGATTTCTGTGCAAATGTGGCCTCATTACCCCGCAATTATTGGCTTGGCTCATCGATCTGAACCCGGGAGAGCCGGCCGGAAAAGGGGGAAGAGACCTGGCCTTTTCAAAGTGCTCCCCCTCCAGCTTCCTCCTCCTCCACCCCCGGTTTCACTCCAACGACCACGTCATCTGCATCAAGTTTATATCCCACCCCACCAGCAAACCTAGTACGGATGGACACTAGCCTGCAGCGCGAAATTGAACAGTTGCAGGAGAAGTGTCGGCGTCTAGACTTCGAGAATCGGAGGCTACGGCGGACTCTCCGGTGTGTGGATTGTAACTCGCGGATCGCCGGTGCAGCTGAAAGAACTCAGGCTGCTGCCGCGAAGAAAACAACTCGACCACGGGTCCCATCGAGTATTCCGCTTCTTGCAGACTCGCTCCCGACTACGCCTTGGAGCGGGGACCTTGGGCAATCCATCGCCCAGCAAGACGAGGATGAGTTTAGGTTCGCAGACTGCCTGTCACCCGTCAAGACCACACTGGCTTCTCCAATAAATACCATCTTCGACCAGGTGCTTTGGCCAGGCGCAGATTCCTCTTACACGACAGGGTTATTAGATCATGGGTCGGAAGCACCGTCCACCGTCATTGATAATGCACACAAAGACACATCTCAATCGCTGGAGGCATTATTCCGAGAGTCTCCATTGATATGGGGCTCGGGCTCTCTCGTGGGTGATAAGCTGTCGTCCGATCTTTTGGACTCAGCTGGCGAGTTGGGTACCCAAGACTTTCGTCTACCGTGGTCCTTGGGTCTTCCAGAGCCGACGCTCTCTGCCCTGGGGCTCAGCTTCGGATTCAACATGGGCCAAGCGCAGCAAAGAATGGACCAGTATATCAAGGCGCTTGGGACTTCCATTAGGACTGCCTTTGGGTCACAAAGCACACCGTATGTACTGGGACTGTGATATCAAAATTAGCAACGTCCTAACAAGACCCAGATCACGAGCATTGGAGTCGCTCGTATCCTACGGAGTCATGTGGATCGTGAGAGAGGCATGGCCGGCAGCCGAAGGTTTCTGGAAGATCACAGTAAGAGCAGTCAAACCTATTCGAGACTAAAGCTCATATCTTGCAGGACTCGCTCAACGGCTTCGTTCAGTCGGAGCTCTGGAGACTGTTTCCGTGCCAGTCCTCATATGAAAAGCTTCATCCCGCATATCGTCCGACTCTGTTACAACTGACAGTCCCTCATTCTCCATTGATTGACTGGCTTCCCTGGCCCGACCTTCGAGACCGCATCATCGAGCTCCAAGACCAGCTCGACGTGGAGGCTGTCTGCAGAAGTGCAATCGAGAGTGTGGTGGCTCATCGGCATGTACATTTGAGTAATGAAGCAGAAGCGACAATGCCAACGTTCCGTGTCTGGGATCTTTATCTATTGGAGAAACAGAGTGGCGTTGGTCTCACGAATAACCAGCTCACTTACAAGCCTCGCGCCGCGAGCGTCCTTGCCATGGAGAAAGCGTATCATCTGGTATACGATGACTTTCTGACCCAGAGGTTACATCCTGCGTTCTTCGAAATATACCCTTTAATCACCTGCGAACGGATAAAGACGAAATTTCATGTCCAAGCTATCTCGATTGCGAATGGCGATGAGGTCGGAGATCCAAAGCCATTCACCGAAATGGCCATGATCCGGCTCAAACAGCTGGTTACCAAACGTGTGCATATACCGGGTACATAGCCACCCTCAAAGCCTCATCCGGTCGATCAGACCTCGAAAGACCTTTCTCGTTCCGGTTTAGCCCTGCTGTGGTTGTTGGCAATTGGGATCTCGGCTCCTAAGTGACTGCACGCCCAACTCCACGGCATGACCGCACTGTCAGCCCGATAAAGGACTCATTAAGTGGATCGTCGCACAGGCCTCGTCTATCCCACAGCGTCGCTGGAAGCCAAGTGTGGCTGAGCATGTTAGCGTGCTGCAGTAAGCGTAGGATGTTGCATCGCCGCCGTGAGCGTGTTCAGTGCACTTATATACCGGTCTTTGCCCATTAAGCCTTCATATGCCTCAGCATCGAATCCCGCTACTGTCTGACGATCATCGTTTCAATGAGTGTCGCCGGCCTACTCCAAAACATAAACTCCGTGACGGAGACGCTACCAGGCCAGGTCTCCGAAGGCGACAGACTGGCCCTCCTAACAGCATGTGACAAGCTCAGGGCCGCCCTCGAGGTACCGATGGAGACGACGATGCGCGTTACTGGAGGAGTACAACTCCCTTCCGCCCTTCCTCTGCGCATATTAAACTCACGAGCTTAGGTCTACGAGAGCGCGGCTTTGATTACGGCGATTAATAT
Organism: Aspergillus pseudodeflectus; assembly: GCF_044049435.1. Taxonomy (NCBI): domain Eukaryota; kingdom Fungi; phylum Ascomycota; class Eurotiomycetes; order Eurotiales; family Aspergillaceae; genus Aspergillus; species Aspergillus pseudodeflectus. The sequence continues at coordinate 33,825 of NW_027263806.1, read as the reverse complement.
GGGGTTGATTGACGCTGGGGTGACTGCCGCTGCAACTCAGCCCACCTTCACCATTTCGCAGCTCGCCGAGGTTACTTCTGCGGATCCTCTTTTGATCGGTAGGCTCTTCCTAAAAGAGACTTGAGAACCGTGCGCTAAGATGGCATAGTTCGTCTCATGCGGATGCTCTGTGGCATGCACGTTTCGAGGAAGTCGACGTTGCCACATTCAAGTCGACGCCCCTCGCCCAGGCATGTGCGACCGGCTCTCCATTCAAGGAGATAGCAATCCATCTGTGCGTATTATTGCAATTCCGAATATATATTTCATCCTCGTATTGACCTTGCCAGCGCATCCCACGGTCCGGCAGCCGCCCTCCTGCCAGATTATTTCGCCGAAAAAGGATACATTAGCCCCAACGACACGTACGACTCGCCATTCCAATACGCAATGCGGACCAAACTGCACTACTTTGACTATGTCGGTGCTAGCCCTCGTCTACAACACGCTCTGAACACGGTCATGAGCACTTGTCCCGGGAACTTGGGCCAAGACTGGTTCGAATACTATCCGGTGAAGGAGAGGCTGCGCGTCGACGATCCTTCCCATGTGCTTTTTGTTGATATTGGAGGAAACACTGGCGGTGATGTCGCGACATTCAAGAAGCGCTTCCCTGATCTACCCGGAAGAGTGATTCTGCAGGATCTATTCTCGGTCATTGAGGGGGCTCAAACGAGTCCGGCAGGCGTGGAGTCAATGGGCCATGATTTCTTCACCCCTCAACCCGTCAAAGGCGCCAAAGCTTATTATCTTCGCCTCGTCATCCACGACTGGCCGGACAAGCAGGCAAAGATAATCCTCGAGCACATCAGGGATGCCATGGCGCCGGACTCGATTCTCCTACTCAATGAGACCCTTGTTCCGGAGTCCGGAGTCCCACTGTACGATGCCGAGATGGACATGACGATGATGGTTGTTTTTGGTTCCCTGAACCGTTCAGAGGCTCAGTTCCTGGAGCTGTTGGACGCTGTGGGGTTTGAGGTTGCCAGAGTGTGCAAGCCAGAAGTGGTTATTCCCGGGTCAACGGCCCTATTTGAGGCTGTGCTTAAGAAATGACGCGCGAAATGTGTCTTGGTTTGAATTCGACAAGTTTCATTATACCATACATGATTCATCCTCGACCCTTCCATACTAGCTTCACAAACAATCAAAAAAACGTCTCCGAAACATCGCCCAGTATCACAACCTTGACCTTAGTCGAGTCCAGAAACTTCTCCTCGTCGGCATCAATGACCTCCTTGATCCCAGGCTGCATTCTTTTGCCGAAGAACACTTTAAAGCCTTCCTCGTTCTCAAAGGCGATTTCGGTAATGCAGTCGTAGGTGAAGTCGTCCTGTGTTCCCAGGACCACTGCGGCCGGGTAGCTGTTGTCCTCGCCCGCTAGAGGTCGTGCAAGGTAGGATCGTTTATGATAGATGGGCAGTGTGTCGCCTGCGAGGCTTTTGATGAGCGGGAGGTGGACGGTGTCATAGTGGGTTTTGAACTCGGCCGGGGTGATTCCCGCCTTGCGGGTTGCGTAGAGGAGGGCTTTGAAGACCATTCTGATGAGATACAGGTATGAAGAGGTGGAAGTGTGAAGTGTGAAGAATCAGAATTGACTCCGGAGTATATTTGTCGTGGTATTTATATTGCGCATTAAAGCTTAGCTCTCGGCCCCCACTTGACGATTACACGGAGAAACCAATCACGTCTCAGTGGCCCACAAGATTCTGCACGGCCGTCTCCAGCAGCAACTTGACATACTGTCGATGCAGCCACTCGATTGGCGCAGGCATCGGTGGTCCTTGGGCCTTGCCCAGTCCTTGGAAGAAGCACGTTTTCAGCCCCAGATCAACAACGCCTTCATCGTGCTTAACAACCGCCGAGATCTCAAACAGTCCATCGACTTGCCGAATCGCCTGATTCCGAGGAGAATCGCCGCTGCGCACAAGGATGCTCGTGGGCGTTTTCTCGACGACTTCAAAATGGTCGGTGATGAGGGTTCCAACGCTGTAGTCTGACATGCGAAGCTCAGCAGGGGACCACAGCTGAGATTGTGTCGAGGCGTCTTGGTTTGTCTTTGCTAGGATGGCGCGTTGCACCTTGTAGCCTATTGGACATGGGTCAGTTCCAACTGCGTGCTCGCGAAACCGGGGCATACCCCATCCACTCCAGACTCCCGCACAAAACGCCTCGACTAGCCCTCCCTCCTTGTTGAGCAGCTCCGGGCGAATGTCCGAAATGGGTATCCGGCGAACACAGACATCGTGCATTGTGGGATTGCTCGAGGGATTGAGCTCGCGGAGCAATCGATGGTGAAAAATCGCGTCGGTCGGCTCGAGAGGCACAAAGACATTTTTCCTCGTCGCGAAGAAGAAGGCCCCAAGAGAGGCGCCGGTGCCGTACACGGCGACCTTGAGGGTTGCTTTCAGTCCGCGCATCATGTTTCGCCAGTCTCGCACTCAAGGAATAGAGGACAACCTTCAAGGTGATAAGGCCTTGGGCGACCGCGTGAAAAGAGCCTCAGCCGCATCTTGGTGGCATTCAGCCCCATGTGAAGATGCTGCTGACCGGAGCCGCCGCTCGGCTCGATTTTCCTTGTTGAATGCGAGCAGAGGATGATTGGAAAAAAGACGAAAGAGGGCAAACTTTGGGTGGAATCCGCGTGAGATGCCTCCGCCCCTGGACACCGCTGTGTCTGTTGTGCAATGCGGCGAGCCCGTTTCGAACCCTCAGCTCTCCTGCTCGAGATTTGGTCGAGTACCAGTCGACCACGGAGCCCTGCGAGATCAAATCACTCCAGTTGGTCAGCGGGCGCCAGATGCGCTTGAGCCGCATGACTGGTTGCCGGGTCGCCTGACCGATCATCGCTGCTCAAGACATTCCCCTGAACACTGCTCACGGTGCTCGGTCAAGTCTCGAAATCGTGGGAAGTCGGATAGAATACGCCTCAAGAAGTAATTATGCTCACCGCTGTTCTCGCTAACAATCGATTGTCCAAGATATATATCCCCGCCACAGGCTGATCCCCATGACTCCGGAGAACCCCCGAGGATGGACCGGTCCTCAAAACATCTTTCTGCGAAGCTGCGATATCTCGCCTGACGAGAGTATCGAACAATAACGTGCACTCGTGCGATGCCTTCCACCACCCATCTTCATGTTTGATGTCTGCTCATGCGAATCACGCAACAGCGAGGCTTGGAGAGTTGGAGAGACAACACAGCCGACAGCCTCAGGATTTGCTCATTTCCTGGTGCGTGACTGATTGGCAGACGGAGCTCTTGGCGCCAGAAAAGGGTCTAGCGGACCTCCACCTCTGGGCTGCGGCTCGCTTGGGATCGCTCAGCTGGGTGGAGGAAGTGCAAGGCCAAGTCCCGCTAATACGAGCAGGTCCAACTAGCCCCCAACTCGCGAGGACCGGGCAACTGCCCAACACGAGCGAGGCGGGAGATTTCATTTCTCCCTTCTCGCTGCTCTTCTCCTCTCTGCAACAACGTCGCTGCCAACGAGAGCACCATGTGGTTTGTCGTCTTGTTGGCCGCCGCCGCCAATGCGGTCACTCTGTCTGCTCCCACGGTGACCGTTGCGAGAGATATCAAGGCGTCTGCGCGGCCAGAGCACCCAGAGACCACCGCTGGGCCTGCGACGCTCGACGACCTGCACCTCCTTGATCGTCGAGACACCCTCGCTCAGGCGGACGCCACGGTCTGTGGTTACTACAACCGGGCTATTGGTGAGATATGGCCTGCATTCATCGTTGGGCCAGACTAACATGGATTTCGCTTTGTCTCAGATAACCGCCTTTACTGCTTAAACAACAATGCATGCGTCTTCTACGCCCCTGACTCGGAATTCCCTGGAATGGTCGGCTGCTGCCCGCAAACTTCCGCGACCGAGGAGTGCATCATCTTCAGCACCTGTATCGACATCGACGACATCCTTGCGACATCCGATCTCCTCGCGCAGACGACAGACTCGATGGCGCTCTTCTGCACGTACGATGAGAACCGATACTGCCACACCCGCACATGGCCCAGTCTGAATGCGGCCGACTTTGAGTGCACCTCCACCAGCTCCAGGTGGATCGAGACCATGTACACGTATGGAACCGTGACGGATGAGGAGGATGTTGAGGATCAGACCACTGAGACGCTTTCGTTCTCGTGGATTTCGAGTTCGGATTTGCCGACTGCTCGTAGTGCGGATGCCACAACCACTACTGAGACTGAAACCGAAACTGATACGCCGACGACCTCTACGTCGGGGGGCTCAACACCCTCACCAGTCGACGAGGAAACCCCAATAGAAACCGAGGATCCGGACAAGGGATCCTCGACGCCGGTTGGAGCCATTGTGGGCGGCGTGGTTGGAGGTGTTGGTGGATTGGCTTTGGTCGCTGGCGCGTTGTTCTTGTATCGGCGACACAAGAAGAAGAGCGCCGTTGTCGACACGCCGGTTATTCCCCCGCCAGAGACAAAGCAGCAGCCCGGTATCTCTACAAAGGAAATGTTTGCCCCTCCTCAGGGTGCATCCCAAGGAGCTGGCACGGCGGGGATGCACGAGGTTCAGGCAGAGCCCATGTACGCCGAACTACCGGTCCAGGAGGCGCGAGAGCAGCGAGTGATGCGCCATGAGCTGGAGTGATTGATGTCTTCATGTTTCTCAGATCGAGTATAATTATAGCATTGTATTACCCGACGTCGCATATCATTTACAGCTTTGACTTTACTCCAAGTGCCTCGCTCACCGGAGCAATCTCAATCATCATCTTGCCCGTGTTGGCGCCGGCGTAGAGATCCACGAGCGCCTGGGGTGCCGACTCCAGCCCGCCCTTTACAATGTGCTCCTTGCGCTTGAGCTTCCCCTGAACGAGCCAGGAGGCCAGCTCCTGGAGGGCAGCGGAGTATTTGTCCGCATAATCAAATACAATAAAGCCCTTCAACATGATTCGTTGCGACTATCGACTCGTTAGCACACATAATACCCTACTGGGACAGTCGAGAACTCACAATGACGTTCATGAACGCAGTCGGACCCTGCGGTTTCGCAGCGTTGTACTGACTGATGGCACCGCAGATCGCAAACCGCGAGTCCTTTGCGGCCCGAGCGAGACAGGCATCCAGAATCTCGCCTCCGACATTGTCAAAGTAGACATCGATGTACTCGGGGGTCGCCTCCTTGAGCTGTTTCCGCCAGTCGGGAGCCTTGTAGTCAATGGCCACGTCGAAGCCCAGCTCCTTGACCAGGAAATCGCACTTGTCCTTTCCGCCAGCCAGACCAATGACACGCTTTGCGCCTTTGATCTTTGCGATCTGACCGGCAACCATACCTGTTGCACCGGCGGCTCCGGAGACGACGACCGTGTCGCCCTCGCGAGGCTTTGCGACCTCGATCATGCCAAAGTATGCGGTGAGGGCCGTCATGCCGAGCACCGACAGCGCGTCGGTGGGACGACCACCGGGTGGGATGGTGACTTTCTCGACGGCCTTTTCCGAAAGGACCGCATACTCCTGCCACCCCGAATAACTCGTGACCCAGTCGCCGACGTTGAACTTGGAGCGCAGGTCGCTGCCCACTTCGACGACCTGGGCGATGCTCTGTCCACGCATAACAGCGCCAATTTGAACTGGCTCAATGTACGACCGTTTAGCAGTCAGCCACTGGCGCATAGCCGGGTCGAGGGAGAGATAGTGCACGCGCACAAGCACCCGGTTGGCAGGCACATTTTGAGGGCGTGGGACAGTCCTGAGGCGGAAAGTGCCGGATGTGAGGGAGGGATCGATCGCCGGAGCGGGCGCGGTGGTGTAGATGACCTGGCGATACGACATGATGAGAATGTGGTGAGTGAAAATTGGGTGAAGAGGTCAGTGGCGACTCCGCGTCTTTTTATGTTGGCGGGAACGCGGAGACGAGCCCAAACAGGAAGTCTGCGACGAGGGCGGGGGAAGTGCCGAGGTTCATAGTTTGAGTGCCTGAGGCAGAAGAAGCTTACATAATTTCTGCCCTTACGTCATCGACGCGGTCAAATCAAAATCTGAGGGAGCAACACCAGCCAGGCTTTTTTAGACACAAACAACACTGGCAGACCATGCAAGCTGTGGCAGACCCCCTGGCACGTCTTCCTCCCGAACTCGTCCTCCGCGTCGTCGAATTCGCCTCGCTCTCGACGTTGGCCTCGCTCACTGCGGTTTCCAAGGCTTGGCACCAGTTCATCGACGTCACCCATCAAGAGACCATCTACTCATCCAAAGTCGGAGAATGTAGGCGTGATCTGTCGGCAGTGGGCGACATCCCGACCTTTTCGAAATGGTTTGACGGCGTAAAGTCATGGAAGGATCTGTGCCGACGAAAGACGCTGCTTGACAGCAATTGGGCCCGTGCGCACCCCGCGAGCCGTGATCTGGTCCTGCAAATCAGCGATGACCCCGTCTGGCGCTTTCGCGCTGATTTGAAGCGTCGCTTCATAGTCTCGACCTCTCATGCCGGTGGGCTGAACGTCACGGACCTCGATACCGGTGAGATCTTGTGGCGCCTCCCCTCAACGCTGGACAGTGACGCGGAGGAGGCGGTTCGTCCGTACGCTCACCTGGAGTACCAAGATGGCATGGCTGTCTTTGATCGTGAGGGGGACGCCGTCGAGGTCTGGCAAGCCGACCTGGACGACGCCCCTCGCGGTGAATTTCGGCGCATTGCAGTCTTGGACCACGACTGCCAAACCAGAGGCTTCCAGCTGTCATACTCGACCCTTTGCGTGGTCTCTACACAAGGCCAGGGCTTCGTTTATGACATGACACAGCGGCCTCCCAGGAGGACCACTCACCTCACGATCGAAAACGACGCTGTCGGTCACCTCGATCAGAGCCATGATGCTGTCATGTACTCGATGGGTCCGCGAGGTTATCATGTCTATAGCAAGTCCACTGGAGAGCTCATGGGCGTTCTGAAGCCATCAGAATGTGCCGAAAGGTATCATATATCCCCGTCGCCTGGGACCTTCTCCGGGGAAACACGGCCTATGACAGCTTCACGACACGGCTCAACGGCGCCCGTCAGCCTAGGACCAGCTGGCTCGGATCGCCTGATGCCAATACAGATTGCAAAGGGCCGACTTCCACTGCCAAGTGATCCTGACCATGTCCGGAACGGCGAGGATGAATGGGGAGCTGGGATGGAGGACAACGGCTTGTTCGTGGGTGTTTCACGTGCTGGTCGCGTGTTCGTCTGCTCGGACTGGCGCAAAGCCCTTCGGGACTCCAACAGTTTCCAAGCACAAAGTGCCATCATTGAGTGCGAGTCGGATGGGTCGACTTTTGACCTGGGCGGATGGCTGTCAGTGCGTAACAACCGCTTGATGTTTGAGGTTGAAGACCGGGCCTATATCGTTCCACTCGATGAAAACGGCCGCATTCAAGATCCTAATCGGCCGTTGCGCCCTTCGTACTCGCTCTACACCTCTTCAACGCCACAGCTGGCCGTCCCAGTTAGCTTCATGGCTCTGTTTGAAGATTCAATCATGACTACATATACCGTGAGCTAGACTCGTCTCATTTGACTTATGATCTTGTTCTGATATTTCGAATCACAGACACTAGGCCGGCGCCTCCACAATCGTGACCCCGCCGCTCGTGCCCTTCAAGACGGGCTGAACCGCATTTTCCCGACAAAGACAATTCGGATAATCAGTCTCGCGCCAGATCCCCCTCCCAGCGCCGGTACGAATCCGGAAGACTCGCGGAATACGGGTCTCTGGAATTTTGATCAGCACCCGCTAACTGCTGATGCGGCGCTACGCTCCCAGGCACTCTTGCAGTTGCTAGATATATTCCAAGGGGAATTCGCCGAAGGGGGCGATGATGAGACTGATCATGAGGTTGACGATGAGTGGGAGGATCTTGATGATCCTGAGGGCGTGGAATAGGAGGCAACCTTCCAGTGCCAACACATGAGCAACTAGCCCGACGCACTGGTGAGGCTGGTATACAGTAGCCTACTAGAGCCCAACGCCGTGCAATGAGGCTGACGAATAGACAAATGAAACAAAATCATATTTCCAGGACCGGCTATGCCGAATACACAAGAGCAGATTGTGTGTCGACCATGCTGATCGCCTATGTTACTCAGTCTTCCCCGCTTGGCTCGCAGCCTGTGCCATGAGAGCAGCGCCCACCCCTGAACCATCCTTCGTAAGATGCACTCGGACTCTTTGCTCACCGGCAACCCCAATTTCCGTGATGTCTCTCAAGGCAGCCCGCATCTCTGTCTCGAAGGTTGGACAGCACTCAATGAGAGACCCGTCGGCCCCGATGTCGATGATACCTTGCTCCGTGTATTCTTCACCTGATCTCTGTGTTTGCTGTGACGTTATGCAGCCCTGGGGCTGTGTGATTATCAAATTCATTCCAACGAATTTGAGAAGCCGCTGCCAGAGGAGGCCGAGGCTTTGCCAGAATCTCTGTACACTGCTACTCGACGAAATCTCTCGCGTTCGAGGTTGTTCTACCTTGCTTACGGTGGAGATTGGGTAGTCGTGGGAAGTCTCAAGTCGACCGCTTTGAATGATGAGAGCAGCCAGTGATGCACCTGATAACCGCGCAGCTCTTCGGACGATAGAGCTGGCTATGAGTTGAATGGCCCGGGCGTCCTCCGGTGTCGTATTCTTCGTAGACAACACATCCTCGACCAGATCGATAGCGCTCTCGACTGAACCAGTTGCCGCGAGTTTCGAGATAAAAGAACTGTCAATGCTGTCGCGTCGGAAAACAGGAGACTTCTCGTCGAGGTCCATAGTGAAAGCGCGCAGGCGATGTAGTTGGACTATGACCAGTCGAAGAAGCTCCCCCAAGTACATCCCCGACACTCTCTTCTCCAGCATCTGCGATCCAGGATCCGTCAACGATGCATCCAGTTCATCATCGAAGGGAGTCCGCGGCAGAACCTCCATCTTGTCGTCGAGACAGCCCCATTCGGTATTCATCACCATGAGACCTGTGCTTGTTGCTGCTGTCGACAGTCTCCGAACATTAGCCAGCTTTTCGACGTAGGCGGCATTCGTTCCCGTTCCAAAGATCATGGCTGCCAAGGTGGAGGTCTTTGGGCCTGACAGGTACGACCTGGTGAGAAGGGTCCCAACGCTGTCATTTGCAAGAACAGTCACTCGAACCGGCAATCCCTGCCTGTCGATTGCATCTTGTAGCATGACGCACGGATCGCGTCCGAGGGCGTCGGGGATGTCCCAGCCCTTGTCCCAATGGATTAGGCGGCCGCTGGCGAGAGAAGTCTGCTCGCAGGTAAAACTGAAGGTAAAACCTAGGCTATAGGGTAGTTGGTCGGCCAGCCGCGATGTCCTCTTCTCGAGGAAGTCCTTGAGTTTCTGTGCGATAAAGTCGAAAAGTGGTCGATGGCTCTTGGAGACCATGAGAGACGGTGGGACGATATGCTTGCTTTGAGCGACATTAAACGTCGAATCCCCCTTGAGATTTACGAGGCATATCCTGCAGTTGCTCCCACCGAGATCGACTGCTAGGAACTCGCCCTTTTCTGCTCCTGTCGGAATGCTCTGCACATACGAAGGCAGCTGCCACGGGCGGGCATTGGCCAGGCCATCCTCTGTAGTCGGTCAGCATACAACATGGAATTCCTCTGCGAGTAATGATGCACGTACTCAACTGCGCAACGAAATGTCTCGTTACACTCCGGACCTGGTCAGGCGAGATGTCAAAGTCTCGAGCGATGCGCTCTGCTCGTGCCAGCAAGCTAGGGGCCTGGCCTTGGAGCATGACCGACGAGTCGAACAATAATCAGGGATATCGACAAGATAGACATGACGAGGTGACTGAAGTAAGAGTGTTGGCAGCGACTGCACCAGCTCTCTCGATCTTTGCTCACCGGTCGCAGATGCGCAGAGCTCAGCACCGCACCGGCCGAATCGCCGGGGATCGCCGGGCATTCCTGACACATTCTGGATTGTCATTGACCAGATTCGTCGGCCAATCTCCGCTCTGGTGCCCCACCAGCAGCGCCGCTCAAAGCCGGCCGACGCCCCGATTTCTCCTGACTTTGCCGGTCCAACGCTGTGAATGCTTCAGCCAGGAATGTCAGCCTCCCAATCTACGCCAGTTGGTCCGCCAGGACGGGGCTATGCGGGGGAGCACAAGGCCCGCAAAGCCTGCAGTTAGTGTCCGCCCATCTCCATCAGTGTATCGCGTGTAACCAGCATGCAGTCAACTGCCGACGGCAGAAGATGAAATGTGTCATTGAACATAACGAGACTTGTCGTCGGTGTCGTCGTTCGGGCCTTCCCTGTGTGTTTGTGCCGCGTGCAAATGCTGCTACTCTGCCGGAAAATGTGATGGCTTTGCAAGACAGCGATTTCAAAAGAGACGTCTTGACTCGGCTACAGGCGATTGAGGAAAGGATTGGTCTCTCACAAACCGCCGATCCTGCATCGGAATGTACACAGGAGCCTGAAGGTGATCATGGGGGACGAGATATATCGCCCGGGTCAGAATCCGATGGCCTGCGGACGTTATGGGAGGCAGTGGCAGTCCTGCAAAGAAGTGCTCCCAGCAAAGTGCCACTGCTTGTCTGGCGCAGGGCGACTGTCAAAGAGCTTTGGTCGTCGTAAGTGCTCGTGTGGCTGTTCGGAATGCCGTCTGATGATCTCTCGGCAGATTCCACGACCGAATGCCGGGATTGCATTTTATGCCTCGTAAACAGATCTTCTCTGCCCCTCATCCCTTGCTTCTAGCTTCGATCCTGTACTGCTCGAGTGTTCGAGGCCCACCAGAGGTCGCTGATCTAGCCCTCGACTATTTTACTGTACTCTGTAGCGCAATCTCGCAGCTGTGCATTCCTGGAAGTGAGATCGGCAAGACGCCAGACGACACAGAGGAGTGGGCTTTTCAAACTGTCCTGGGAATTATTCTCGCTGGGCTTTTGACAGAGGCGACTGTTCGGGAGACGGGCATCTGGATCTCCATAGCATATCGCCTTATCCTCGAACACTGCCCAGCTCACATTGACGACACGTCTCGCAAATGGCGAAAGCTGTTCAGTGGCATACAGATAATCGACCTGGAGCATGCATCTTTGCACCTATCCTGCCCAGTCATACCGATCGAATCGCCACTGCCGGCGTTACAAACCTCCCAGCGTGATCAGCTGTATCGATTATCTCGAATGATGCATACGGGCCTCACTCATTTCGCCGGCAGAGGATTGCCCACCATTTGGTCGTGCTTTACAAGTGGTGTCTCAACAGCGGTGAACCTGACGAGCAATTTTACAGCAGTCGACACTGCGGTGATTCGCGACTGGGCTCGCCAGCTGGACGAATGGCTCGTTGAATTCAGTCAGACATCAGAAGGGTCAGACCTGGATCTGAAGCTTGTCTTTCGACAATACGTGCTACATCGGCTGGTCGTTTTGTCAATATATCATCCAGTCAGAGGCTGCAATCTATGGTCAAACAGTATCACTCCCAGAGAACAGCACGAACTACTGGTCTCGGCTCGGGCGACTCTAAAGCTGCACTCGCACGATGACTCGATTTGGGCGAATTGGGACCAGGTAATCATAACTTGGGCAGCACTGATTGTGCTACAGGGTATCGAGGGAGGTACTGGTGAGCCTGACGGTGAGTGCTTTCGAGATACAGAAGTCAGTTGTCTTCGCTAATGGTAGATACAGATCTTGAAAGCATACAAATCCATCTTGATATGCTCAAACAGATGGCCGGGCCAAAACCCAGTCTCCGCGACATCCTTGTCGCCCGGTTAGAATCGAGTCTCGCGGACGCTCAAATTCCCCCTGCAAACATGGCACAGCATGCATATGGAGATCTCACAATGATGAGCTCAACTGAGCCGTCGTGGCAGATCTTTGACCAGTCCAGCCTGGAACACATGATGTACTCGGACTGGACGGGCTAGACCGCGGAAGTAATCGGACGCCCCATCTCAAATGGCATCTTCGAAGCCCTTGGGCTGTCGATCCGTGAAGACATGCTATCCGGAGTGAGCTCCCCGTCCTGGGGATCAACTAATTCCGTCTTGCCGCTGGTACATGAAGTGATGATTGCGAGACTCGGTGTTTCTTGTAGCATGGTTCGCTCGACGCCAGTAAAGTACTAAATAGCAAACCCCATTAGACTCTCATCTCGGAAGGGTCGTGATGGAAATAGCGTACCTTGACCGTCTTGACCTTCAGTTCCATCGTAGCATCCTCGTCCACTACTACCATGCTGCGAGGATGCAGTTGCAAGCACGAGAGCGTGCATAGATGACTTACACCCCCTTCGATTGCCTGTTGGATAGCTGGTGCTTTGGAAGTACCAGTCGCAATGATTACCACCTCTTTGGCTTCCATTATCGTCTGCACCCCCACTGTAAGCGCCATGTGTGGAACTGCGTCCAGGTTATTGTTGAAGAAACGAGCATTGGCAACGATGGTCTCATATGTAAGCGTCTTGATGCGTGTGCGACTGCCGAGACTGGATCCCGGCTCGTTGAATGCGATGTGACCGTCACTTCCTACTCCTCCCAGGAATAACTCAATGCCACCGAGTGTCTTGATTTTCTCTTCATACCGGCGGCATTCCTCAGTCAGGTTTGAGGCGTTGCCGTCTAGGATGTTGACATTCTTCGGATCGATATTGACGTGGCTGAACAAGTGTGTGTACATGAAGGAATGATACGACTCTGGATGGTCTCGGGGCAGACCGACGTACTCGTCCATGTTGAATGTCACGACATGTTTAAACGAGATTCTCCCTTGCTTGTATGCTGCGATCAGCGCTCGGTAGATTGGTAATGGGCTGCTACCCGTAGGTAGCCCGAGGACAAAAGGACGCTCTGCTGTTGGCCCAAACGCATTGATACGTCCTGTGGCGAGTGAGCGCGGCTCGAGGAGGGCAATGGTGTCGCTTAAACTCACGAACAAGATAATCTGCAATGTACCGTGCCGCCTGCTCGGGCCGCTGTCGGATAATTAGACGCATCTCTGATATAGTGCTCAGAAACTATGTATCAAGTCCAGTATACAAGAGTATCTTGGGTTCGGGTGTACTTTCAGAATCCGGCCTGCACTTTTCGAGCCGGGTGGTCTGCTGGAGGGTGGCCGGGTCTTTCTACCTCGCATTGTGGGACTCTTCATCCTACTACGTCAGCCCAGTTCCAGGGTTCTGCCATCGTCAGACTCTCGATTCTTGCCACTTGCTGTCAAATGCCTGCAAAGCTCTATCGAACTGTCGAGATATCTCCGGCGAAAACCGGTGAACCGGAAGTTGCGGCGACCCTGGGTGGCACCAGATCCGGGTTTACCGGCAAACCCCTGCAACTATCCACGGCCCAGATGATTGGATGATAATGACTGTCTTGTGGGATTGATCCCTGTCGTGGACGTACCCCGCGTATGGATGTGGAGTTTGAACGCAAGCCCTCGCAGCCTGCAGGCGTTGAGCGTAAAGCCAAAGGTCCTGATTCTACAGCCAGTGACGCGGAACCACGCTTAACCACAAGAAGCCTTCACAAAATCTAGATAATTTGAGTGCATGAAAGTAGTAGTGGCAAAAGTAATCGGTGCATTAACTAAGCCTAAGTACCTGCACACAGAATCCATACGGCCATGCGATGATATCCCCCGGAAAAACAACATCACAACCCAAAACACGCGCCTACTCCTCCTTGGCCCTTGCAATCTTGGCCTTGTACTGCTCCTTGCCCAAGAACCACCAGACGAGGATGAGAATGGGGATTCCACCAACCACCACACAAGTGTAGTTCATGTTTTCCACTGTAACCGGCATGTTGTATGGGAAGCTGAAGAAGATGATGGCAAACAGTAACCATCCTACTGCCACACCGTTGACCAACCAGCCCCATTTCCCCATATGAAAGACGCCCTTGTGCATGTTGGCGCGGCCCGTCAGCATGTTGGTGGAAATGGGAATCAAGTACGCGACATTATTGATCGTAACTGCGGCTCCGAGCATACTGTTGAACGCTGTGCTACTTCCCAGATAGATACAGCCTAGGGCGGCAACGGCGGCGGCGACGAAGAGTTGTGCATTGAAGGGGATTCCAAACCGTTTGCTGACGCGGGCCCAAGTCGAGGAGAAGGGCATGGCAGCATCCCGGGCAAACGCCCAGAGAACGCGCGAGGTAGAGAGCTGCGATGAGATCACGCAAGGCCCGAGGGCAACGAAGAGGATAAAGGTCAGACCAAAAGCACCCCCAGCGGACTCGGTGACCTGGCGGAAAAGCTCAGCCAGAGGCAGCCCTGTGTTTGTGGTGGATAGAGCGGCAAAATCCTGCACGCTGAACATCAGGGCAATCAGGTAGGTGAGGCCAGTCGTGAATGCAATAGTCAAGGTGATTCCAATAGCCAAGGGTGCATTGCGCGAAGGCTGTCATCGGTTAGCCAACGAATTATGTGTAGAGGGCAAGGATCTCACATTGGGCATCTCCTCTGTAATATGCGTCACGCCGTCCAGACCACCCAGACTGTACAACGGATTGACAAGGCCGGTGATGAAACAAATGACATTGCTGTCCCAGCCCGTGTTGTTGACCCAGGTCCTAAAGACAAATTTCGGGCTCTGATGCGTGGGAGCACACGCCACAACAGTGATGAGGACGACCAGCCAGCCAATTTGAAGGTAGAATAGGGAGAACTTGTTCAAGGCCGGGATGATCTTGTTTCCAAAAAGAACGACTGAGGCCGTCAGAATGTTAAGAATCTGGTAGATGATGAACGTCTGCCACGTTTTGATCTCGATGTCGGGATGGTACAGCGCGTACAGAGCTTGGACTGATTATCATCAGCGATGGTCAACCTCCATTTGAGAGGGACAACATACCGACTTGGGCAAAGATCAGGTTGGTCGAGGCTGTGGTGAAGATCCCTAGCGCAATATTAGTGCTGGACTGCAATTGCAAGTCTCCATGACTTACAGCCTGAGACTGTTAACCAGCCAGTAATAAAACTCAGGAAAGCACTGAACTTCTTGGGCGCAACAGCAGCGATCCAGTGGTACATGCCTCCTTCGGTCGGATAGCTGGAGACGAACTCTGCCAGCGAGGCGCCGAGAAACGACTGCATGATTGTGACCAGAATGAAGCCGTAGATGATCGCACTCGGTCCGCCCGCATTGATCTCCGTCACGATGCTCAGTCCAAGGCCAGTCCATGAGATGGTCGTTGTTGAGGCAAGGCCGATCAACGACAGCGTGCTAAAATGTCGCTTGAGCTCTTGAGTGTGGCCTTGTGGTCAAGTCAGCTTGTGAAAATATTGTTCATAGCTGTCATCAACATACCCATCTGAGCCAGGCGCAGCTCGTCTGCATCCATCTCGGGCGCGTCCTTTGCGTGGATCATCGCGTCTTTGGCAACAAAGTCGTCCATCGTTCAGGTGAGATGTGTCAGAAAAAGGAGCGGTTACTGTGTAACGAGTGAGGTATCCGACACAACAGGCGGTGACGACTATTATACGCTGGTAGGAGATGTCACACGACGCGGTGGAAACCGTTATCAGCCGCTCGCGTGGGGCATGAGGTTCCCCAGATAAAATCCGCACAATAACAATGGTTCCAGTGATAGGGCGCCGGTGTCCACCGGGCTTCGCCGGCTGTTGGAGGCAAGCAATCTGGGCAATGCTTATCCGGCCCCTCCACACTGGCGATAACCGAGGTCATGTTACTGGGTGTGGATAAAAAGGCGGAGTACAGTCGGGATTTGTTTACATTGTATCCAACGACAGGAAAAATGCTGTCAGGGATCAATCTCTGCTCCCTCTTACTGGGCGCCACCCTCGTGCAGTCTGTCCAACTAAGCGACCATGTACAGGCACTTTTCAACGAGTCCATGGCAATTCAGGACGCCATTTACGACCCATCCGTCTCATACCTCCGCTACTTTTACTACCCCCTTGCTGCTGGTACGCACGAGACCAGGTCGACAGTTTGGTACTCTGTCGGACTCCTGCAGCGTAACCGCGACAATGATGTCGACGAGGCTGTCAAGATCCTCCGGAATGTCATTGGTGATCAGGAGAAAAATGTCTCTGCACAGTGGTATGGGGATTACACCGTCTACCCCGAGCAACCGACCGTCGGCAGTCCAGCCTATCCCCCGGTGGTGAGTTTCCTCCGAAAGGTGCAGTCGCAATGGCTAAGTATGGGATAGATCTATAACTCTTGGGACCCCAACTGGCGGGGCTTTATCGGCACCGCACTGATCATCATCTACGAAGAATTCCGCAGTCTTCTGCCCGAAGATGTCCAGGACTTGGTCCTTGAAAGTCTGTACAACAGCACGATAGGCGACAGCTACCGGGTCGGTAGTGTGGATGGTGACAACCTGTATCCGGCCTACTCGAATGCTTGGTTGATGAGGACGGTGGTCAGCTCATGGACTGGGCGCAAGCTGAACGACGCCAACATGACCGCCGCAGGAGAATGCAGACGCCCAAGCATTTTTTGAGCTCTTTGATCGCAATCAGACCCTGTCCGAGTTCAACGGTCCAACCTACGCCGGTGTCTCTCTTTACGCTCTCACCATCGCTGCCAAATATTTGCATTCGACCAACTCGACCATCGGCCAGAATGCTGTACGTGCCATCCAGCAAATCTGGGACTATGAATCTCAACTCTGGAATCCTCACATGAGGAATATCGCTGGGCCGTGGGATCGCTCCTACGGATACGACATGAACAACTATGTTGCTATCATGTCCTTATGGCTGTGGACTTTGATCGGGAAAGACGGCGTGTGGAAGAATAGCTCTCCAATCTGGACTATGGCGCATGCGGATGACTTTGAAATTGCGCCAGTGATTGCTGTACTGTCCGACTTTCACAGCGAACTGATTCCGTCGTGGACCGTGTCCCGATTAAAGACATTTGACGGACAACATACGTACACGGGACACGCCTATGCTCCGCCCGCCGATTACGAACCACGGAATATCACGACTTGGCTGTCAACAAATCTAACAATTGGTACTCAGTCATTCAATCAAAGTGTGGTTGGAGGCTTCTCTGAAGACTCCAGGTCGTTCAGCCCATCCGTCGTTCAATGGATTCGCTCCGACCAGTCCATCGGCTACTTCAACCTGTATCCAACCGAGACTGCTCTCAGGGCCGAGGTAGCTCCCTACACACTGAACCTGACATATCCTTTGGGTAATTCGTCTTCCACCTTTACCTTTGCCGTTGCTTCCAATCCCCTCGGCAAGAAGCGAGATCTCACTACGCTGGGCGACGTGGATGGTATCAGGATTGAGGTTGGCGGCACCGTCAATCCGGGCCCCATCATCTCATTCTGTGGCCTAGTTGGTGGTGACTGCGAACCCATTCAGTAAGTCATTTGAGACCCTGTCTTTCTGTGTCTCCTGCTCATAACGGTATAGTGGATTCGAGTTTTGGAACGTCAGCTTTTTCATGCCGGCGAATAGCAGCGAAACCCCGCAGATTCAGTTAAAGTTCAATCTAGAGTGAGGACAAAGGGTATCTACTGAATATTACTGGTGCATCTTGTATTTCAATGCGAGATGCTCTCCGTACCGAGGACGAATATATAGGATGATGAGAAATGTTCGAAAATATATATAGCTCCACGGCGAAGCCTTGTTGCAGACTCGCACACAAGGCCGAATATGCACGCGTACAAGCCCCGAACAAACACACACAAGAGAGTAGAATAACTCGTCCGCAACTGACCGAGGCTGAACCAGATTTATCTGGTCTGCACATGCAGGAATGGAATGTCAGCGATCGGGGCCGTCGGCCACCGAAACCGCCGACCCTCCGATAAAATGACGTAATCCACAGCGTCACAATAAAACAGGCCTGCTGCCTCGTCCCTTGCGCTGGAATCACAACAGCAAGTCAAGAACGGCGAAGCAGATGCGCCTCACGTTTAGAAAAGACCTCACCACTGCCTTACTCTGCACCCAGCCAGTCCGTTGTCTCCCCGCCCGCCCCTTGACTGTCCGTCATAGACTCTCTACCGCTACCGCGACTTCCATCAAAGCCTTTGGTACATTGAACATGGCTACAGCAAGAAAGGTTCATCTATCTCCGCTCACAGATAGCGGCATCTGGAGTACGGGCGTGACAGAAGGCTCTGCGAAGGCGGCCAGCGAGGTGCTCCAGGAGGACTTGGAGAAGCACCATGTCTTCTTCAACAATATGGGATTCCACAGTACGTCAAACTTTGAGACAGCTGGGCTTATAAATGCTGACGAATAGACCATATTGTACACCACATTCTGACAATATACGCACTTGGCGCATCTCCTGCTGATATCAAAACTGCCTATAACAGAGACAAGGCGTATCAACGACGTACAATGCCGATGGACGAGAAGGTCGTAGACTCCCTCTATGACAAAGGCCAGTTCAAAAAAGCCCTGGGAGAGGAAAAGAACTACCCCAATTTTCTAGAGTTCTTCCAGCGCGAGCTTGACCGGAAGGGCACCGAGGCTGTGTTGAGTGAATATGTGTTTGCAGGGGATGAAAATGCAGAGAGCATGATGGCGCGACTCTTTGGTGGTATGCTTTGAGCGATGTTTGTGACTAGGATGAGTGCTTACGCAAACAGGGCTGTTGCATCCTATCATTCATCTCGGCTTCGCGATCGAATTCAATCAACCGGCTATAGTCGCCGAAGCACTCGCTCAGACGGCAGTCCACGACGACTGGACAGGACCGCGCTATCTGTGGCCCGCGGAGAGGACTGCAGGGGGAATTGGTAAGCGAGGTGAGAAGACGATGCTGCAGCTGCTGGAAGAAGCACGCGGGAACCAGAAGCTCGCCAGGTCTGCCCACTGGGATGATGGGAACAAACTGCGCGATGGGGTTCTGAAGCGAGCCCCCGATGAGATGATCAATATTGCCTCTCAGTATACGGTTTCCGAAGACCAGATACAGGAGAAATTTGTAGAGATGGTCAATACGTCTGGTCAGTGTTCGAACCACACAAGAAGCTGTGTTTTTGTTGACAATGTCCAGTCTACTTCACGAGTGCCTCACAGCGCCCGAACAAGGTCATCAAGTTTGACTTTTTCCACATTCATGCCGTGAACTCGTCCATATTCTATTCCAAAATCCTGGCTCTTCCATTTTTACCCACGCGCACCAGGCTTCGCCTACTAGAGTGGAAAGGACGTATGGACCTCATCATGTATATTTCCAGGAATGCTCCAGAGCTGTACCTGGAGGAGATCACAAATTACCCAGTGACAGCCGACTGGGATACTATAATTGCACATTGCAATCAACACCCCGGTGACGATGGGCATTTGTCCAAGCTGGTAAGAGCATTGAGGAACGCGGAGGAGGTGTGCAAGCCCTATGCCGGCCAGGAAAAGGAGCGAGGGCTCAAGATCACAGGAGACTCGTGGTTGAAGATTGGAAATATGGGTAAGATGGGCCATTTTCAATCGTGCGAAATGCTGACGAGTGCCTAGTACATGATTCAGTCAAGGGCCAGGATGCGATGTGGGTTCGGTCAACAGGCTTTGATGAAGCTTGGGTTGATTTCGAGGATAGATCTCGACTCTAGTTTAATCTTTGATCCATTGGATATGAGAAATTCCTTTGATACCTTGGCAAAAACAAAGTCGCACCAAACAGCATTATATTCAGCATGTCAGGAGGCCAGTAAGCTAAACGTATTGGGCCATTGGCAAAAGATATCGCCCCCAAATGGCGACAAGCAAAGTGCCAAGATTGCCTTATTTAAAACTCTGCCGAGAACCCTTTATTGTCTTCGTGCTTCCAATCCACAGCAATTCGCAAGCATACGAGGGTTTGTCCACTCGTCCCCGGTATGTCACCACAGTCCTGGGGGCGGCCTCCTACGAGTTGGAAATCCCCTCGCACTCGCCGCGAAAGCAAACCACGTCGAAACTCTCCTTGTGCTACTGGGCGAGAAATGAATCGGCCACGCCGCTAAGCCTGCCAACTGCGCGTGGCGACTCCGAAACACCGATGCCTCTTCAGCACGAAATCAAAGCGAGTCAGCCTGGTATTGTGAGAATGCTTCTCGACGCTGGACACCGGCTGATTGATGACAACGGATTATGTCTCATTGCAGCACAGGGCAATAGTGCTCATGGGCATGTTTATCGATCGGGGATTTGATATTTCAGATCTGCTGGCAGGGGGCACTGTTTTCTGCCGTGAGGCACGGCCAGGTCGACATGATCGAGCTGTTGACTGACGAGGGGCGAACCCGTACCTGACACATGATGTGTGGATGTCGACCTTTGAGATTTGCCGATACAGTACCATTGGGCTTGCGGTGCAGTTCCGGCAGTTGGAGACCCTGAAGCTGCTGCTTGATAAGGGGGTGATTCCGGAAAACCGAGATCTGGAACTGGCCAAGAATGAGCGGTTTGGCGATGCTGTGGCTCTGTTAAAGACCTACTCGCTTGACCACGTGCCAAATAAGTAGCGTCTTGCACAGTTTCTAGATGAGAAGATACGGGAAAGACATGCAGCCGAACCCGAGGCTTGTAACCTGGAGATACTTACTCCCCTTGAAGACCTGCAATTTACAGCAGGATTCGAGTCGCTGCGTGATCCAGCCGGCTGCTGTCCCGTATGTACCTCTGGCGCAGCAGCCGGGAATATGGAGCAGACAGCTGCAGGGAGAAACCTGATACATGCTTCCTGGTAGAAAGAGGACACGCCTCATTTGAAAGTGGACGCCCAGGGGCTTGTACCCGGCCGAAACGTGCAGCTTTGTAAACTCCCCCCGAGGAACATGCTTTCTTTAATCGCCCCCTCGCGAAAAACGATTATCCTAAAACATTCAAGGTTAATGGCGTTTTACCCTAACCCACATCTTCCATCGAAATACACCCTCTTGCGAAAGGCCCATACTGGAATACTGCCCAGGACAGTCCCCTTGAAATAACCCGCATTGGGAGTTGCACTAGTGGGACCCAACATGGCGATTACAGCAGAGCCTGAAGAGGCAGATGAAGGAGAAACACCACACTGTGGCTGACTGACCCGCTCCTCCCATCACGGGCTGGATTTGAGTATCTCGCTGCCGATTTGCCGACCGCTTGGTTTGGATTCACCGTGGAATAGCGAGTAAGGGAGTCCAACTGTACTCTGCTAGATGTGGCCCTCTATATTTATTCTTGATCAGCTTCCACTATTGTTCCTTCTCATGCATAAAGAGGTAGGTCTGTGAGAGGATCCTGATTGATGGTATTATTTTATCGCCCGACTCTCAGACAACGCACTATTATACAGGAACTGCACGGCCATCATTGATAGTGATAGTGGTAGTGCCAGGTCCGCTGGGCGTTTCTCTCGGTTCAAATAAATTGGCCGCCAGGGCCTCCAGAGACTTCACATCCCCCTTGGAGTCCTTAACATCCGGAATGAAGAAGTACGTGACCAGAAGGCCGAGAAACATGAAGGCGGATAGGCTACTCCGTGATTAGATCTCTCGTTGATAGAAGGAAAAGTCGTCTGCTCTCACCAGAGAAGGGCATAGCCCAGCCAATTTGTCGGATCGGAGCCACTCTGGTTGGATCCATGTCCAAAGTTGATGTAGGCCAGGAAGCACTGAGCAATCACGGAACCGAGCTTTCCACAAGCTGCGGCTAGACCGTGCGATGTGCAGCGGAAGCGCGTGGGGAAGATCTCAGCTGGGATCTAGCAATCAATCTCATTAGCAAGAGCCGGTGATTGGGACGGTGGGAAAGTCAAATCCTACAATATAAGTTGTTGTATTTGGTCCTGCATACCGTCGTTAGTTCGTCCAGCCTCGGAATTCGGACACGGAAATGTACTGGGGCCTTACCGAAGTTGAAGAAGACCTGCGACAGAACATAAAAGACAATCAGAGCAGATGAATCGTGACCTCGCGCCAGCGGCCGAAAGGTCGCTCCAATGAGGAGATTCAGGATGAACAGCCAGAAGAATCCGTTCAGTTGCATCTTGCGCCGGCCCAACCGGTCAATGGCAAAGATGGCGAGAATGTTTCCAACGACCGCCCCCGACGACACAACAACCATGCTGCGGTACGAATTCTGAAAATACGAATCATACAGTGGCGGATCTTCAGTACCGCTGCCAGACCAGATTGTTCTGATGATGTCGGGGCTAAGCAGCCCAAGACCGTAGAAAGGTATGTCCAGAAGGAACCAGCAAGAGCAGGTCGCAAAGAGCAGTCTGAAGACTCTGGGTTTGACAGCAAACGCTTTGAACGCTGTCCAAAATGTCGGCAGGTCAACAGGGGGGTTGATGGCTTGTGCCGCTGAAGACTGAGTGCTGTTGATACTTGGAGGATAGGAATCCGGCCTTGTGGTGGTGGGAGAGATGCCATCTTCGGTGACTTGGCGCATCGGTGGCTCAGTAACGCCTTCCTCGGAGCGGAAGAAGTATGAGGCATCAGCGGCGGCCTGTAGGCTATTCTGGGTGACTTCTGCGGTATATCGCGGGGACTCAACAATGGTTAGTCGAAACCACAGGGCAATGAAAGCTGGAACCGCCCCAAGACCGACAATCAGCCGCCATATCCGGTCAACATCTCGGATGCACGCCTCGCTGCACATGGTCCCCGTGATATCTTGCCTCAGTTGGTGGCGAAAACCGGCCACTGCGATGAGGGCCACGATATTCGCCGCCAGCGCACCAAGCGACTGGCAGAAGAAGACGGCGGCAAGCATCTGGCCTCGAATGCGAGTAGGAGCGAATCTGTGGATGATGAGCAAGGGCTCCTCGTCGTAGAGCACGGACTCACTCTGAGCATATCACTGCGCTGAGTGGATAGTCGCCCCCGAGCCCCAGGCCCATGAAGAATCGCCAGAAGATGAGGAGCCCGATGACCGAGATGGAACCAAAGGCTCCCTCCGACGAAAGGGTCAGGCCGATGGTGGTGAAGATCAGAACAATTAACTCGAGACCATACATTTTGCGCCGGCCCCAAATGTCAGCAGCGACGCCAAACATGATCTGACCGACCAGGGCGCCGCCCAACGTGGAAATACTCAAGGCGACTTTGTAGTTGTTCTGCACATGCTCGTCCTCTCCCTGCCAGTACACGACCTCGAGCATAGGGACAACCATGTTGACCGAGAAGATCTCCTCTGTTAGCGAGCGCCACCGCGACAGGAGATGACAACTTACTGCGTAGGCGTCGGTGAAGAAGCCAATACCGGCGACGATTACGACCCAAACCCATTCTCGTCGCCGCGCGCTCTCCAGTCGCCCGATCATGTACTCATGGCGTTGGGCCAGCTGTGACGCTTTAGCTGCCAGCCAAGACGCTGCTGTCAGGTTCTTACCGTGTGGTGCTGGAAGTCGTCATAATTTCTCCAGGGATTAAGGTGTAGAGTGACGGACGGCAGTATCGAGGCCATTTGTCCTGCTATCATCTCACTGCTGGTGGACAGATTCTCAAGAGCCGGCGCATGGTTGGGGAGAGGAGTCTGCTGCTCATAAGGTCCGCGTCACCCGAAGGCTGAGCACCGTTGCCCGACACGAGGCTCGGCCAGGATCAGATCCTACAGCGGCCTAGCCATTCGCTTCGACTTGCTAGGCGTGACCTAAGGCTCAACAAGAGACTCGAGGCCTTGAGGCGTGAAGCTTGCTTGTTTTGTAGCTCAGAATCCTAATAGTCTTGCCGGAGAAAAGATGAGTGCGGCTCAAGCCAGAAGTGGGACAGCATCGACAGCGATGGGATACGGTGATTGACGGGTCAACTACAAGAAAAAGGGGGCGGAGATGGCGCCGAAGCGTTGGGAGCGTCTGGATAGCCCACGTTGTGGTGTTGACGAGTCCCATTGGCCGAGGCCGCACCAGGACAAGAACGTGGAGGCGGTGCTGCAGGATCTCGACTTTGATTGAAATCATCTTGCAAACTGCACAGTCCACTGCTGGCGCACATTATGATTCAGATCATGCGGCCATGGCTCAAGCGCATTGCCCCGAGACTCCAGCAGAACAGCAGTGCCTGACGAGGGTCCGAACAGTCAGACAAACCGTCTTGTCTTGATAATTTTCAGTCTCGCTCGTATCTCCACTTTGGCCTCATTCCTCATGGTTTCGGTTCATAGCCTGGCCCCCAGCACCTTCTGAGCCCTTGGAAAAGTCCTTGCTCTGCGTGATCTGTGCTTCGTGCGCCTGTTGGTGGCTGATATCCACGAAATGAGCTTTGGCTGGAGTGTCGGGGATCTGATCCAGGGCGCTGCGATCGCTTGGGCAATTTATGAGAGCGTCGGCAACAGGGAAAGATCGGCGACGGCCGAGTTTGCTGCATTTCAGACGGAATTCGGCCTCATCAAGGCTGCTTTGGAGCGTCTTCGAGATGTTGCTGCCAATTGCCCTGGCGAGGATCTTGACCTGGGAAAAGGCTACGCTCAGACTCTGCAGCGGTGCGCCAGCTTCATCGCAAAGCACAAAAGTCTGGCTTTGGAGAACGAGACCTCGGCAGTAGGTGCCAAAGCCAGGCGTTCCAGTTTGCACGGCAGATTTCTAAGTACGTGGGACAAGGTCTCATGGCCTTTTGAGCGTGAAGAGGCTGAGCGACTTCGGGGACAGCTGGAGCGCTATGTCCAGATTGCCATCCTCAAAGTAACTGCCAACACCAGCGATAGGACTCGCAAGATCGCCGAGGATAATCTAGAGATACTCAAGGCTGTCAAGTAAGTGGTTCGCCCCACAGCCACCAGGTTCAACTCGCTAATCTTTTCTTCTCCTTCTTTGGCAGGACGATGAGCGTGCAGGTGTCGACGATTCTCCGACGATGCCTCCCCAACGACAGCACCCCCGACGACGCTGCTCTCGACGTCGGATACCTTGCCAGACTCCAGCGCCGTCACCTCCCCGCCCTGCTCGACCCGTTACCTGGCTTGAAAGCGATCCTTGAAGATGAAGTGCTCCCCCAATCTGAAACACAGGCCGCCCTACACCGTATCAAAGACATCACGGACCGGCTGGCCCATCTGGCCTCTCGTCTGGACACCATCGGAAGACAACCCACGCCCTCGCCAGAGCGCCGCCCCCTCCAACGCACGCATACAAGCGACAGCATCGGAAGCGACACAACCATCGGCGCTCCAGTGGTTGACCTTTTGGACCAGATAAGCGACGAGGTTCGAGGCGCCCTCAGCAAGGTCGGCTATGAACATACCCTTGTCCCCGCTCACCACAAATCCAGTCTCTATCATGGGACTGGGCTTGCCTCCCGGGCACTAACTGACGCAGTCGAGGACTGGGATCAATTCAGAGATTGGTTACAATTTCAAGTTGTTCACTCCCTCGAGGTCCAACCGGGAAATGAAGATCCTTTACTAGAGACATGGCGACGACCATCTCCTGAGCCACAGCACCCTCCTATAACACCTCCTCTAGGACTATCGCCCCCCGGCCACTCTTACCTCCGAGGGTCTCTGACATCACGGACGTCCTCTCGGCACGATGCAACCCTTCCTCTATCTCGGACTCCTTCAGTCGAATCGAATTATCCAGGATCTCCCTTGTCCATTGGTTCGGGATGGGAACGCAGACCCAGCACACAGTCTCTACCATTAACAAATCACCCTGTTCAAGTGTAGGTCCACATTTTCCCAAGAGCATCTGCCATCTTACATACGTATAGATTACTTTTGGACCGGCATGGTGCAAAGCTGGTGCTTCCCCCAATGAGCTGCGAGGTCATTGCACATTTCAAGGGACGGACAAATGAACCGGAAGTGATTGAAGGGACCGCCCTTGAAAGCGTAACCAAGTTTACTCACTGCCTGCATCGTGAGAGCTCATTAGACACCGCCGAGACTTCGATGATACCCTACTTGGCGCACAGTCGCCACGGACAAGCATTGTTCAAGTCACCGTTCTGCATCAAATTCATGGGATCTCATAGTACACAACTCGAAAGGCCTGGCAAAGACAAAAAGAAGTGGCGCATATCTCCCGTCTACATATGCCAGGATAAGGAAGGTATTAGCCTCTTAGATCCGCCCAGTGATGAGCAAGTCTAATCAGTCTGTATAAGATTTCGACATGTTTCAGAGCACCCTGCTAGGACGCCGCGTCCTCTTTCATGGAGATGTGACCCGCATTCATTCCAATACTGGCGACTACTGTTCGCAGGAGACTGTACGTGTCTTGCAGGATCGCCTTACCGGTGCTACTTCCATTCTCTACTTCTCATCTCGAAAGGATTCACCACATGTCCGACCACACTTTGTTGACCACTCAGGTACGTCAAACCAAGCTATCCGCATGGCACCCATCTCATGTTCCGATACAGTGACCGACTTTGCCACCCCTAAAGCAGTGGAAAAGTATGGCGTCAAACTCCCTTTGCTATGCGCACAGCGTGACGCATCTAGCCTGCTTCCGCGCCGAGACTCGGTAGAGAGTACAATGACAAGTGTTTCGCAAAAATCGGGCAACTCCCTGTTCTCCGTCGGCTCGAGCGCTGGATCTGAATCCGGGCGGAGGAAGGAAAAGTGGCTGCAGTTTGATTTTGAAAATGCCCAAGGTATGTCACGAGATCCTTGCTAAGGTCGCTTGTAATGTCCATCTTTACTAAACATACTTCGAAGATGTCCAAAGCTTCATAACAGCGCTGCGGGGGCAGTTATAATTAATCCCTCTCCTTAAACGAGGTTGAACTCGCTTCATACTGCATGATTGGTCTTCCCATGTCTGCAGCGGAATGTATCATCGGCTGAACAGTCTCTTAACGGTGTCGCTGTCTTACAAAATATAACTATGGCAATCAGGTTTCCACTCACGGGGGGAAATAGAATAGGAGGGAGCGACCAATGTAGAGGCGTTTGCTTTGTAAGAGAGCTGCCATGGCCGAATAACTAACTTTTGGGCCAAGGCCGGGGGGTTATTCACTGCAGTATTGACTCCAATCGCAGAGAGAGATTCTTCCACTAGTGTTGAACCAGCCTGGCTAAAAGCCATCTTAGCCTCCTAGAAATGAGTCGATAGCGGAGCGTTAAAGAACGTACCAATATACAATGAAGAACTTGTTATTGCACAAGAGTCCTGAGACCCATCTGCTATATCTTGGTACGGTAATGGTCGATGGTTCATAGGAGCGCAACATGTGGAACACTCGACCTTACTCAAAAGAACAGAGGCGTCGTGTAGTTGGAACAGGGGAGCTTTGCGTCGCCTGATACTCGAGTCCTCCGTAGCCTGTAGCGCCTGCCAAGGGCATCACTGCTCACTTTTGTCGGCATTTCCTGTCTCCCTATCAAGACCATCAACCATGACCGAACCTTTGTCACCGTGCCCTGTCCCATTGTGCTTCCACCGCACAACACCAACCATACAAAGCAGTCCAACCGCCATAGCTGCACAGCAGATAAACCCGCTTCGATACTTTGGAGCGTCGACCTGCTGCCAGACAAGCTGCGGCAACCACGCCTGAAAAACATGCGACATCGTGTTCATTGTGGCGACGACCAAGGCGCGCTCTTCGTTGTCGTCGGAGCAGATTTCTTGTGCCCAGCTATTCCTCCCACGTAGTAACATAATTAGCAGGAGAGCGGCATAATTTCTTGTCTGTTAAGCAGCGCTGTATGACAGCAGTGATAGGACAGAGGAATGAAGGCAAAGCAACGGACACATACGCTAAGCAAAGCCCACTCAACCCGTATCCCGCCCCCCAAAGAATATAGCAAGTCCATTTTCCTCCTGCTGAAATGTTCCAGATCGCTAATGGAACTGCGCATGCGAGGTCCACTAACTGCTACAGCGTTAGTTGCTTGAATTACTATTTTGAGTCAAGATCAGGGACTGAGACGGATTTCATCAGCATATCTGAGAATCTACATACTCCTCCGCATAGAATTGGAGGCCACCGTCGCCCCCTAAAAAGGGAGTCGGACAGCCCTGGTATCAGATAACTTCCTGTGAGCAACAAGATTTTCAAGAAGCAACGACCAAATAGTGGATGCGCTTACAGGCATATGCAAGTGTTGTTATCACTTGGACTGCATACGTCCCCGAGGGGTAGAGGTTGATATTTGGAACCGAGTACTTGGGATCCGCTGATGCTTTCAGATATATGTAGCCCAATTAGAATATAGTGGAAGCGCAGATATCGTGAGTGGGCTAGACGTACTGTTGAAAAACTGGTTGGGATGGAATGGCACAACTAAAAGCTCTTGTTTTCTGTTGTTAGTCTGGTTGTTTCCCCGAATTCTATAAGAATAATTGCTCACATATACATCACCACGAGGAGTGGGAGATGCCATGATAATAAGATCTTTCTCAGCTTGGCTCTTGAACAGGGCTCCCTGCCTTTGCGGCCCTCTAACCTCATTCTCTGGCGTGCCAGTGCCACTTCCTGAACACGGGAATTAGCTAGGGCCTATACGGTACCTCTTGAGCTCATGGACGACATACCTCACGACTCAAATACCACGGATTCGCAATTTCCGGCACATCGGGGAGCAAGAAAAATCCCAGGACGCCGATGGGGAGTGAGGCAATACCGTCGATCAGGAACAACCTATAATAATGAACAAAAGTGTCCAGGAATATAATTGATACTCTTTCAAGGGATAAACCTACCACTGCCAGCCTTTAAAGCCGCCAACACCGCGAAGCTTATAAGCTCCGGCCATTATGCAGCCCGAGAGCATGGTTGCAATGGCACCACTTGCCTGAAAGATGCATGAGCGCTTCGCTAACTCGTCCTTTCGGTACCAAGAGCCGATAATATATTACATTCCCGGGTAGAAAGTACTTTCAGAAAGTCCTACAGCAATATGAGGCGAAAATGGCGGTTAGCTCTGCCCTGGTGACCATGAAACCGCACGAGGAAGGATGAGTCAAGGCAATACCGATGAAGAATCTTAAAATATATATTTGATCCGGTGTGCGACATTTCGATAACGAGAACGTGAGGATCGTCCATATGATCTATACGAAACGCGATCATTAGGCAAATATCGAGGGCGGGCAAGGCTGCTGCGGTACACACTTCCATGGCAGGGAGCCAGTATCGGGGGCGAATGCGGGTTAGAAGTAGGTTGCTCGGAATTTCGCCAAGTGCGTAACCCACAGTCCAACAGGCTTGCATGTAGTTCAGTTCATTCTTATACAAGCCCAGGTCTTCTTTCCTTCTCCATGTCAGCTAGTACGACGTGTATCCACGGTGTTGCGGGTTCTCACATCCCAGACACGAATGCGCTGTTGATGTTGTTCTGATCGAGCGTTTTCACGAAGTATCCTAGCAAAAAATGTGATGTTAACAAACCAATGCAGCCAATAGAGGAGTCCACG
This sequence comes from Aspergillus pseudodeflectus, assembly GCF_044049435.1. Taxonomy (NCBI): domain Eukaryota; kingdom Fungi; phylum Ascomycota; class Eurotiomycetes; order Eurotiales; family Aspergillaceae; genus Aspergillus; species Aspergillus pseudodeflectus. The sequence goes on along the minus strand of NW_027263806.1, from coordinate 4,523 downwards.
CCACATACCCAATGTTGCAAAGGTAAGAAGAGCAAAATCCAGCTTGAAAAGAAACCTCCTCTCTTCAGGTGACTTGTCAAACGTGTCCCATACACAACTTTTCCAACTCGACTGTGGAAGGGCGGGTTTCTCGGTGTTCTCCAGAACATTTGAACTGACAACATCCTCCTCAACACAGATTTGGGTAGTTTTCGACATAACGAGAGTCCGGAAACGGGAGTTGTTTGTTACAAGCGCCATAGTCCCCGGGGATTCAGCGGCTTTATAGATATTGAGCGAAATAAACCAAAACAAGGTTAATCCTATTTTAATCCCTAGTCGAGCACCAAATCTATTGAAGGCTCGGCTCTCAGGAGGTCAGCTGGGCTCCGAAGAATGCAGGGGTAAACGCCTGTTTAGCACACCCTAGATTCTAAATAGGTCTAGATGCGTCGGCTGGCCTGAAGAATGAGTGAACCTGGCTTACACGCGTGTTTATGCAGAGCTAACAAGCGGAATGGAAATCATCGCATAAGTGATAATTCATACAAAGGGCCAGGTCTGCGCATTATAGGCCACAGGGCACAGTTGGCTATGCACCTAAGCTTGCCCACAATTAGCTTACTTCGACAATTATCGACAGGGATGATTGCTATTATTTTTGCTTCATTTCAGCCAGCTACAATTCGTTTCTTGCCAGTCAGCGGGGGTTTTTTTTTTTCTTGAACCCGAGACTCTCACTCGAAAAAAGCTACGCACCGTCTCTGTCGATATGGACCCTTTGCTCCCCGTGAGAAATTCTAGGCTGCCAATAGAAGTGCCCTTCTTCGGGCTCGACGTCTACGGTAATCGTGGGTTCTTTTCATATCCAGACAGGCGGGGCTGGAACCCACACTTGCTGCTTCGCGGAGACTATGGGGGACGCACCGCCCTCGAGGCAGCTTCGTTCGCCCAGGCATGGCTGTATTTTGGGACCCTGAGTGGCGTGACTGGAATCCCGACTCGGGGAACTAACTTTATCCGTGTTGCAACTGATGGCCGACTGCTGGTTACTTCACAGCCCTTGCCTTCTTATCTCTAACGCTGGCAACGGGAAGTAATGGACAAAGACAAGGGGAGCCCTCGATGGAAACTCTCTCTTCAAAAGGCGAAAGATCATATGGAGTATCTCAGCTTGGTGTTCTCAATGCGGGTTAGGGAGTGGGCTCGGGAGGGCTCGCCTGCTTATCCATGAAATTCATATCAGCACAAAGCCCGATGTCTGAAAAGATGAGAAAGGCTATTATTTAGACGGAGCTTTACCCTTCGCGCTATTCTACTCGGAATCACTGGATTGTCCAGACCAAGCTCGTGTTCCACTTTCTGCATAATCCTCTGGATTCGAAGAACGGCGTCAAAGAAAACAGAATAGGAGTTATTGGAGAACCGTTGCTATAGCCGCTCATCAACCTGCGCATCGCGCCATTCTGGGCCATCGGGATCCTTAACCAGGCGATGAAGGACATCCACATCGGCGACAGCCAAGAGCAGAGCCTGTTACAAGATTTGCCTATAGGAAAGTTAATCAAAGCGGAAATTTCGCGTCTGGTAACTACTCCTCGCCGCTCCCCAAATTTAACAACGGATGATCCGCCAATGACTCCCAGAAGCCAATCTCAAAGTCCCACACGTTTTGACCCCCAAACCCGAACCCAGCCCATTCCCCACCACCACCCAGAGGCACCATCGTCTGCTGATCGCCGCCATCGAACCCACCCGCTCCCACGCCGTCGTCGTCTCCCGTCTGCTCCGGTGCTTCTCGCGGCGGCGCGACCTGCATCATCGCATCCGCAGTCACGCAATCTAGAAAGCTCTGGATCGTCTGCATGGCCTTGCACATGAGGTCAAAGTTTGGTTCACGCGGCTGGATTATCGACCCGGCTTGTAGCTCGGCGGCAAGGATGGTGAGGTGCTGGAGTGTACGGGGGCGGGGGAGAGGAACGAGGATAGGGAGGGGCCGTTGTTGTTGTGGCTGTTGTTGGGCGGCCGTATATGGGTGTGGAGAGCGTCCGCGGAGCATGGCGAGGAGGAGGATGCCAGCGGCAGGGAGGGCGTAGTATGCAATCTATTGGCCACCCAGGTATGCGTGTTAACTCCATTACTAAGAACTGGCTGGGAGCCTGGCCGAGAACAACCACTAGTATTCAAAATATCCGCTTACCTTCCACACGAGACTCGTCCCCGAATTGACAATCTGATCACGCAGCAGGATCAGATCCACGATAATCGCGACGATTTCCTCGGCAACCTCGATGATGGCTCCATCCGGTTCAGCCGGCGTGCGCAGTTGCAGCAGGCCCACCAGGAACAGAACGTGCAGGTGGTTCAGCCGCACGGCGGCGATAAAGTCGCGCTCGAATGGGTCTGTTGTTCTCGTCGTGCACTTCCGCAACGGACCGCGCAGCCGGAAGTGGGAGGGGAGGAGGCTGAAATGTTCTTTGGCTGTTATCCGGATTTTGCTATTCGTTATTAGTAGATGTGCTCGGCGGCAGAGAGATAGATAAATGCATTCATGCATACGATGCGCGGAGGAGAGACTCACCAGACTTTCTCCTGACAAGCTCTATCTATACTCTTGCCCTTTCTCATCGCCCTCTCGCGCTGGAGGCACAAGATATCCTCCTTTAAACTAGCGCACAGCGCAGTCCAGCGGGACTCGGCAACATAACTCGCCTGCGTAATGGGGTTCCATTGGGCGATATCATAATCACCATCACCGTCGCCGCCGCTGTTGCCACTGTCATGATTAGTAGTATCGTCATCGCGCTGTTCCAAAGTAGGGAGTCCAGTGCCCGACGTAAGCCACACATCCCCAGCCGGGGAACACGAAGGGATCTGGAAATGGCAGAACCGCTTGCTCATGCGCGGCGGGCGGCCGACGAAAATCGCCACGTTCTTATCCCCAGAGTATACGCGCGCAAACACGGTTTTCCGGAGTTCAGTAAGAAATGACGCAGGGACCTCGGTCTGTTGTTGCTGTTGTTGGTGCTGCTGCTCCAAATTCTCGTGGTAGCCTAGTGCGTATATAGAGGCGATTACATCGCCCAACTTCCGCCATGAGTGGTAGCCTGGCATTTCTCGTCAGTTATAATGGCAGTGAACTATAAAAGAAATTGGACGGGAGGAGATGAGGCGCACGCACTGTGATCGCCGTAGACGTGCGTATGCACGATCCAGATCTCGTACTGCAGAAAGAGCTGCAGATCATTAAGGCAGTCGAGCGAGAGAGCGATTTCAAGCGCGTAGTCTGCGACGCGGGTGCACAGGCTGCGTAGGGTATACCTGCGTTCTTGATCCACGTACAGTGGTGGCGCAACTGGTATATCAAGCGCGGCGCGTGTCACTGCCGAAAGGAAGAGGCCGACTGTCTCCCACCGAATATTCGGCCCGGTGAATTGCGCGCAGAAATGGTCGAACGTGGACGGATGCGTCGTCTCGAGGGGCTTGTTCGAGTTGGCCAGGAGGTATTTTGTGTTTAGGATATGCCAGTCGTTTGGAAAGGTAGCGGGTAGGATTGGTAGGGTGATAATATCTCCCTGTGTGATACAGTGCTGCAGGATTCCTCCTGCGAGAGATAGATTCGAGCCTCTGGCTTGCCACAGTTGGACAATGTTTGTCATTTGGTCCATGGGGAATGTGGTCAGGAGCTGTTTGAGGGCGTTGGCGGCCCGTTGCACTAACAGGACGTCCTCGGGCTGGGAGCATGATGCCGGTGCCTCATCACTGAGGATGGTGCTGGGGGTCTCGAGGCTTGACCCGGGGATGTGGTTAAAGATTGCGACATGACTGGAGGAGCCGATGAACCCAGGGTTCGGGTAGCGGTTGGGGGTGGGGTTTGGGGACGAGGCGAGGATGTTTGCGCCGGTACTAGTATAGATGCTGGTTAGAATTGAACAAGCATAGTGGGTGGTAGCAATAATGATACTTGTCCGAGAAATGCTCTGCCGGCGGCGCATCTGTTTTTCTCCGCTTAAACGGCGCGGTGCGGTAAACGCAGGCGTCAGCTCGGTTACTATTGGTGCATCGCGCGCAGACTGGCTGGCTGTGATCGCATGCGAGCTTCGCCTTTCTGCAGAGCTCACATGCTGCTACTCCCCAGGGGTTGGTCCGACGCGCCCCCGCTGTATTTCTTCCGCCCCTGATTGGCTGGTTTGCTCCATCCCGCTGATGGGGCCCCGCTTGCCCCGCTTAGCGCCGCCGTGCTCCCGCCGCCCGCGGCGTGCGTGCGGATAAGATAACCACCACACCACTCGTCCATATAATTACAATCAATAGCCCCCCTTGGCCCGCCCCCCTAGGCCTGGACAGCCGGCCCCCGTGGTCATCGTAAGGAATTAATAACCTAACCATACTATTCCGTGGCTGGCCGCTATCACCATAACGCACGCGAAGCGAACCACCACCTACTACTACTGCCTGCCACCTCCTCCTCGAGCTGTTCTATACTGTCCTTGCTGGTGGTGTGCCGTACTACCTACCACCCTGCCCCCCCGCGCCCATGCTTG